>NC_092877.1:340315711-340619802 GCF_028372415.1 Notamacropus eugenii
TGCCTTGGGATTTTACTACCTTGAGCCATTTTCCACTGTTGAAGGACTGGTTATATTCCAGAGTCTTATGGTCATAGGATTTAGAACTGGAAGACTTTAGATTTAGTTATCTATTTTAACTGTGTTATTTGAGAGATAAGGAAATTGAGACGAGTTCAAGTGATTTCCACAAAGTCACATAGATATTAAGTTGTTTTTCAGTCATATCCAACTCTTTCTGACCCCATTTGAGGTTTTCTTGGCAAAGATACTAGAGTGGTTTGCCATTTCCTTCTCTAGCTCATTTTACAGAGAAGAAAACTGAGACAAACAGGGTGAAGTGACTTGTCCAGGGTCACATAGCTAGTAAGTGTCTGATGCTGGAAATTAACTAAGGAGGATGAGTCTTCTTGACTCTAGACCCAGCACTGTATCCACTGAACCACCTACCTGCCAGAACTAAAATTTGAACTCAGGTCCTTTATGCCTTTTACCACTCTGAGATATTGCTGCTTTGGGGTGTTCCCTCCAAAGATGCAGCTCACAGTCCCTCTACAGGTCCTCAGCCATACAGCTCTTTTCACTTTCTTTTTCACAAGATATTTATCTGACGTTTTAGAAGTCTTTTTTTTTGAAGGGACAGCTAGGTGGTGCAGCGGATAGAGCACCAGTGTCAGAGTCAGGAGGACCTGAGTTCAAATCTCACCTCAAACACTTGACACTCACCAGCTGTGTGACCTTGGCCAAGTCACTTAACCCCAATTACCTCACCCTGGGTCATCTCCAGTCATCCTGATGAATATCTGGTCACTGGATTCAGATGGCTCTGGAGGAGAAGTGAGGCTGGTGACCTGCACAGCCCTCCCTCACTCCAAATACAGTCAAGTGCAAGTCATGTCATTATTTCTCGGATGGCAGGGTCTTCTTCAGCAATGAAGGATGAACACATACAAGAAGCCTTTGACTGTTACTTATGTACCCATATGGCGTGTAGGCTTCTGTACCCATTATCTCTCACTCTGTCTTTTCTCATCACACTTCCCTTACACCAAATGGGTCCACAAGTCACTGTTGGTAACATGTTGTAACCTATTTGTGTTCTGGGAAGGTATTATGGGAGAGAGAGAGAGCACTTAAGGTGTGACGAGGTAGAATTTTCTGTCTAATATCCTTCCCCAAAATCATACCGGCCCCCTGATTACAGTACTGCCAGGACCTTGGACAAATCTCATCCCAAAGGAATTACATGGACCTGAAAGTCTTCGTTTTCTTGTTTTTGTGACCATTACCAAGCTTTTTTAATAAGAGCTAGTAGCACTTCAGGGTTTTCAAGTCCTCCACATATATTTGCTCATTTGATCATCACAAAACCCCAGGAAGGTAGGTTTATTCTTAATTCCCATTTTATAAATGACGTAACTGACACTGAGAGAGGAGGTTAAGTAACTCATAGGAAATAAATGAGGCAGGATTCACACTTGGATCTTACAGACTTATAGCATCCCTTCTACACTAGTTGCCATTTTCCATTGAGTTCTTATAGTATCTCTGTGAAATCTGAGAGCAAAAAAATTATATTAGTTTATCATTAATTATTAATTATATTATTTATGTCACTTAAGGGCCTTTTAGCAATGCCTTTGGGTAAAGAATCTATTGGTTTTCTCTCTCTTGCGCTTTAGAGATGGGAAACATTCCTGTTGATACAGGTCACTGGACCATTCAAGGACCCTTTGGGATTGCTCCCCCCAGTAGCCACTGGATTTCTAGCTTCTACTTCCACTTTGGAAAATGGACTTTCTTTTCCCAAAAAGGATAAGGGTCACATCTTGTGACCTGTGACATTTGTCCTTTAAAAATCTCCATTCCCAAGAGCTCTTAAACTGGAAAGCTACATTGTCCTTTCAGTTGTTTTAGAAATGAGTGCTGAGTGCTAGACAGGGTTCGTAGATGCTGAACAGAGCATAAAATTAAGCATGGTCCCTTCCCACCATTGAAATCCATTAAATTACATCTTAACATGGGTGGAACAAGTGTGAAAATGACTGTTGTGCTAAGGAAGACCCTTCCAGACAGGAAGAGCCAGCAGACCCATGCACCTGTGAAATAGAAATGCATTTATTTCTTTGTCTTTTAACATTCCCTTTATTTCAGGGTTTGATTAAGTTTGTCTGGTTTTTGATGAAAAGGTATCATTTAAAAGTCATTCCTTAGGCACATAGTAGGTGCTTAATAAATGCTTGTTTTTGTTGTTATTGTAAGTTGTTTTCCATTTTTGCATATGACACTTTCCAGCTATGGGACAATGAGAAATTCATTTAATATCTCTCAGCCTCAGTTTCCTTATTTATCAAATGAGCATAGTTCTTTCATAGTTGAGTTGCTGATCTGCATTGAGGACGATTTCCACAGTTAGGGAAAAGCGTCTCCACAACTGAATGGATTCAATGACAATTGCAGATTTAAATCCTCTCTTCTCCCCTCCAAGAAAAACAAATAAAGCAAAAATAAACCTAGAGGACCTAAGATGAATTTGTTGGGAAGCTTAAAGGAAGTGCAAAAAGTGCTTTTAAAATCTTAATATGCTATGTAAATGTCACCTGTTCTGTTTGACAGAGGTAGAACTTTATCACCTGATATATCAAACCATTGGGTTGTAGCACTTTGCCCTTAGTGCAGGGTCCATTACTGGGAACATGAAGAGGTACCTAATCTGAGACCCTGAGGGACTCCGAAGGTTGGTTCAGTAGCAACATGCTTAGGGGATGCGTAATTACAGTAGAACAACGTAATAGAATATTTCTAACCCTAATGCCCAACTTGATTAGGGGGTGCTGTGAGGATGTACCTATAATAAAATATTTCAGAAATCATGAATCACCAAGTCCCAGTAATCATACAGGCAAACTTGATCTAAATCTCTTCTATCATTATAGGCAGATCTCCATTTTTACATAGAGAAATTCTAGGCCACTAAGAATAAACCAATGGACTGATGAAGAAAATGGCTCCTTAGGACAATTCCTAGTGCATAGTAGGTACTACAGAAATAAATACTTGTTGAATGAATGAATGAATGTTGACATGTCAGACCATAAAATTTGGGTAAGGGTTAGATTTTTAAAAAAATAACAAAACAGCTATTTTCGAACACTGCAGTAAAATCCAGATTGCTCACAATACATGATTCAGATGGTGTTTAGTCACATGTGACTAGAAGTCTGCATGTAGACATTCTCTTCTTTGACCTTGAAGGGTTGTTAAAATGTTCTCATCATTACCATTAACCTAATAAATTAATCATATGTGTGCTTACTATTATTCATTGTGGCTTTTCTGAGCCAGGGGGATTGAAAATTAAAAAACTCAGTCAGCTTAATCCAGAATTGGTGCCAGGTTAGAGTATGTGTGTGTGTGTGTGTGTGTGTGTGTGTGTGTGTGTGTGTGTGTGTGTGTGTGTGTGTGTTAGTTCTTCCTGTTATTATGTAAAATAATTTAAATCTTTGGAATTCATTTTAGCATTGATTGCCAACTCCTGTACACATCTCGTCCACAAAGTCCTTCGTGAGGCTGAGCCCCAAACATGAGATAGACTTGGGGTGATAGTTTCCTCTTATATGTAAAGTTGGCTAAGCAGTAATTTGTATCATGTTCCATGTTTTTTGGCCTTGGACATGTAGTTAAGCTTTTTTGAATCTTAGTTTCCTTATCCATAAAAATGAGGGAGCTGGACAAGGTGATCTCAAAGGTCCTTTCCAAGAGGTATTTTTGTTCCCCCTTGCAGTCGGCATTAGAAGATAGGAGATCAACATGTCCAGTGTTGATGACTAATGTAACTATGGCCTTTCTTCACTTCTGCATCCATAAAATAGGCATTAAGACTTTCATTACCTATTTCACAGTTTCATAGGACTGTAGATTTAGAGCTGAAAGAAACCTGAGAGGCCACCTTAGTCCAATCCCTTCATTTTAGAGCTGAAGAAACTGAGCTGGAGATGGAGCAACTTGCTCATGCTCTCTCATAGGTAGAAAATGTCAGACTTTGGGATTTGAACCCACCACCTCTGGTTGTTGTGGGGTAAATCCTGGGTAAATTTTAGAGTATTATGTAAATGCGGGCCATTATAAATTAGCATGAATTTAGTAGGTGTCTACCATATTGTTAGATGTTGGACATACAAAGTTAAAGTGAAAAACAATCCTGTACTCAAGTAGCTTATCTTCTATTTGGGAAGACAATAGAGTCATAGGCAATAATTAAAGGTAATTGGGGGTTTGGGGTCGGAGGAGGTACTAACAGTAGGGTAAATCAGAAAAAGGACCCATGGTTTTGGTGCAGATTCTCCCTCCACCAATCCAGATGGCCACTCAGCTGTAACTCTTTGCTCCTTGAGTCAGTGACTTGTCTGTGGTTCCATAATTAAAAAGTTTCCAAAGGAACTTTTGAACCTAGGTCATTCTGGTGACCAATTCAACACTACCCACTATCCTCCACTGTTAATTATTATTTTTTATTAAATCACCATGATTAAGGCAGCCTGATATAGTGGATAGAGCTCTGTCTCAAACCAAGAAGACTGAGTCCTGCTCTGACACATACCAGCTGTATGCCCATGGCAGACTCACTTAATCTGTCAGTGCTCTGGGCAGCTCTTTAAGAAAGTGATTCTTCTTTAACCTTTCTGCTGTCATGGACACTTTGGGTAGCCTAGTAAAGCCTAGTGACCTCCTCTCACCATAATATTTTTGAACACATAAAATAAAATACTTCTTAGGATTACAAAAGAAACTAATTATGCTAAAATAGAGTTTTAAAAATAATTTTTTTAATCAAGTTCAGAGTCCAGGTTAAGAAGCTCTGCTCTAAGTCTGTAAGGGGCAAAAGCAGTGCCAGCCTGCGATGATAAAGAGGTTCCATACTTAAAAGTTCCCTGTATCATTGAAATCCCATTTAGTCCTGTCGTCAACATCATCATCTCACATAGTGCTAGGTGTACAGTAGATGCTAAATATTTATACTGATGAACTGTTATGTAAAAATTAATGGTACTTCTCCGTGGTCCCTTCTTGTACCCAATTTCAAAGTATTTTCTAGTACATAAAATTTCACGATCAACGGAGGCTTTCCTTTTATCAGCTCAGTAACTTCCACTTTCCTGAAACCTGTCCTTTCGTTAAATTGCAGGTACCTTTAGTGGTCTCCTTCAGTTTTTAAAAATGTCTCATCTGGGGAGATCAGGAGGAGAATAAGGAGGCATGAGAACCAGGGTAGGAATTTCTTCAAAGAAAACCTACTTTTTTGGAGTAAGTTTATTGGCCCTTGAAACTTATTGAAAGTACTTATTATTAGTCTTTGAAGCATGGTATAGTGGAAGAAAATGTGATTAGAGTCAGAAAAATCTTAGCTTAAATTTTACCACTGACAATACCTACTGGCTGTGGGACAATGGCTAAGCTATAAGAAACCCCCAAATGGATGAAATGGGAAAGGTCTTAAAAGACAGTAAATAGCTACCTCTCTCAAAGGGTTTTCTGTCCTTTAAAACACTTATTATTAATATCATCATCGTCATCATTATCCAAGTCAGTTTACTTCTCCAGGGTTAAATTCCTCCAATACTTAGACAACACCACGCAATTTAAACCCTTAATTGCATCTTTTTTCTTATTGTTTCATTTCCATTATTAAAGCTCATAATAAGATAGTGATAATACTTATGTTGTAGCCTTAAGATTTGGAAGCATTTACAAAATACTCTCGATGCTTTTAAAAAATTTCATTTCTGTTGCCTTTTCATCTGGATTCTGAGCTTTTCTAGGGCAGGGACAATGTCTTCTTTGTTCCTGTGTTCCTTCCATTAAGGATCTACCCTAGTTGTGTCAGCTCAAATAGAAATGGAAGCTCCCTATGGATCACACCTGGACTTCATGCAATAAATAATATATTTCAGATATTTTTTAGATAATATATTTTAAAACTAACTTATTTTGATAAATATTTCCCAATTGGATTTTAATTTAGTACATGCCCCACTTAGGAGTGTGGCTATGTGTTTTGACACCTCTCAAGGGTGGCTATTGTCTCCCTCTCAACCTTTTTACATCTCATGGGTACCAGTTATCCAGCATTTGAACTACACATGGGATTGATCCACATCCTTTTGGATGATCCATGTGCTTGATGAATTTTCACCCCTCTCCCTTCTCATTCAGAGATCATTTTGAAAAGGTCATTATTGAAAATATGTTACTGCTAATGGGGCAGGTGATCACATGGTGGTCAGAGGAAGCGATGCAAGGCTACTCTCAAGAACTCTGGATTTCACTGTGTGACATGGGAGACACTGGCACAGGACTCAGCATGGCATGCCCACATCAGAAAGGGTGCTGTGCTCTATGAGCAAAGCAGAATTGAGACAGCACAAACTAAGCATAGGATGTGCAAATTTGGAATATCCACCCCAAATATTCACATGGACTATGTGCCCAGCCTGTGGTAGAGCATTCCAATCTTGTACTGGTCTGAGCAGCCACAGTCGGACACACTGAAACTTTACTTTATCATAGTGACGTTATGTTGGTCTTCTTCAAGAATGAAGGACAACAACCAGCCATCCATCATATATATGTCTATTGCCTTTTGGGTCTCCTGCAGTTTGGATTCACTGGAGATTAAGGTGGCCCACTATTCCCAGCTATTCAGTATCACTATTTGAATATTAGGATTATTTTTCTTTTGAAGATGAGTTTTGGGGCCAGACAACAATTTTGAAGCTTTGAAGGCATCATTTCTGAAATGTGAGCCACTCTGATCTCTTCATCTTGTTTAATTCTAGGCCACTATACAATTCCTGTTTCAGGTATACATTTACCTGTGTAGAATAGAAATTCATTTAAAACTAATGCAAATCTGGAAAACAAACCACAAAGCTACATGAATTGAAGGAGAACCAGATAGAATCTCTTGACAATTGTTTTCAAATCGACAAGCATTTAAGTGTCTGTTATGAGTTAATCACTGTATTTAGGTCTTATCTTGGGGATACAAAAGCAAAAATGAAATATCCCCTGCCTTCAGGGAACTTACATTCTACTACACGTCACTTCCTATAAATAAGGGTCAGTGTAGGCAGCTAGGTGGCACACTGGATAGAGTGCCAGGCCTGGAGTCAGGAAGACCTCAGTTGAAATCCAACTTCAGATACTTATTAGCTGTATGACCCCGGGGAAATCATTTAATCCTATTTGCCTCAGTTTCCTCATCTCTAAAATGAGATGGAGAAGAAAATGGCCACCACTCGAGTGTCTTTGCCCAAAAAAAATCACAAATGAGATCATGGACAGTCAGACATGACTGAAATGACTTAACAGTAGCAAGAAAGTGGGCAGAGATGGGTACTGAATATGTTTAAGAATGTAAGGCTGGCTCCCTTGCTGTGTCACTGATACCATCCTATACAACTTTCCTTGATGGGTACTATGGGCCAGGGAATGATATTCGCCATTCCCTGCACTCATTTTGACCTCTTCTATTTTGGCTCTCACCATCATGTGGGCCTTTGAGCTTTTCCTGACTCACCTCTCCTCATTGTTCCCTATTATCTCCAGGGGCAAATAAAAAGTCCTTCATTGGACATGTAAGCTCTTTATAACCTGGTCCCTTCCTTCCTATCTTTCCAGTCTTCTTACACAGGACACATCTTCATCAAACTCTATGGTCAAGCCATACTGGCCAGCTTATTGTAGCACATACATGGTGCTCCATGTGCCTTTTCCCCGTGTTTGCATGCTCTGTGCCTCGTACCTGGAATGATTGGCTCCCTTACTTCTACCTCTTGTAAGCCCTAACTTCCTTCAGGAGACAGTTCAAAGGATACCTTCTTGTAGGAAAACTTTCTCAATTCCCAGATACCAGTGCCTTCCCTATCCATCTTTTCTGTATCTTGAATGTGCCTATTTTTAAAAAATAATTTTTGATGTCATTTTTTAATATCACGTCATTTCCCCTAGTTTTCTTCCTCTACCCTTCCCAGAGAGCCATCCACACACGGACCTGTTTTATCTCTACATAGTCTACCGCATTAGAATGAGAAAAGTAACTAATTTCAGTCTTTCTTTGTATTCTCAGTGCTCAGAACATAATAAGTACTTACAAATGCTTTTTGATGTATTGATTGAGATGGAATTCAGAGGTGACTTACTTCATAAAGCCTTGAATCCCCCAGCTAGAAATGATCCTCTCATTTCTTATAACACTTTGATCTCAAGATACACTTAGATTTGCCATGCTGTGTTCAGCATTATCCTCATTTGTGCATCTGTCTTTCCTTAGTATCTTAGGACTGGATAAGTCCTGGAATCTGTTTGAGGAGAGGGCCTGTGTTTTATTTCATCTTCATAGCTTCTATTCTCTTATACATCTAAAAACTGGATCATGATTTTTCATCTTGACTTGTGCTCAGTGGGTATTTCTTCTTGTATTGCCTAACCTTTGATATAAAGGGCTCCCAGAGATTTTTCTCTTTTAAAAAAGGGGATTTAATCTAGGCTCTAATTGCATAACAAATCCCTCCGTAATTAGATAAAATAGAGGGCTCTGTTTGTGAATACAACCCCTGTTTAATGGTGTTGCGCTTTGCTTCTGACCCTGGGAAAATGAGATAATTGAACCCTCTGGCATTTTCCTGTCTCCCTTGTAACTCTTACCATGCTCTGTAAGACAAGAAACAGGACCCTGGCCTACCATGTTTTTTAAGCCTGGATACTAAGTAGTTTTACTACGTAGCTGCTGACCAAGGAAAGGCTCTGTCTCTCCCATATACATTTGCTCTAGAGTTAGGGAGTGGTTAGCATGAACTCTGGTGAATATGAATGTACTTGGCTTTCTTCCACCAGCCTGTTTTAAAGAAGAATTTGTGTCTCCTTTTGGGTTTGGCTTGATCTGACATCTTATCAAACATAAGGTTTCAGTTTCCAATTTTCGGTCATGCTCTTTCTTATCTTTAGGTGATGACTCTAATGATAGCTGCGTGGTGCATTAATAGGTAAAATGCTCAACCTAGAGTCAGGAAGCCCTGGATTTAAATCCAACCTCAAGACGATTCCTAGCTGGGTGACCCTGGACAAGTCACTTAATCTCTCTGACTCAGTTTCCTCATCTATAAAATGAGGATGATAATAGCACCTACCTCTCAGGTACCTTTTGAGGACCCAATGAAGCAACATGTCAAGTGCTTTGCAAACCTTAAAGTGACATATAAATGCCAACAATGATGATAATGTTGAGGATGACATTCTGTGGAACTTGGCAAAGTGCTTTACGTACGTCTGATTTCATTTGTTCCTTATAACCACCCTATTCAAATAGGAAGTCTGGATGTTATTATCCCCATTTACAGTTGAGAAAACTGAAGCTCAGAGATTTCCCTGTGGTCACACTGTCAGTTCTAGAGTCAGGATTCTGGGTTCAAATTCTATTCAAGCAACATTTATTAAGCCCCTTTCTTGTAGAACGGCATGATGCCAGATGCTGGAGATACAGAGAAAAGGTGAAACAGCTCCTGCTCTGAAGAAACTTATATTCTGCCAGCAAGGTATCAGCAAAAATCATTACCAGTCATTTACTCAGCACTGTGCTAAATCCTGGGTGCAAAAAGGATCCCTGCCTTCATGGAGTTTGTAATCTAATGGGGTTTACAGCATGGCCTGCACCTGACCCATGTGTAATAGATGAATAGTAGTACAGGTTTTTCTGCCTACAAATTCTGCACTCTTCTCCCTACTCTAGTCTGGAGCATAAAATCATGGGATTCATAGCTGGAATAGACTTCTCCCTCTCTCTCCCTGTAATGTGCCTAATGAGTGGTTGTAGAAGAAGAAACCAAGAGCTGGCAGTCTTAAGCGGACTTATCTAAAGTCATATAGTGACATGGTTAATCCAGATTCCTTCAACTCCAGATCTAGTGGCCTGGCTTTGCCTTCTCTTCCCTTCCCAATTCAATAATAATAAAAGCTAATATTTTTAAAAAAACCTCTTTAAGGTTTGCAAAGCACTTTATAAATATTATCTCATTTATTCTCAAAACACCTGGTAGGTGCTGCCATTGTTCCCCATTTTTAGATAAGGAAAATGAGGCAGACAGGTTAAGTGACTTGCTCAACATCTCTCAGTATGTGTCTGAGGTCAAATTTGAACTCAGGGCCTTCTGACTCTAGGACCGATGCTTTATTTACTGAGTCTCCTAGCTGCCTCTTTTCATCAGAACATAAAAATGTATTTTTTAAAAGTATAAAGTGGGAACATAAAGTACTTGGGCAGAAAACAATCCTGTAATGTCAGTAAGAAATCACATTTTAATTAAAGCCCAGAGTTGAGAAATTTGCCCAAGGTTATACCATTATTTAGTACTGGAGCCAGGAACCAAAGCAAGTTCTAGCCAGGGTCCCATGCTCTTGATTTTCCCTTAATGCTGCCTCTGTTTGACCATTGTTCAGTTTCATTAAAGCCAAAATGTCCTAATTCAGTACAAGGACTGATGCTATGTCTTTTCTTCATTCTTATTCATCCCCTTAATTATATTCAATTCAATAAATGTTTCTCAATCATCTACTTAGGTGTAAACACATTTGGGTTCTGGCAACAAATAGGTCACGTCGTATGAAAATACGCACGGTAAAAGTGAAAATATGAAAAGTGATCCAGACAAAGTGCTTTAGATAACTTTGTAGGAAAAATGATGACTGGCAGCTGGAGGGATGAAGGCAGACTTCCTGCAGAACCTGTCACTTGAGCAGATTCTTAAAAGATGTGGTTTCTGAAAGACAACGATGAGGAGGAAGTATGTTCTGGGCAAGGGAGAATGGATGTATGAGAATGGAGGACTAGCCTACGGGCAGGGAACAGTTTATGGCCTGTTTGGGTGGTGTATGTGAAGGGCCGGAATGGGAAGTTACAAAGCCAATACAAAAGACATTAAGAAAAAACAACATGTATTTTAGGATGCTATGAAAGGCATCATAGCTAAGTGTCATGGGGTATGACATTCACCAGGTATAATACTAGGCAAAAGGAGAGATCCAACCAAAATGCTCTTGGAAAATTTGAAGAAGTAATTTAAGCTGGAAGATCTCATTGGGATGGTGGCTTCTAAGCCAAGCCTTGAACATGGAGAAGAATTCTGGTAGGCAGAATTGAGGAAGGAAGGAGCCTTAGGCAAGGCCCACACACAAATATATGGAATTTAGGAGTTGGCAAACTGAATGTGGGGGCAAGGAGTAATCCAGTTTGGCTGGAATGTGCAGTGCATGATGGAGAAATTTTTGAAATAAGACTTGGATTGGAGATAGGTTGGGGGAAGGCTTTAAATACTGGGCTAAGGAATTTATATGAAATCCTAGCAACAGTAGGGAGCTACTGAAGGAGTAACGGGTTCAGATATTCAAAAACAGTAAGGTCATTTCTGGCAGTTGTATTTGAAGAGAGAGGAGAGGTACTCCTTGAGGACGGCTGTTACAATGGCTTAAAGAAGTGGTGAGTCCCTGGACTAGGGAGATGTCATGCTGAACAGAGAGAGGAGTGGATAGAGGTGGGGACTGTGGAAATAGAACGAACAGCATTTGACCACTGATTAGACACGTGGGGGACTGTGGGGCAGTGAGAATGGAGAAGTGACAAAGAGGAATCTTGAGGTTTTAAGCGTGGGTATCCAGGAACATAATAGCAACATTAACTCAGTAACATTGGGAGGTGGGATGGTCTTTTTTGGAAAGATAATGAGTCCAATTTAGGATATCATGAACTTGAAATTACAACAATTTCTGAGTTCCATCTTGGGGCTCTGGGCACTTAGGGATTCAAGGTTGGAAGTAAAGGAAAAGATAATGGTGGGAAGCAGAAACTTGAGAGTCATCTCCATGGGACTGGTCCTTCAAACCATCAGAGTAGACAAAATTAGCAAGAGAGAATACTGAAGGTAAAAGAGTTTTGGTTGTGCCGGAGCAGTAGTGTTAAAAGATTTGCATTAGGTGTGGGAAGAAGACACTGAACTGCTTAAGGAAGCCATCAGATTATTAGGAGCATTAGGAGCGAACAGATCATGAGGAGGAGGAGGAGGACCCGGAGACAATGATCCATAAATGCCAAAGAGGGCAAGTGTACTGAAAGCTGCAGTAAAATCAGGCATATTGTACACCAAGCCTTGCCCTCAGTTTTTAGGTTACTAGCCCCAAGTGCTGCGATTAATCTTTTCTTCCTGTGTATCCAGCATGCCTTCTTGCTGCCCGCCCCCCACCTTCTTTGCCTTTAATTATAGCTTTTAGGATCATTCATTGTTCTCTGAGAGAGCCTTGCCAGGCATCTGATCCTCCCTGACCTTGCAAACCATATTGAGCATGCAGTCCAGATCGAACACATTGAGGCATGAACAAGTTGTCTCTCAGCACGGGTGCTTTGCTAGTTAAAAGAAGGGAAGTGAAACATGGAGAACTCAAGGAGGGAAGGAAGACAGAACCTGAAAGGCAGACAGCCACAAACGTAAATAAATGTAATCTGCCCAAACGTCTCCCTCCTTCCACTTCCATCCCTACATGTAAACAGTTCTCTTGCCTCTCTTTCTCTTGTGGAGTCCTTCCCATCTCTTTTAAAACAGATTATATGTGTATCAAACTTGAAATTGCTACATAAATACTAGCTGTATTTACTTCTCCTGCCACCACCACCACTTTCACCATTACTACTACTACTGCTAGCTGTATTTACTATCATTACTGCTACAACTACTATGCCAGTACTATTACCACTAAAACCACTACTGCCACCATACTACTACTACTAGTTGCATTTACTACCATTACTAATACTCCTATACACTACTACCACTGCTACTCCTACCACCATTCTACTACTGTTACTACTACTAGCTGTATTTACCACCATTATTACTACTCCTATACACTACTACCACTGCTACTACTACTACCACTGTTACTACTACCACCTACTACACTAAAACTACCACCACCACCACCACCACCACCACTACCACTACTACTACTACTACTATGCTTAATCTCATTTTGTGGCTTTTAGATCTTTTTTTTTCTCCTTAGAGTATACCCTCTTGGAGCCTGGCAGACCCTAAGTTCGAATCCTACCACCTACATGTACTAGTTCTGTGATGGTGGAAAACTCACCTAATCTGTCTGAGTCCCAGTTTCCTCATCTCAGTGGGTATAACATTTTATCTGCAGCACTCATCAACTTGGATTGTCACAAGACTCAAATGTACTGTTCATATAAAGTTTTCCATCAGTGTTGCTTATGAAGGCTTACTGCCTTTTTTCCCTCCTACACCTCAGACTAGGACACTGTGAAAACACCAAGACAATAAAGTTTTGAGGCTAAAGATAAAATTTGTTTTGGCTCTCAACCTACACTTTTTAGGGTTAGGAAGAAACAATGGCTAGTCAGCTTGTGTGGATAATAATGTAAACTCCCAGAAAAGTAAGCTAGCTTCCTTTTTAAAAAAGCAATCTAGAAGTGAGTCAACGTTTGTTCCCATTGAAATCAGATCCATTTGACTTCTGAAATTCCTTATCAAAACAGAGTACTCAATAGAAACTGCCCTCTTTTCATATAGATTATTTCAGTCTGATATGTAGGTCACATTCTTCTTCACAAGGCAGCATTAATGGGCCATTCCATTACCAGTGCTCTGGAAGGCAATACTATGTAAGGGTGAGCTCTGGCAGATCTTATCAAGCTAGGAAGCCTTCAGGTGTGGGCCTGGTGATGGGCGGTCTGTCTGAGCACCAACCTGGACACAACTATTCATGAAGACTGTCTCTCTACTCAGTCTTGAAGAGGTTGTGTTCTGAATTGGTCCATACTGATCAGATCCCAGAGCCTTGTATTGAAGTGTGTGGATTTGTACTGAAATTACAATGGATTGTACCTTGAATCCCATACTTTTACTTAATTTCAACTATTGATTTTTGCTCATTTTGGATGGTGATGGTAGAGATAGTAACTATTAATGAAATGAAAACTTTAAAGAATTTTACTTGCATATGATTGTAATCTATAGTTTTAAATCTGGAAGGGACTTATTATGTTCATGTAGACCTCCTAGTCCTTCATCTTATAGATAAGAAAACTGAGATTTAGAGAAGTACAAGAGCACACTGGTAGTGTCAGAGGGTGACTTCAAACCTACGTCTTCTGATGTCAACTTAAGAGATCTTCCCAGTATGCTCTGTTGTCTCTAAGTGAAAATGAAAGTCAGTTTAAAAAATTATATGTAGATAATGTTTAATAAGTTTGAAAAATATGAATGATGACCCTAAGAAGAATACCAACTTAGAAATACCTTGAAAAATGTGAATGTATGGTCTGACTGGTAACTTTAACCTTTTCTTTGTAACTTAAGAGGTGTATATGTATATAATGTATACATACATGTACATACATATAAACATATATACACACAAACATACACATACATGTACACGTGTATATACATATACACATATAAAACACATACATAGTTTGCATTTGTGTGTTTTTCTTAGTTTTAGCCAGCTTTTTCAACTGTCCAATGAAATGACAAGTTTTCAATTTAAAAAAAATAATGAAACATAGTATGGTTGCTAAGCTGTTTGTTGTAACTATGTAATTTTCTCAGTGACTCTTACCTGACATGTTTTAACATGATTTCTGAAGAATCTGAATGAGGATTACCCTGTTCTTTTATGGTACAATGAAAAGAATGAGATGGCTTTTTAAAAGTCATTTAAGATGAAAAAGTTTTCATCTTTTTTCTCTTTTTTCCTTTTCAAATAAATTACTAATTTGGGTAATATGAGATATATTCAATTTTGGCTTTCCACTGCAAACAGTTGTAAAAAAAAAACCCCAACAAAACTTCAGGTTTTATTCATCTGGTCAAGTGTAAGTTAGTAGGAGTACCAAACCTTATTCTTTTCTTTTGAAAGCGACTGGTGCAGTTTAAATTGTAAGTTGCCCTGCTTTTTTTAGCTATCTTGGAAATGGTAAAAACCCAGTGAATGGTGATTCCTGTCTGTAGTTCGGTGCCTTGTGCTGAGCTTTTCCTTATTTTATTCTGCTAACATTCCAGCTCCCAATTTTTCACTCATATTTAACCACAGACCTAATTAATGTCTTAACCGGTGCCTTAGCCACCCTGTGCAAGTCAATTTTCCCCAAACCCCGAAAACATTTACCTGTCATTGCTGTCCCTTTCCATTGGCCAGTTGACTGTCTCCAAATCATCAGGCTCGAACTTCAAGAATAAGTCTGTAAACTAGTAAAAGCAGAAAAGTCGTTCTTTTGATAAAGAACCAAAAAGAATCATTTTTTTTCCTTCCGGTAAGGTAGATGCTCCTCTTTCAATTGTCCTCTGGGACACCCTTTCAAATTCCCCGGACCAGGAACAACTGGAGCAACTCCCTTGGTTGTGAATAGCAATGACTCACCTGCCAGTTAGTAAGCGTAGGTGAGGTTGGCAGACCGAGAACCTCGTTTCCTGAACCTGAAGGAATTCTAACGAAGGAAGGGATTAGACAGTGATTCACCTGAAGGGAGCCTTTTGGATCGGTGCCCAGCATGCCACAAGGCTGCTGTAAGGAGTCATGGCCGCATATCGAGGACTGCCGAGACTTGTTCTGTCTCTTTGGTAACTTTTGGGGATTCCTGTCACTAAAGCAGCACTTTTAAGGTTTCTGCATATGATTGCCCAATGATGTGCTAATTTTTGTTAGCTACTGTTGTTTGCAAAATGCCTTCATCTCTTTTATTTAAAGCACCGTAACTATACTTTTCACTCACACGATCTCATCATGGGTTCCTATTCCTTCTGAAGCCCCCATAGAGTGATCCTTCAAAGTTGCTTCCTATTTCCCCTGCATGTAGGTCATATAACAAAGGTTTTTGTTATGTAAGAAAAAAATAAAACTTCAAAAAAAAGCCCAAATACTCAATAGGGATTCCTGGCAAGCTAGCTTCGTACCCAGGACAAATAATGAAGAATTTTGAAGTGCTTTTACTATTCTAAGAAGAGGAAAAATATTCTACCTGCTACCAATAGCAATTGGGGACAGACCCAATGCAGATTCATTTTTAAATGATCATGTTTTCCACAAAAAACAACAACAAAAACCAGTTATTCAAGTGGAAGTCTTCAAATTCTGTTTTTCCCTGGCTTATTTAATTTTCAGTGATATTTTTCCTAAAGATTGACTCTTTCTTTTTTCAGGATTCCCTATAATTTTTTCTAGAAGAATTTCAGAAATTACTAAAGAGCAGGTGCTATCGACATATTCAATTTCATGCAGAAATGTTATTTCTTCAGTCAAGCTTGATCTGTCTGCATGATACATGACATCACAAACTTTGTGTCGTAGTTGTCAGGAAAATATTGAGGACAAGTTCCCTTTAGCACCTGCTTGGAGCAGTTTGCTTTCTGAAACACGAATTCCCTCACATTCCTACACGAGGAACTTTCCCCAAGTTTTATTATTATCATTATAATTATTAATTACTGTATTACATCAACAAAATTTATACAAGGACATTCTGTGATCTCTTTAGAACCTAGAATTCCTTAGAAATAGCATAATAGTAGGGTATTAAAAGAGAAATTAAGAGAAAAAATGAATATTTTAAAAATAAAATTAATTGGCATCTTTTATTTTTATATTGCCTAATCTTCTCCCTGTATTCCTCCTCTTTTGTATTCAGAGAGCATTCCATGTAATACTTTTATTTTAAAAGAAAGAAATAGGGGAGGGGGAATCAGCCAAACTATTTTACATACATACCTATCTTTACATATACATATATATTCAAAATGTACACACTTTTCTGTCAATATATATTCTATATATGTGTAAATTAGATATTATATGCAGTGTTCCATAGCCATTGATTCAGCACACTCGTTCACACTCACACAAACACACCCACCCTAGCAAAGAAGTAGGAAGTTGTCCTCTAGGGCAGTGTTTTTCAAAAAGAAAAATTCAAAAGGCAAGAAGATTCTGACTTACACTTCTGCAGTACACATATAATCATGGCAACCTAGCAAAAGGTTACGAAAGGGAAAAAAATTTAGAAAATAATACCTCAACCCCAGGCCATAAGCAGAAATTTTATTCAAATCTATAAGATGGGGCAGATCCATTTTCCTAGTGTGGTTTTTTGATTTTGTTTGTTTGCATTCATATTGTGTGGTCTGATTCATTATCTTCACAGATCTCTGGAAACCTTATTATTGCCCATTTAGAAGAGAAAGGTGGTGCCAAGTACTTCTCGACATCTCTCAACAAAACTGGGAGTTTTCCTAGTGGACCCCCAGACTGCCCTTCATTTTTTTCAATATGCCTCAGAGCTTTGTGTCTTTATAATGTGTTTGTGTCTCACTTTATCAAAATCTTCTCTTCCAGTAAGGATTTGATAAACTCATTCACATTTAGGTGTCAATGGCATCCCCTCCCTCATTTGCATTTTGGTAGTAGACAAAATCTTCAAAGGAATACATTTCTAATCATAGATTTTGAAGAGTTAATTATGTCTGTTGAGAGAATACTTTTGGTAGACAGCAGAGGGACTGCCTCTTACAGAACATAGGAGTGATACCCTTTTATGTTACACACACCATAAAACTTTCACTTTCCAAAAATGTGTTTGTTTCCTCGCTTGCAAAAGTAGTCCTAATTCAGTCCCATATGGTGTATATATAGGTGACACAAGGTCAATATCTTGTTTGGGTTTTCAGTGATTTCTTATCTAAGGAGATAGAAATCAGTGACCTTTGAAGCTCCTTCCATCACTCCAATTATATTGTTAATAGCCAGTGAATAAGTATGTTGGGAGCTGAGGGAAGGGAGTCTGGAAGATTAAGGGTAGAATTGAATTTGTTGTTTTTTTTTTAAATTGATGACGTTTCTATTTAAGTTAGCTTAATTTTTGAACATATTCCTCCTTTCCTATCCAATGAATAATATATATGTATGTATGTACATATGTGTGCATATGTGTGTGTGTGTGTGTGTGTGTATAAACAAAGCATTTTTTAAAAAACCAGTTCAGCAAAATCAACCAAAACCCAGTCTGATGGTACATGCATTTTCAAACTGAATTTTGCTACTTTAGCAATCTGGTAAACAAATACATTTGATTAAACTGAACAAAATTATGTTTTGTGTAGCATAAAACTTTCTTAGCTTTCGCTGCCACTGAAGCCAAGTAATGAAAAAGTTAATCTGAGAAAGCTTTAGTGTATTAATCACACCTTGCTACATGTCAAGTTGGAGCTTGTTAAAGCTGATCTCCCCAACATTATTAAAAAAAAAAAAAAGACAGCAGTGCACGTTGAGTCACGAAAGAATCACACGGCTTTGATGAAAAAAAAAACAGCTCCAAACCAGTCTAAAACTTTATTATTATTGAAAGAGAGAACGTACTCCATTTTTTTCTGCCCTGATGATGTTAGAGCAATTCTTCCAAGTTATAAGAACCCAGATGATTTCATTTTAGTAATTATCATGCTGCACAATACTGTTAAATGCAGGGAAGCTTTTAAGAAGAGTCAGGTTTGGCCATTCATTACCAACTCCAAATTTATTTTTACTGTCTGTTAGCCTCCTGGACAATGGGTGGTGCTACCGCAATCTCTAAATTTCTCTGAATACATTCTATTGTAATTTGATTTTGTTATACTGAGTTTAGTCTCTGGTGAGAACAGTTCAGCTCAATAACCACTTATTAAGTGCCTACTACATGCACTGATCATATTGGGGAGGGGTTGATGGGGCAAAGACAAAAATAAAAGGACACTACTCCCCAGGACTTTATGTCTCATTGGGGAGAAGGAAGATGCAACACGTTTGAAGATGAATAGTAGAAGGCAGTTCGATGGGAGAGAACATTACCAGTGTTGGTTGGTTTTATGAAAGAACTGACTCCTGAGCAGAGTCTTAAGGGAAGATAAAGATTACAAGAGGCAGGAACCTGCTTGAGTGAATGAACAAGAGAAGGAATGTTGAGTCCCAGGAACAGCTGGTAGCTGGTCTAACAGAAATGCTGTATGATGTGAGGTTGGTACTAGATGGTGAAGGGTCCAGAATGATGAACCAAAATACCCAGAAGTTTGCCAAGTATAGTTTCCAAGACAGGAGCTATTGGCCCTGGGGAGGATTCCATTCTGGGTTCCACACAGAAGGCGTAGTTTACAATCCTGCTTTTGAACCTACTCCTTTTGAAGTATAAAAATGTCTCCCTTATTTACATAGGTGGAGATTCCAAGGTCTTTGGTGGTTTTGTTTCTGCTTAGGAAGAGGTGTATTAAAGAAAGAGTAGTACATATGAGCTGAGTGATCTTGGACAAGTTAATTTACCTCTAGGTTCCTCATCTGTGAAGAGGGAAGTTGACCTGACACAGACTTCTGATATGGAAATGTGATACTACCTACCTTCTGATGGGGTTTGGGGGTGGTGATGAGCTCATGGTATAGAAGAAGACATAGCAAATATGTGGATTTGTTTAGCTTGACTGTTTATTAGTTAAAAGGATTGTGACTTTAAAAAATCCATATATTTAAAAAGTCACAAGAATCTTGTGACAAGACTTGAAGAGAAAATGAAACTTTGCACTAATAGGAAGTGGGGAAAAAACAACTTTTCCCAGTATGTTGACTCACTACCACAGGCTTAAAGACGAGGATAGACGTAACTGCATGGTAACATAAGAGGTCTGTCTTATTTAAATCAACCTCAGGCATGTTACTACAACAAAGACAAGGCTTTTTAAGACAGGATAGTAGGAACATTGGCTTAGAAATGGAAGGGGTCTTATAGGTCAGCTAGTCCAATCCCTACATTTTGGAGAAGAGCAACTTCCAAGAGATGTCCCACGCAGGTGGTAAGTGATAGAGTCATGATTTCAACCCAAGTCCCGTTGACTGCAAAGCCAGCACACTCTCCACTATACCTCACTGCCTTTCTGTAATTATTTGTAACATATCTGGGTCATCTCTCTCTTCTGCCATTTTTTTCCATGTGTAAAGCCATTGGAGAAGTTCCCAATACCCACTTTCTGAGCTTTTTCTTGTCTTTAATTGGTTTAAACCTTTTAATTATCCTGACTATTGTGAGACAGTATTGGGCCTCTTAGTTTATTGTCAAGGACATTTTTTTATCTTACTGTAGAATGTGTGGGGCCACCACTGGCTGCCTTGGCTCTAATGATATTCTGATACCTTGACTCCTTCAAGATTGCTGGTCTCTATGGATTAGTCTGCTTGCTGGTAATGTTTAGGAAAATGAAATGAACATCTTGAGGGCTAATTAATAAACACTGAATGTATTGGAGAGGGCTCTGAAGATGAAAACATGTCCCTATGTGCTACTCTTATTAAATAGAAAGATCTGATTATATTTTTTATGTGTTTTTGATAACTGTATTTCAGTTTCTTATATGAGCCAAAGTATCATATTCTGCACATCTAAAAACTTTTTTTTTTCTGAAAAGAAATCTGTAGGCTTCATCAGAGTACCAAAGGGATCCATGAAAAAGGTTAAGGACCTAGAGTTTAACCAATTAAAATTAAAGGCTGCAATTAAAATGTGGCCTTAGAATATATTCTTTCGTACTGCTCCTCCTCCTCCTTCCAAGCCTCCCTAAACCTAGAATGCATTCCCTCATGACTCCTGCCTTTTCAATCCTTCAAAGTACTACTTAAAGACCAACTTCTACATGAGACTTTCTGTGATCCCCTTCTCCTCAGATAATAGTTACACTTGCTCTTCAATCCATATACAGATATTGTATGCATTTTGATCTTGTTTTCTCCCAAATTCTGTAAGCACTGGAATTATTTCAATTCTGTGAACAGTGTGAGGCACATAGTAGGTGCTTAATAAATGCTTTTTGATTTGTTGATGCACCTGTGCCCTTAGACAGTGACTTGAGAGAGACTTAGCTTGGTGTAGCAGAAAAGGTGCTTGACTTTGAATCAAGAGAGACCTAGGTTTGAATCTCACCACAGACACTTAACTAGCTTTTTGATGATGGGCAACTTGCCCAGATCCTCCAAATCTCAGTTTACTTATTTGTATAATAAGGGTACAACCTCTAGTCCCTAACCACAGCCCTGTATGTAAAGCACTATATTCCAGAGGGAAAGGGTGCTATCCAAGCAAATAATTTTATAATTGGTGAGATGGTACTTCAAAAACTAAATTTATAATGGTGTAGCTGCCTTCCTTCTCCAGCCCCATGTGAGGATTCTTACTCATTTAGGAAATGCTTCTGATGCTCAGTTTACTTAGTTATAATTAGAGAGATAACTTTTTTGAGTATTATTTTGTGCCTGCTAATCGAACTTTCTAAATAAAGGTGGTGATCTCGTAGCTATCTCTTTTGTTCGAGTTTCATTCTAGGCGTGGCAAAAGTTCATAGACCCAGTAAAAAAGATTTTGTTTTTCCAAACTAGGTTGAAATAACTCAGGTTTAAAATAGCGTCAGCTTCTCCTTCTCCTTCCTCTCCTCTTCCTCTCTGTATTTTTCTTGCCCTCTTATTAATTTTGTTCTTTTTTCAGCCTTCATTATCTCTGGATCTTTCTATTAAGATGATGGAAGCTTTTTAAAAAAAAAAATAAGCGCACATAGTCTTCTATAAAAGGTTGACAGCACTCTTTTTCTGACAAGAGCTAAGCTCAGTTACTCTAGGGTTACACCCAACCATGTAATTTTTGTTTTACTATTGTGCCTATGAAATACGGAGAATGTTTGCAAGTTACTGAGTGGTACCAAAGCCAGCAAGTTTAGTGTCTGTTCTTAAGATCCTGTGTAAAGCTTATTTTACAATGTATTTATTACTGAATCTACAGCTTTTTTCTCCATGTCGGTAGTTTGGGCCAGACTTCTTTTTTTACAGGAAGGTAAAAGGAATTTATTATGCTCTCTGAAATAAAGGTCTATTTCCTTTAGAGCTAGAGCTGAACTGACTAGAGCCATCCCATCCCATTTTTAAAAAACTTTGTTTATTTCTCTATTTGACTTTGTTTGATGTACTCTAGTTTTGTTTTTTGAGACTATCCCTATCCTGCCTCGATTGGACGCAGAATGAGTACTCATGGTCCTGACCTAACTGCTGATCAGCACATAAACTCTGACTTATTCCATACACAGAGACCTAGTTTGGTGGAGCAGAAAGAGTGCTTGACTCTGAATCAGGAGAGACCTGGGTTTGAGTCTCATCATAGACACTTAACTAGCTTTGTGACAATAGGCAAGCTCACTCAGTTCCTCCAAACCTCAGTTTCCTTATTTGTAAAATAAGGGTACAACCTCTAGTTCCTAACCACAGCCATGTAAGGCACTATATTCCAGAGAGAATCCAATTCACTCCCTCCTTGGGCAGTCTGGTAACTTGCCTTTCCCAGAAGCTTACCATATTGGTGCCAGGCTTAGTGTGGACACCTCATGGGCATCAACCTTGCTACTCTCAAACTTAAGTGATCTGCCTGAGTCTCCCCACTACTGGGGAGTACAGATTGCTCCACTGTGCCTGGCCATTCACTTCGTTGTTCAGTCGTTTCAGTCATGTCCAACTCTTTGTGACCCCCATTTTGGAGTTTTCTTGGCAAAGATACTGAAGTGATATGGCATTTCTTTCTCCAGCTCATTTTACAGATGAGGAAATTGAGGCAAACAGGTTTAAGTGACTTGCCCAGAATCACACAACTGAGGCCAGATTTGAACTTGGAAAGATGAGTCTTGCTGATTCTAGGTCCAGCACTCTTCCCATTCTGCCACCTATCTGCCCAGAGTCAGGGAGACCTGAATTCACATCTAACCTCAACCCCTTACTAACTGTGTGTCTCTGGGCAACCACACTCTAAGCCTCAGATTCCTTTTCTGTAAAATGGAGCATATACCTCCCAGTGTTACTTCAAAGATCAAATGTGAGGATCAAATCCAATAACCCATGTAAAACTCTTTAAGTCTCTGTAGAAATGTTATTCTTTCATAAGCCCAGGGAATGTAACAAGAAAGATGATAGAGCATTATATTCTAGAATGCTAAGCACAAATGCATCAAAGCTTTCATTTAAAAGACTAAATTATGACTACACTTCCTTTTTTCTAGTTTCATTGCGTGAGAATTTTTTTGTATTTCAGCTGTATAACCCTTAATTTTAGTTTTAGACCTTCATTGAAGAACTGGGGTTATATATTCACTGACTGCCAGGAATTTCCAGTAAATCCACAAGTCACTGTGGATGTTGAACATATGTGTCTGGGACCTGAGGGTATGATACTTGATTGAGTACAATTGAGTGTAATTCTAAACTTCTCAGTAAAATCTTAGAAAAGACCAATTTGGGAAAAAAGCAACACAACCTTGTGTATGGGTCTGTCTGTCTTTATAAATGATTAAAGCTGCATTGGAGCCCAATTCTCTAAATGACATTCAGCAAATACTTCTTCAAAGAAGGAAAAACTTCAAACGTGAAATACGTATTAAAATGGATATTTTTCTCCTTCACAAGTTCTTGATGAGTATATGTTACAGTTGACTATGTTCAGCGGGAAAAATTAGCAAGATAATAACTTTGATATAGAACCTTCTACAATGCATTTTATTAGTTTTTTTAGAAGAATCAATTTTATTGAAAATTTTTTCTTTTTACATAGCCTAAAAATATCCATTTCCCTTCTCCTGGAGAAGAAATATGATTAGACAGTACTGCACTCCCATACACACTGCTTTTCAAAGGGATGTGTGTGGAGACAGGGTATCCGTGTAGATACTGAGATTGTTTTTCAGTCTGTTGATCACTATTGCTGATTTTGTTCCTTTATCTCTTAAAAAAAATGAGCATTAAAGTTGCCTTAAAATTCATGAGAGGAGGGGAAATTTTGAAATTCAAAATTTTGTGGAAGTAAATGTTGAAAATGGAAAATAAATTTTAAAAAATTAAAAAGACTACTTGAAACAAAAAAAAAATTCATTTATGTACCATGGAATGCTTCTTTTATTTCTAAACTAGATATGAAGCCCTGAAAAAAATGCAGACTTCTCCGTGTATGTTTGTTCCTTCCACTTTTGACAGTCTCCCACAAACGTGAGTTGAATTTCCCAGAGATCACCTTTGATGATGCTCAGAAGATCTGATTTTGATGGCTTTTTTCATTGTAGGAATTTTCCTGTTGCTGTTGTAGGCAGAGAGCAGATGGGTGGGGTCTCTTCTTTATGCTACTTAAGGACAACACCTATTTTTAGGGTTGTTTTTTTCTTCTTCTCTAAGTCATACAGATGCGTAGCCCCAAACTAGTGTTGGCCGAGGCACTGAAAAGCAAAAAAATACATACAGCTTGGAGAAATTGTACGAGTTTACAGTGTTCTCGGTACATGGTTGGGGAAATAAGTTCAATTCATAAAAATGAGCACTATCCTATGTTTAAGATGCATTGTGCCAACTGGGAACGCAAAGATCGAGACAAAATCGCCTCTACTCTCCTGGTATTTAAATTCTATTGGGAGATACGAGAAAAATAATTTGAGGAGGGAGAGAACCTTTGCTAGTCTGGTGAAGCCTATGGGCCCCTTCTCAGAATCATGTTTTTCAGTGTATAAAATTAAATACTACACAGAATTACAAAGGAAACAAATTATTGTTGAGGTACAGTTATCAAAATAGAAACAGAGTTCTCAGATACCGGGTTAAGAACTTCTAAATCAGGAAAGAATTTCTGTGGAAAATGGCACCTGGATAGACCCTCCCAGGAAGCCAAGAATTCCAAGAAGTGAACCCTAGGCAGCCCGTACAAATTCTAGAGGCTTGAGATAGAATGCTTAATTGAGTAAATAACAAATAGAACAGTTGGGCTGGAGTGCTGAGTGTGTGAACCATAGCCATCTAGAATAAGTCTGGAACGTTGAGTCCAGAGGACTTTAAATATTATTAAATATTCTAATGTCATTAAATTTATTTAATTAAATATTATTAAATTTAGCATTTCAATATCGTTACTAAATTTGATATTTTAGTTTATGAGTTTGTATTTTCTCCTAGAGACAGGAACCAACAAAGTTGGCTGATCGCTAATTTTAAAACTACTGTCCTCATAAAAGCTTATTTTTGTTTTATTTTTTTAATATTATTTTTATTTTGTGAAATATTTACCAATTATGTATAAAAAAATTTTCATTTTTTTAAATTTTGAGTTCTAAATTTTCTCCCTTTTTCCCATCCCCTCTCCTCTCCTTGAAAAGGCAATTTGATAGTGATTATCCATATGGAGTCATGCAGACTATATTTCCATATTAGTCAAGTTACAAAAGAAAACACAGACAAAAAAAAAAAGTAAAAATAGCATGCTTCTGTTTGCATTCCTCAGTACTCTCTCTGTAAGTGGATAGCATTTTTCATCATATATTCTTTGGACTCATTATAATATACTTTGAAAAATAAATAACTTCTTCCATGACATTAAATCATCTTGTAGGTATACTTAAGTGAAACATACACCTATCTATTCAGTGCCTGCTATGTGCCAGGGATCCAAAGAAAGGCAAAAGACCATCCGTGCTGTCAAGGAGCACACAGTCTAATCAGGGAGACAAGCAAACAACTATGTGCAAACAGGGTATATACACAAGATTAATGGGAGATAATCTCAGGGATGGCTCGAACATTAAAGAAGGACTTCTAAGGTCATGAAATATCTTCCCAGAGTATAAATTAACAAGGCATCTAGCCAAGTATTAAAGACTCCATTTGCACAATTTATCTTTTGGTTCTTCATCTTCTGTCTGTAGTCATTTAACTTTAATTTTAGTCAAAAAAATTTAGTCAAACATGACTTTATCATGGTGATGTCATTTTGGTCCTCTTGAGAATGAAAGACAACCATAGTCAGTTAACTAATTTTTCCCCCAATTTGATTTAAAAATACTGTGATGTCAATTTGATTTTAACCACGATCAAGCCTGCGTGAAGTGGAATCTTTTATACATAAATTTTCTCCCTACTGCTACATGAGTGCATTAAAGTTAGTGGCGGGGGGGAACTCACTTCTGCACATGGGTGAAGAGAGAGAAACAGTGAAATGACAGTTCAGCAAACAAGCAAGGATAGGAGCCGATGAGATAATAATGTTGCATCACACCAGGTAGCTCATTTATTTGGACAAGTGTGCTTCAGATTTAATTATTTATGTTACGTTTGAAGCATACCACTCAATGTGTATAATACACTTGGGAAATAAAGGGAATGTGGGCTTCACAACGTCATACCTCACATCCCAGTTATCTTGACTGAATTGCTGTGGACAGCTAGACCAGCACTGTGACAGAGAACAGGTAAAAATGAAGAAGACTGGGGCACTGTCTCAGGGAAAAGTTTAGTGGTTTTGATTTATAAATTTTATAAATTGACATAAAGGAACTAGAACATTTAATTAGTGAAATCATCTACACATCTCCAATAGGGGTATCTTTTAATCAGGCATTCAATAGATGACCTCAACACATACTTAGGTTACTTATTAAAAGAAATTCAAGTATTCCCTTAATAACAGTAATCAATCAATAAAAAAAATTAAGTGACTCCTGTGTACCATGAATAGAGCAGCTAGGTAGCACCCATAGTGCATGGAGTATGAGGTTTAGAATCAGAAGATTCATCTTGAGTTCAAATCTGACCTCAGACATTTACTGGCTGTTTGACCCTGAACAAGTCACTTAACCCTGTTTGCCTCAGTTTTGGCATGTGTAAAATGAGCTGGAGAAGGAAATGACAAGCCGCTCTTGGTATCTTTACCAAGAAAACCCCAAATAGGGTCACAAAGAGTCAGACACAACAGAAGCTACTCAACAATAATAACATGCTATATATTATTTTTACAATAATCATAGCTGATTGTTGCATAGCACCTTAAGATTTGCAATGCACTTTAGAAACATCTTTTTGGACTCTTAGCCATACTCCTTTGAGGCGTGCCATCTCATACCCATTTTGTGGATGGGGAAATTAAAGCTCAGAACCCTGACACAACTTGCCTGGGAGGACTGGTTATAGTAGCGTGCTTTTTGAATCATGGTCTCTCCTGACTCCAGGATCAGGGTTCAGTTCATTAAACCACACTGCTGTGTGGACCTCCTTTGATCTCTGTCTCTTTCCCAGTTAGGTCGTTTTAGACTCCCCAGACTAGTAAAACTTGTGTCTAAGGTAATAGTAAATATCACAATGACGATTTATTTTAGATTGCACTTTTTTATGCCAAGAAGCAAAGGAAGTTTTTCCACAATCCTTGAAACTATTTTTAGTACGTGGTTGGTGAATATATTATCTCTATGTCATTGCCACAGACTGCCTACTGTTTTCACAGTTACAAAGACAATACAATACCACCATGTTAGCATATCACAGGCCACTGGTTTTGCCTTTGGATTCTCCAAAATATTTTACTAGTGAAGAGAAGTTTTCTTTTGTGCTTCTGGGGGTGTGTGTGTGTGTGTGTGTGTGTGTGTGTGTGTGTGTGTGTGTGTGTGTGTGCGTGCGTGCGTGTGTGCGTGCGTGTGTGTGTGTGTGTGTGTGTGTGATGGGGGGAAGAGGACAGAGAGATTTCCTAGCTTACGCGTCATATCCTTCTCTTCAGACACTAATTCATTCCAATACAATTCAACAAATGTTTATTAAGCACATAATATATACACGTTATTACATTAGGTTCTGGAGACACAAAGGAAAAAATTGAAAAACAGTCCCTGACCATAAGGATCTGGGGGAGAAGGGGAGAGTAGCCTCAAAGGATACAACATGTAAAAAGACCTGGAGTCAGGAAGACTCATCTTCCTGAGTTCAAATCTGGCCTCAGTTACTTAAGAGCTGTCACTTAGCCCTGTTTGCCTCAGTTTCCTCCTATGTAAAATGACAAACCACTCCAAATATCTTTGGCAAGAAAACCCCAAATAAGGCAGAAAAGAATTGGATAAAACTGAACAATAATGACAACAACATATATGGTCATTTGAAGAAGGAGCAAGTGTAAACAACTGGGTTGTGGGAGTAGAGGGAAAGATGAGAAATGGCTTTCCTTTGGAGTGAAAATCTGAACTGAATTTTGAAGTGGATTAGGGATCCTAAGAAGTAGAGGTTAGGTTGGTAAATAATCCATTTGAGGTATGGAGGTTGGGGAAAGAATACCTAATAATTATTAAGAAGTCAGTTTCTTCTAACCAAGTCCATTTGGGTTTTCTATTTTTTTAAAAAAGCAAACAGACAATAAACAGCTGTCAGCTTGGATTAGTGAAAAGAGCTCTGAATCTTTAATCAAAGGACCTGAGTTCAAGTGCTGAATTTTCTTCTCCTTACTGACCATGTAACATTGGATAAAGTCCCTTAACCTCACTGGGCCTCAGTTTCCTCATCTGCAAAATGACAGTGTTGCACTCAATGACCTCTAAAGTCCTCTATGAATCTAACATTCCATGATCTAGAATTATCCCATTTTTGTGGATTACCAAAATAATAAAGGGTTTGGTCTCTTCTGAAATTTCATTTCCATCCATGCATGATACTAGAGGTTGGGATAGAAAGAGGACAAAGCAACTGTTCCTGCCTCAAGGAGATACAGTCTAATAGCAGGAAAACAACATGTGCACAGAGAAGGATATTTAAGCTGGATCATATGGTCATAGGTCTAGAGAGGCAAGGGGCCTCAGAAGTCACCAACTCCAGCTCCATTATTTTGTAGATGAGGTAGCCTAAGTGATTTGTCTAAGCCCTCATAAGTATTGTGTGTCACTAGAGGAGGAGTTGGGGGAAGAGACCCTTAACAACCAGAGAAATTGAGGCAGACATTCAGTTATAGGAGCAGTATGTATGTTTGTTAAAAAAACTAGAGATAGAAGCTTTTAGAGAAGTAATTACACCCACTGGACTCTGGCAGATACAGGGAGATGTAGAACTGAGCACAGATAACAAAAAAAGTCCTTTGTCTGTAACATATGGATTCACCAGAAGAGCCACCAGTGGGAAGTAGTACACCAAGAGAATTTCAAAGTTTTAGAGAGAATGCGATGATCATTCTAGGGGTATAACTCTCAACAAACTAAGCCTTCCCCCAATATTTTAATGCTATGGTTTTATTTTAAGTTGGAAGTAACCTTTAGTGGTCAAATGTTCTCTTGAGAACTAAATCTTTGCATATAATCAACACTTTCTCAGAGGGAGTAACTTTGTTTTCCTTCCCAAGTCTAATGAACAATTGCTTTCATTTGAATCAACCCTTTCTTCATATGTAGCATTCAGAAGTTAAAATTAACTGTATCCTTTCTGTGCAACATGCATGAAAATCAAGTAATAGCAGAACACATACATTCCAGTCATATCATCCCCTTCCCCCGCCCCAACACTTTGCTTTAACCCTTAAATTCCATTTCCCCAACCAAAGCAGGTAAAACTGTGCTCCAACATTTCTTCCAAGCCCCCACTCTCAATGGGAGTTACTCACAAATTCTGTCAACTTAAAGTTATGTTATCAGTTTGACTGGTGGCATTTTCTTGGCTCGTCCTTGTCATTTTCCCCACACAGGGCAGCCTTTCTGTGAATTTCCTACATAAGAATATGTAGATCAGGGGATCCATGCAGATGTTGGTAGTAGCCAAGAAGAGAGTGGCTTCCTTAGCCAGGAACAGCTGGTTCTGCACAGCACAATTGGTCTTGCTGTTGTTGGTCTGGCTGTGAGTGTAGGGGACCCTTGCAAAGTGGAAAGGGGCAAAGCACACAAAGAAGACGGCCACGACAATGAAGACTTTGCCTTCTAGATTTTTTTTGCTTCTGGCATCTTTACTTTTGGACTTTCTGAAGGACTCATAGACCTTCTTGGCAATCACCACATAAAACAGAAACATAAGGGAAAAAACAGTCCAGAAGATAAACTGACACACATAATTGACTACTTTGTGCCACATAAGGCCTGGGGGGCCCTTTAGGGAAGCACACTTTTTTACTGATTGCGGTGTGGCTTCCTTGTTAGATAATATCATATTCGGCAAGGAGAGGAAGAACAAGGAAAGCCAAACCAGTATAGAAAGGATTTGGGCAAAACGAGGCTTCTGCACGCAGAATTTGCCAAAGGGCCGGACGATCTTGAGGAAGCGGTCAAAAGCTATGAGTCCAAGTAAGATGATGCCAATGTACATGGTCTCGTAAAAGATCACTGCTGAGAAACGACAAACAAAAGCTCGGATTTGCCAGGGTCCAATGTTTGCATCCGAGAGAATTTTGAAAGGAAGTGTCAGAGTCATTATCAAATCTGCCACCAGGGTGTTTTTAAGGTAGACTATGAAAGTGGAGGAGCTGGGGATCCTAAAGAAAACCCATAAAGCCAAGCTGTTCAGTAGCATCCCAGCCAAGAATACAGTGGTGTACAGGGCTGGGAAGACCAAATGAGTAATCCGGGTGTCTCTGGGGCAACGGTCAGTGGAGTTGAGGGATCCGTTGGTGAGTTGAAGGAATGTGGCATTCATGGTTCAGCTGTAAAAACAGCAACAAAATGGAAGAGAAGTTAGTGATTTCGAAAGTCGCATAGCCACTACAGACTGACTGCCCCTTTGCTGAACGTTTACTGCCTTGTAGTTGGAAGACCCATTAAACGGGAGCTAGTGACCTCGTGCACCTTCACCTTTAAAACACAAGTTCTTTCTAGGAAAAGAAAATCTTGTTGCCTAGTCAGGTGGCAAATATATCTAAGTTATTAGTGCAAGTTATTTAGTTCTTCTAGCATTCATATCTGAATTGTAGCTTTATAACTCCTTCCCATGTTCATCAGGATGGTCCATTTATAAGGAATGACTCCGTACTGTCTCAAAGACCCTGGTGGAGAGATAGCAATCCATGTGGGTTCCTCAAACAGAGCTACATTTATACCACCAGTCTCTGGATTCGTGCCACCAATCTGTGGATTGTAGAATGTTAATTTTACAACATTTTTACTTAAAGCATATTACATACTTTACTAACATACATAATCAGTTGCAAAGGAAGTTTTAAAAAAAGTAATCACCTTTTCTTGGAAGAGTGCTGTTTGGCTCTATATTATCACAAGGCAGCAGAGGTTTCTTCAGGGAGAAGAATGAAGTGTGCAACAAAATTACTTAGTCTGCTTTCTTATACTGGGTTTCCTTCCTCATTTGTACCCAAGTGTGGTCTTGTCACTGGATCTCTTTAGTTTTGGGTTTTTTTTAAAACAAAATTTTGGGTTATTTAAAGAAGAATTATGCATATTTCCCATAAGCTACCAGTATCTCAAGAAATCAGTAATTTTGAAGCCACTTTGCTGTCATGGAATCAATTATTAGCAAGTTTATTCATCTCTCTGACTGTCAGAGAGGGAGCAGTTGAAGGGCAGAGTGGATAAAGCACTGAGTCTGGAATTCAAATCCAGCCTCAGACATTTACTTCACCCTGTTGGCCTCAGTTTCCTCATCAGTAAAATGAGCTGGAGAAGGAAATAGCAAACCACCCCAGTGTCTTTTCCAGGAATCCCAGAGGGGTCATGAGGAGTTAGACATGACTAGATTGAACAGCAATGACTGACTCCCATGTTTGGGGCCAGCAAGGGAGAGTATCTGAACAGTCTTTGAAATGTAGCATCATAAGCCTGTGTTCTTTAAGGACTCTCGCAATATCATCCCAATTCTTATATCATTTATTTCTCCCACATTACCCCAAAACTTTTTATTCATTCTTCATTCATGATCAATTCTGTGCATGAACAGAGATGGAGAAGATAATGTATCTCCCTGACTGGGCCCACTACAAATTTATGTTAATCTCAACTTAACCTTTACTACAACAAGGCAGTTCTGTCATTTCTAATTGATTCACTATCTCAATTTTCATGGCATGTGTTCTGGCCCTCCCATGGCATCCCCTACCACCTCACTTTCCAGTTGAGGACTTCACTACAACTGAGACTATTAGGGGTCAATAGCTCCCGCTTCCCTCCCTGCCCCATCTCACATCATTCATACATACTTCCCCATGTTTTCCTCCTAGATCTCAGATAAGAGGTGTTCCTTCTTTTCATCAAAGCTGACCTCTCTACATGCACTTGACCCCACTGAATCCAGTAGTTAGTCATTCCAGCCATATCCTACTCTTCATGATCCCATTTTCTAGGCAAACATACTAGAGTGCCTTTTCCTTCTCCAGCTTATTTTACAGATGAGGAAACTGAGGCAAACAGGGTGAAGTATCTTGTCCAGGATCATACTTATAAGTGTCTGAGGTCAGATTTGTCTTTCCTGACTCCAGACCCAGCGCTCTATCCTGTCTGCCACCTAGCTGCCCTGGACTCTTTAGCAAATGGTTCTTCACTATCCTCTCCCTTCTCTCTTATCTTCAACCTTTCCCTTTCTATTGACCATTTCTCTGCTGCTGACAAACTTTCCTGTGTCTCCCTATCCCTCAAAAAAACTTTCACTTGATCCTACCATCCTTGCCAGCTATCACCCTGTATATCACCCTATATATCACCCTGCTTATAGTGGCTAGATTCCTTAAAGTCATCTACATACTTCCTTGTCATTCTCTCATTCTCTTCTGAATCATTTTTAATATGATGCTGACCTCATCATTCAGCTTAAAAGGCTCTCTCCAAAGTGAAGAATGATCTCTCAATGGCCAAATCTAAAGCCCTTTGTGTAGACTTCTTTATCCCTTTTCAGTGTTTGACATTGTCTATCACCTTCTCATCCTGGTTTCTCTTTCCTGTCTAGGTCTTCACAGTTCTGTTCTCTCCTGGTTCCCCTCCTCTCTGTCTGATCGTTCTTTCTGTCTCCTTTGCCAGCTTATCATCTATGTCATGTCCACGAACCAAGGGCATCCCAAAAGACTCTGTCCTGGGCCCTTTTTGGCATACGCTGTCTTATCAGCTTCCATGGGTCCAATTACCATCTCCATGCAGGTGATTCTGAGATCTATATTATATGCATTGCCTTGGCCTCTCTACAGTCACATAACTCTAGGTGCCCTTTGGACATCTCAGACCGGATGTTTCATAGTTATCCCAAACTCATCTTGTCCAAAATATATCTCATTACCTCAAAACCTTTCCCTTTTCTAAACTTTTTCCTCATTACTGTTGATGGCACCACCATCTTCCCAGCCTTATATCTTAGGTCTCATCCTTGACTCCTCACCATTACTCATCTCATATATCCAATATGTAGTCAAGTCTTGTTTCTACTCTGAATATTCAGACCACTCTAACTTTACAATATCTCTTGTATATGGCGCTTTCTGTCCACTTTCACAGCTATCACCCTGGTAAAGGCCTTGTTGTTCCAACAACATTTTAACTGATCTTTAATCTCACCTAGATTTGTTTCAATACTGTTTTAGCTTGCTTCCCTGCCTTATCTCTCCCCACTCTAATGTCCATATTATCACCCTCCTCCGCAAACTCTGTTGATTGCATGATAGAACATAAAATCCCCTGGCATTCAGAATTCTTCCATTTCCAGTCTTCTTATACTTTATTCCTCTCTACATGCGCTTTCTTTGATCCTCTACACTAACTTTCTTGCTTCATAATGCTCCATCTCCCTCCTCCATTACTTTGCCTTGGCTGTCCGTCATGCTTAGAATCCTCTCCCCTCTCCCCTCTGCTCCTTGAATTCCATGGCCTGGTTTCTAGACTTCATTCTAATCCCTCTCTCTAGTAATCTTTCTCAGCCCCAGTTACTAATACCTTCCCTCTCAGGTTACCTTCCATCTATCTACCCTGATCTGAACCAATTTATGTACATGGAGTTCCCCCACCCCTGTCCAATGTAAATTACCTTCTTGGTATCTCAAGTGTGGGCCATCTCCAGTTATCTTGATCTATATCTGGCCCCTGGTCCTCTCCAGATGACTCTGGAGGAGAAAGTGAGGCTGGTGACTTTGTACAGCCTTGCCTCACTTAAATCCAGTTCACTTGCTTGTGATGTCACGGTCCTCTTAGAGAATGAAGTAGAAACAACAGTGCTTTCACAGTGTCCAGCATATAGCAGGCATTTAATAACTGCTTTTTGACTGACTACATGTCATTGTGCTGAGAACTGACAGCTCTCTGCCAGGTTCCTGTGATCCTGTGCTCTGCATTCATTCATCACTATGTATAGGATGTATGAGACTTCAGGGGTTCTCTCAGCCTTCAGCCACCTTAGTTCTATAGACTTTGTCTTTCACATCTCATCAGGCTCCAAAGAGCTAGCTGGGACTGTATCCTGAGCACAGGAAGGCCTATTAGGAAACTCTTATGGGAAAAGAGCAAATTGCTATGCTGCTATGCAGAATAGAAGGGAAGAGGAAGTCAGAGGCTCTCTTAGGAAAGTATGCAGCTCCTTAATCTGTTTCACTTAGTATTTCTTGAAAGCAGATAGCAGCAGCATGAAAGGGCAGAGAGACTGTGATCAGACCATGATGAATTGGTGCCACTTAGTACAGGAAGCATGTCTGGGTTTGATTCAACGATATTTCAGGGACCCTCCAAGAATTTTCAGAGTGAGATTTTAGTATTTCATGAGTTACTTGTATCTTACTGATCTTTATGTTCAGCAGGACAAGGCATATAAGGGGTGTGGGCAGATGCCTAGTAGATGTGGATAGTCTTTGAAGCGATCTATTATGTCTGACATTTGGGGGCCTTAAGTAATTAGGTCAAAATGTTTTGGTTTTAAAAAAAGGATTATGGCACGACTTCTTAGCTTTTTGTTCATTTTTTATGAAATATAGAATAAAATTACATTTTGCTCTAAAGATGGTAGTTTTAAAAATCTTAAGCAGGTAAAGGAATGAACATTGTAAGCCACTCACCCCCACCATACATCCCACTTTGTTAGGTTGTTGAAGACTATAATTTTGTTCACTGTTCTAAGAGGAAATCCTTTTGAAAATGCTTTCATAATTTGAGAAAAACGGGGAAATCACATTTCAGTCACATTTCAAAATGCCACAGGGTGGGAAATGGGCCCTCAAAAAAGGAACTGACTTAAGGGTAGTCATCTACAATAGTTTTAAGCAATGACCTTTTGGGAGGATAACTTTTAAAGGGAAGGCATGCTCAAAGTATTTCTAAGCCAGTTGGACAGTAAATTGGTCTCTTTGCTTTTAGTATAGCCCCATTAATAATGACCTAGCATCTTTCTGGAAGAGGTCCTTTAAAAATTGATGCATGTAGTGACCATTTGTGATTCCACAGGACTCATAGGCTACTCACCTTCGTTCATTATGTCAAGATGCAGAACATGACGTGTTTATTTTCAACATGGCCAATGTAGAAATCTGCTTAGTTTGACTGTGTATGTATATGTATATGTGCATACATACATACATGTACACACATGTATGTAAAACAAAGTGCTTTTCTCTTTCTTCCCAGTTTTTTGGTGGGAGGAACAAATGGGAGATAGAGTGTGAATAGAAATAGAACAGCAAAGTAGAGAAAAAGTCATTGAAGCATCCTTTTATAAAAGAATATATGGAAGAAAATAGAAAACCAGAAAGAATCACAAAGAAGGAGGAGAAGTTTGAAAATGACAGGTTGAATTAATTATATATTTAAATATAATTTTTTTAAAAATGTAGTCCCTTGAGGGCATTTTACTGTGGTGGCTGTTATGCTTGGTAGATGCTTTTTGATCAGTTGTTTTACATTTGTATGGGAATATAGTCAACTCACAGTTTTCTACATTTTGATGATTCATATTGGAAATTCCCAAACACCAGTGTATCTTCTCTGCGTGTCCAAACAGTTTACCAGGCCTAGCCTCTATGCCCTAATAGTTCTTTTGAGATGAAGGAAATGCAAACAAAACTTATAGGTAAATTACAAAAGATAGAAGTCAAAACAATTTCTGCTTTCAAGAAGTTTCTTCTGAGGGGTGGCAAGGAAGATTAGGTTATGACAATAAGCAAATAGTTCAGTTTAAGGACATTAGTAGGAGAGAGCATTACCAACAGGGATGACAAAGAAAGACTTCTTGTAGGAGGCCTGACTTTGAGCCTTGAAAGATGGATGTCAAGGATTCTGAGAGATGGAGGCGAAGAGGGGAATGTGTTTAAGCAATAGGGAATAGTTGGTGGGAAAGCATGGATATGCAACATGGAGGATCAACTTCATGGAGCAGCTAGTAGCCCAGATGAACCAGAACATAGATGTGAATAACAGTCACATGAAATAGGGCAGAAAAGTTAGTCAGGGTCAGATTGTGGCTTCCAAGGCCTTGCTAAGAAATATCCTTGAGCCAGTAAGTATCAACCAAAGAGAGGAGACATAGTGTGACAAGTGCCTTTAGGAACGATTTTGACAACTATCTAGAGAGTGGTTTGGAGAGAGGTTAGATTGGACGCAATATGGGAGGTTGGTGGAGTGGAGTAGAAAGAGGAAACAGACACTGAGCTCTGAGGTTATGAGTCTGGGTGACTATGAGGATGCTGGGCTTTCACCAAAATGGGGAAATACCAAAGAAAAGGGCACTACTTCCTAATGCTGAATGTTGGGGAACGCAAGGAAGCCAATTATTGTTTTTGTTTCTTCTCCATCCTAGTTGAGAGAACCCTTGAAATCTACCATGGACTGCTGGGGTTTTGGGGGGAGGGGTGTTGGAGGGAATCTGTGGACCCCAAGTTAAAACCTCTTCAGTCTGGTTCAAAGTCAGCAAAACTGATAGCTGAAAATGCAATCAGAGTTGCTTCCCCATTTTTTAAGGGGGAGGCAAGGTTAATCTTTAAAACCCATAAATAGAAATCTTTATTTAGATATTCAAAATGAAACTGCTAGCCAGAGATGTCAAACTCACAAGTCCATGTGGCCCACAAAATCCTAGAATGCTGCCAATCAGATTAAAATGTCATTGAGAAATGTTTAACAGAATAAATAAATAACAATAGAGATCATATTAATTTGTGTTTTTCTAAGTCAATGCATGGCCCACAGGGATCTGGTTCTATTTGAGTTTGGCTCAGCTGTCAGGTCTCCTGGTGGTGCCAGGGTTCTAAGGAGCTTACACCTGTTGGGCCATTATAGCCAGTCAAGTTTTCACCTTGGGAGGTTCAAGGATGTCTCTGACTTTATTGAGTCAGATTTTCCCATGGATTTCAGTTATAAATTGTTGTTCATATCTATCTTTAAATATATGGGTTCATCATGCTATGAACTTAAAAGAAAAAACAGGCTTAATATGTGTTTTGGAAGAGGGGAAGCCCAATCCATCATGCTTATTCTCTCATAGACCTCATTTGAGGATCTGGCTGGATTTCATCATTGGCTATAAGTTTCACCTTTGGAACTCTGACAGCTGTTACTTGTAAAGATTATTGTTTTCAAACCAGTTTAGTGTAAATCAGTCATGTTACATACCTGGCTTATAAATAAAATATTTTTCAACTCTTACATAAAAAATGGTAAGATAATCCTCTGAGTTCCCTTTTGATCATTTTTAATAAACATTTTTTGTTAATGTCTTTTATTCAAACGTCACCTAGATTTTCCACTTCATCTTCCTCTTCCCTCCTTTTACTCAGTGAAGCAATATTCTTAGTTTAATTATTGATATCAATAATGGATAATAGTAACGAATAACCAGAACACTTCTTTATCTTTAATTAAAGCTTTTTTTCTTTGATGAGAAAAGTCATTCAAAATGGTTTCTTCATGGAGCATTTACAACTAAGACATTTTGATTTACTATGAAATGTAATTATTTAGTTTCACTGAGAATTAAAATGTTAGGCCGTTTTCCCCTGGACTGTTATAAGAAACTGTAGTGTAGATTTCAGAATTGAAATCTCCTGGGCATCTGTGAAGTATAAAGGCTGACAAATGTTTTGTAATAAAATGGCATAACCATAGCCATGGGTGGGGGACCTATGGCCATGAAGCCACATGTTGCCCTCCAGGTCAAGTGCAGCCCTTTGACTGAGTCTAAGTTTTACAGAACTAATTCTTTTATTAAGGGGATTTATTCCATGAAGTTTGGATTCAGTCAAAGGACCACACTTGAGGACCTGAAGAGCCACATGTGACCTCAAGGCTGCAGATTCCCCACCCCTGACCTAAGCAGTACCATATTGATGCTTAGGCAAAATCTCAACAGTTCCTGTTTTTCCATCTTTAGAAAATGTTTGAAGGTAAGTCAGGTGAGATTACCCACTGTCGTATCAGTCTAATGAACTGATTTGGTTTTCATTCACTTATGGTGAGTGAAATGTGCTTATTGAGTTGATTTTTTTTTGATCAGTATCCTTTTCAAAAGTCATATGAATTGTTACCCATTCATATTTACAGTTCTGAATAGTCCTTAAGGATTGGACGTTGTGGTGAAACAACTGGTAAGACAGATAGACACATTCAAAGATCTGAGGTTTCAGCGGTATGGGCATCCCCTCCACCTCTGTAGTCTCCCCCTAGGAGACCCTCCACCTCTCTTCATTAGTAACTGTTGTCAAAAAAGACGCTACATCACAATTTTTTGTCTTCTCTGAGCCTGGCTAGATTGGTCCTTGCAGCACAGACAGTAGTTACCAGGCCCTTAAAAAGCCTTTCCATCTTCTTGTGAAACCTGCCAGAGGTTTTGTCCTATTGGGTTAGAGTTTGTTTCTTCCACATCACCCCCATGCCTTGATGAGGTCTTGGAGAGGAACACTTGAGTGTATACACATGTATTTAAAAGAAATGTTTTTGTAATTAGGAAAAATTGTAGAACAGATTCATGTGTCATTTTTACCACTGTTTTCTCATTTGCAGCTAAACCTGCTCTACCTTTGAGTTACTTTGCATAATAGTATGTAAATAAGGAGCTAATGATGATGACAATTACCATTTAACAGTTACATTCTTTATGATGACTGGGTGATGCTTCAGCATAGAAGCTGAAGAAATATTAGACAGAGAAATATCCATTAAATCAAACATCTTCTGGAAATGAGTCAATTTCCCTAAGCATCATTAACAGTGTTTTATCCCATAAATACAGTCAGAATTGTAAGCTCAAATCTATTTCCACTTTCAGAATATTTTGTACTTTCCTGAATTGCTTTAATGACTGAAATGTTAATCTACTAGAAACACCTGTTTTTCTTCTCTAATGTTCCTGCTCCCATTAAGTGAAGGACACATTCTTTAAAAATTGAGAAGTTTATTTACTTAATGCTGATATAAAGATAAAATAAAATTCATTTTCATTTATGGTACACTAGTCAAGTTAAAGTTCATAGTTCATTATTAGGATATGTACTATAACAACCTTTGTTGCCCATTTAAAACAACAAAACTACTTAAATATTTAGGTCAGTTACTGAGTTAGGAATTAATATCTTAGCATATGTAAGTTCTGTTAAGTAGTAATTATTGTTCAGAAGGTGAACCATTCCTTTTCTATTAATAAGGGAACCTTATCAATAAAAAAATCGAAGCAGATAGTGCTGTAAAATCATGGAAAAACATCTGTGTCTTTCTACTATGCACTGTGATTCTGTTATATGGTAGTTTGCTACATACCTTTCCATTAGGTTGCTTCCCTACATATATTAACAATAGCTTAGAATACTGAAAGGTCATAACTGAAGGTTAATAAAGTATTTTGTTGACTTTTCTAAAAAAATTGTTTCAGTGGATTTGGCCATCAACTCATCTGCTTCTCAGGAAGCAATAATACTTTTATTTCTATAGTGCTCTTCTTCAACAAAATTAGAGTCATGGAAATATCTTTTCATTGCCTCTCTACTCTATAATGGGATCTCCTCCGATGGGCTGCTATTGTTGTGCCCTTTGCTTCTGATTTCCTGGGGTGAGAACATCGTAGGAGTATTTCTGGGTCTCAACATGCCCATCAAGGAATTCCTAAAGGATTTGCAGAGGTAAAAATATATGAATGGATCTAAGCATGCATTCAAGGAAGTCAACCACAGGGTACTCTCTTTCACATAAAATAAAGTATTCTCAGCTGAGCAGTCAAAAACATCCCTTGTTTGGCTTAGGGTGTAGGGAATTCTGGCAAAATGAAAAGGCACAAAGCAAATGAAAAACACTGCAATGACAATAAACACTTTGATGTTTACCCTTTTCTTAGGTGCTTTGCCCACCCCCCTGGTCCTTACATAGGATCGATAGAGCTCTTTCGTGATTAGTGTGTAGCATACAATTACGATGAGCAAATTGATCCAGAAAATGACTTGACAGATGTAGTTGACAATTTCGTGCCACACCAGGCCAAACTCTGACTTGAGGAAAGCACATTTCTTTACGTTTGAGTGCTCTGGTTTCTTGTTGGTCAAGATCATGTTTGGCAAGGACAGGAGAAACATGAATATCCAAATCACCGCGGAAAGAATCTTGGCTCCAAGCAGGTTGTTGAGGTTGGACGTTTTAAATGGCCTGGTGGTTTTCTGGTAACGGTCAATGGTGATCAAGCCAAGGAAGGAGATACTGATATACATTGTGAAGTAAAAGATAACGGAGGTGACCTGGCACACAAACGCCCTCAGTGGCCCTGCTCCCAGCTTGGCATCACTGAGGATTTTGAAGGGGAAAGTCAGTATCATAAGAAGATCAGAAATGACAGTGTTCTTGAGAAATATGATGAAGTTAGATTTGCTGGGGATCTGGAAGAAAATTCCCATTGCCAGACTGTTCATGATAATGCCAACAACAAATAAGACTGTGTAGAGCAAGGGAAAAAGAACTTGGGTGATTTTGTAATCTCTGGTACAGAGACTGTAATTTCCAGTTCCATTAGTGAAGTTGTAGAGGTCACTCATTTCCCTCTTCTTACCTTTAGAAAGAAAAAATAAAATAAAAATATGTACACATATTATATTAAATATATCATATATAAATATATATTTGCATGGATTATAAACCTACATTATATTACATATGTCTATATAATAGATGAGATAGATTATATATTACTAACTATGTACTCTTATTATATTAATGAATATTTATTTTTAATATATTTGTATATTTAAATTATATACAATATAATCTATAATCTGTACAAATATATGATACAATATATAAATTTATAATATATTATTTTTGTGTAAATATTATATTAAAGCCTCATGAATGTGATTTTGCTTAGACTTGTAGGTTTTAACTCTTCTCTTTAGTAGAAATATGTTGAGTTTAAGTTTTAAAATTATTTGTATTTGGAATTGGATTATCTTCTTGCTTTTTCTTTGTCATGCCATGTTATTGAGAAGTTAGAAGTTAAGTTCATGGTGACTGAATTGTTGATTTATTTATTTTTATTGGCTCATCAGACTTTATTTATTGCCCCAGATTATATTCCCAAGAAGTTTATAAAGGAAACTCTATGGGTTGGGCCTTTGTTCATTTTTTCATTTCATTGCTGCAATTTTCTTTTTTTTTTTTTAACTTAAATAGAATTTTTCCCAATTACATGTAAAGATGTTTTTCAGCCTTCACTTTTATAAAATTTTGAGTTCAAAATTTTTGTCTCTCTGAATTATTGATTTTTTTTAATACAAGGTAGTATTTTGAGGGAAAGACTTTTACACAGAGAATTGTTTCCTATCTAATGATGATCACAGTGTACAGAATCCTTGCTTCAGAGGAAAGTTCTTTGAACTGCAATCATTTTGATCTTTTATCCCCCTCAAATCCTGAAGGTTTTTTGAGGCACATTTTCTTCAATAACCTTGATCAATTTTTAATTTGAAAATAGGTAAATGATGAAATAATGAAAGAATGGAACATGTTTCATTTGGAAACTCAAAATTATTCTGGAGAATTCTTTGTTTACCTAATCATGGAGCAAAATGCTTTCCAGATATGTTTTTCTGGGTTATGTCTTTCATTTTTTTTTTTTCTGTGGACCTGCGACTTCATCCCTCTAAATCAAAGTGGACCCCTTCCCCCCACTGGAACAATGCGGGGAGGTTCAGTAGCAGCCTCGGTGCAGTTATACATTTCATCTGAGACTTCTTTCCTACTTTGTAAGATTTCGGGCAGGGGGCACTGAGTTGTTTTTTTTATTTAAAGGGGGCGGTAAGTCAAATAAGTTTAGGAATCTCTGCAAGAGGTTGATGTTGAGAAATCGCCACCTGCCATTGCAGATTACCAGTTGCTCAAGGATTTATAGTTACCTGGGGCACCAGCAGGTTAAGTGCCCCAGATTCTCATAACCAGTATATATACACATGAGCGGCAGAATTTGAAGCCAGCCATGCCTCTTTTCCCCCTGCTATGTTTCTTCTCAACATGTCTATTATGAAGAGATTTAGGAAAGAAAAAAAAGAATCATTTGGATGTTTAATCCAGTACCCTAGAATTGAAATACAAATGAATTTCTTCTTTTGCATAAAAAACAAATCAAGCTCACCTTTTAAAATAGCTTTTTGTTTATTGTTAAACTTCCTTCACTATGTGCTACTCCCTCCACTGTGTGCTGTTCCCATGATTCCTAGTGATGGAGGTGACCCCTAGGCTTCAAAGACAGTGGGAATGAAGTATAAACTCTAGCATGTCTGATGAGTCTGGGTCATTGTTAGTCGGCATGCCAATGAGCACCAGTATATACATCCAAGGTCAAAGAAATTCCTCACCAGTATGTTCAAAAGGAGATGAATTTTTAGACCTCAGCTCTCAAAGACCCTCTCCAAAGTCATGGAGGGGACTTGCAATCTACATGTTGAGGAAATCATGCGACCTTTAAAGTCATGGAGGTTTAGCCTGTAATTTTAATGGTATGGGACACTATATCCACCAGTTCTGGTCAGCATCTTCTGCAACTTAGTTGTCTTGAGCAGTAGTCATCAAGCCTTCTTGTTCTCAGCAGCCTTTTACAGTCTTACAGTCCTTCCTGAGGACCCCAAAGATCTTTTGTTTTATATCCATCTGAATTCACTGCATTAGAGATTGACTTAATTTTAAAATATTTTTTCGTTCTCTTAAATATAACATTAGTAATACACACACTTTATCTTAAGCTAAATAAAAGATTTGTCTTTTAAAAAAAAAGGAAAACTACTTTCCAAAGAAAGAAATTTAGTGAGAAGGGTTTTGTAGAACTTAAGATAACTTGATTCCCATGTCTATGAGATTAAGACTATTTTTGGTTCTTTTAAATATAACAACAATAATAAACACACTTTATCTTAAGCTAAATAAAAATTTGTCTTAAAAAAAAAGGAAAACTACTTTCCAAAGAAAAAAGTAATGAGAAGGGTTTTGTAGAACTTAAGATAACTCTATTCTCATGTCCACTTCTGCATTCAGTCTGTTGCAAGATACTATTTTGGTTGAAGAAAACCCTGCCTCATACAGTTCTGTAGTTGGCAAAGGGAGAAGTCACACAACATCTTAGTATTATTGTAAAAATGACCTCCAACCTCATGAACCTCTTGAAAGAGTTTCAGAGACCCCCTAAAGGGCCTTGGACCACATTTTGAAAGCTGTCAGGCTAGAGCACTGAGGGCATCAGGGTCAGTCAGCTGATAGGATCAGAGCTAAAATTTGAACCAATGGTATTGGAGATCAGCCTCTATCCACTAGGCCTGGTGCTGATGGCCTTGAAGCACCTGTCTATTTATCAGGTAGTGACATATTAGGAAGTCATAAATTGAAGTAGTTCCTAATCTTGTAATGGTAAGATTTTATCTTTGCCCACTACAAGAGCTTGACATTTTACAATACAGAGAGGTCTGTTTTTTATTGTTGTAATACAGAATTCTAAATCATTCTTATGTGACTTCAAGCCTAGTTTTTGTTCTAAAATTAATCCAGTGATGGTAGTCAGATGACAATTCCAAACATCTATTATATGCCAGGGATTGTTCCCAGAGCTTGAGAACACAAAGATCAATTCCTTATTGAAAACGATAAATATGGGTAGAGTACAGCTGGCTCCATGCTTCCTCGTCTGGGCATGTTACATTTGATGTGACCCTGATGGCAGAGCTTTGAACGATGCAACTTACTTAAAAATGATTCCAATCAGAAGTAAATAGATTTTAAATTTTTAAAAATACATTCAAAATATTATCAAGCCTCTTTAGTATTTTGATGTATTAATCGCAGCCATTTTTCTGACATTAAAATAAGCTCTTAACCTTTTAAAAGGAGATTCTTGAATATTCTAACACCACAGGAGAAACACAATACATGCTTGTATTATAATTCACTTTCTTGTTTGTGCACGTTTCCATCACTGTTTATCAGGTGCCCTATAGAGTAGCAATGCACATAATAATGTCATATAAATACATTCAAATTTATATGTATCATATCTATATGTTTTACATCATGAAAGCTATTCTAAAATGCATTTTGTTTTAGCCACATATATTATTGCAATATACATCTAAACAGAAACTTACTCACTCTGGAAGAGGATTCTGAAGGATCTGAATTTATTCAGTTACTGGATGTTAATCCTGCTTGGAGAGAAGCATCCGGTCTTTTCCCCTTTATTTCTTCCTTCCTTTTTTTTTTAAGATGACAAAGCTTACTCAGGATACAGATGGTTTCATTGGTCTGATTGTGGGTGTTCTAGAGAGAATGAAATGACTTCTTAGTCTCCAAGATTACCTTTAAAACCAATTATGCACAAGCCACACTAAGGTTTTCACTGTCCACTGGGCTGTTTGTTCCACTTCTGCTTTTATTTCCTGGGGAGAGGAGGGGTTTGGCTGGTGAATGGAGGGGGGAGGAAGGGAGGGAGGGAGTTGAGAGGTCATCGTTGAAAAAGCTATTTGAATTCTACAAGGCTTTTACAGAGACACTTTGTCCGAATGATTCTTCTTGTATTTGAACTCTTCTGACAGTATTTTTTCCCCCAATTTGAAGATAAATAAAGCCTGTCTCTTCCAGTTTGTGGCCTTGGCTCTTTCAGATGATTATTTAACTCAAAGTGATAAAATTATGTTCAAACCTTGTGTGATGCATTACCTCGGAGCACATAGTGACATTAACTCAGCATTAGGAGTGTTTGTGAGGGATGTTAAGTCTTTTACCTTTGGTTTGGGGCCTGGATGCTAATGTCATTACCCCGAAACAGTGTTTCATGAACTCTTTTATAAGCGGAACAGTTTCCCCACATTATAGCCTATCAGAAGGCCCAATCGTATTAAGAAAGAAAGTCTTTTCTGTCATTACTGAGCTTATTGTATAAAGAGTCTTTCTCATTTTCTGGAATAGAATTTAACCATGAACCCAACATGTGGTTATTTCTTTCTGTTTGTAAGTAGTTTCATTTGGGGGGAGAGGGGCAGGAGTCCAAGTTGGGATGAGGATGGGGGGAGGGGGGATAGGATCTAGACCTAGAGACAGAAGAGACTTCAGAGGCCTTCTAGATCAAGCCACTTACTTTATAAATGGAGAAACAAAGGCACAGGGAATATGTGACTTAGCTAAGGTCATACAAGCAGTAAGTCTCTATCATTTTCTGATATTCCATATTTATTAAAGGTTTATTAGTAGTTTAATAGGAATTAAATATTTGCTTAAGTATTTGTAGAGGGATAATTTAAAGAAAAAAATGCTATTTCTTAAAATAGTAAAACCTAACTAATTATTGGGAGTTAGTCCCCAGTGTTGAAAGCAGAAAAGAGTTGGAGCAACCCTCCTCGCCTCAACCCCCGGCGCCAAAGTTGGAATAAACCAGTGGCTTTGTGTTAGAAATGGATTCTTTTTAAATTTGTGTCTGTGTATATGTGGAAGATGCTTCTGTAAAAACCCTTAGGATGTTCTGTTAATATCAGGCAACTGCTATTTATTCTCATGCCTTTTGGAGTCACTTGAGATAAGAAAGAATTCAGACCATATTAAGTCCATATCTTTAGTTACATAATGACTCAGTTTTGTGGTTATTTTCTAGAGGAATACATTTTGCACAAACACACAGGCGCACAAAAACCACCCTGCAAAGCAGTGTTCCTTTTTGCTCTTTTCCACTGATAGCACAGCTAAGTACCACACACAAGACACCTTTGTTTGAGTCGAGTTTTTGCCTCTGGATTGGCCATTTTTGGAAAAGATGCGATTGATACCGCTCCCCCATGATCTGCCAAGATTCCCCCCCCCCCCACCCCCAAGTGTAGACCTGTCATGTTGGGATGAGAAATAAAGTATCCTGGCAGCAAGCGTGATAGCGTGATTTCCTGGATTTGGAGTCCTGAAGGACCAGGGTTCAATATTGGCTCTGACTTCCTGAGGGCCATGAAAGGGTTAGAGAAGATACTCTTTTGGGTACTTTCTAGCTTTGAATCCAAGACGCTTGCACACAGATAGAACATCTGATTAGATGACCCTTGGGAATTCTGAGTCTTAGCAAATCCCCCTCTCAGATAAAATGAGATTAAGTGTACCTTAAAGTGTAATTGCAAGCTCTAATTAATGCTTATAAAGTGCTTTAAGATATCCAGATGAAAGACAGCACTTGAAAGAAAATCATTATATCTTCAACAAGCTCGGCTTGCCAAAATGAAGTTGAGGTCTCTCAAGAGAACAGAGATCCCTTGTCTAAGTAGTCAGTTAGACTTTCTATATTTTTTTCTTTATTTTATTATATTTTAATGGTACTTTTATTTTTCCAATTACACGTAAAGATAATTTTGAATATTCTTTTTTTTTAACGTTGAGTTCCAAGCTTTTTCCCTCCTTCCCAAAACGGTAAACAATTTGATACAGGTTATGTATGTGCAACCATGACTTTCTATATTGAGAATTTGGTTGGAGAACCTTTCCAAATTCTTACTCGAATGTGTGAATATAGTTAATTGAGAAAAACGATAACAGGCTATGCATATGTCATCTATACTAGAATTTAGTTAATTTAGTCTTTCTGACAGTCACAAATCAACAACTTGTAACTATGGAATTCTCAGAATGCCTATGGAATTCTCAAAAAACCATTATTTCGACTTAAAAAATTACCCCATCGTACTGAGCATGGTCTTGCTAAAGAGTCTCTATAGTACAATGAACTGTGCATTGTCACTATTTTGGGAGGGAGGGAGGAAGGGAGAGAGAGGGGTTCTGGCTTGATCAGTGTCTCGTCTCTAGTTAGAACTGAATCCTGCACAGCCACAGGATTTCAGTTCCAAGTCTGCTTCTGAAAATAACTCTACCGAGCCAAAGAAAGGAACAGTCTTTCCCCTGTGCCTGGGGCACCGAATACTTTCTAATAAACAATATCTTTTCAACCACACAGAAAAGAATTTTTCAATTTGATCATTGAACTGATTTGCTTCTATGGCCAGTAAAATGGATTAGAATACTGAAACCTGCCTCTGTCCTTTGGGGAAAGGTCCCATCATTTTGCGATTGCAGCCAACCCAGGAATTTAGTTGCTGAAGAAGACATTAGCAGGGACCTGATAACTGATACCTAAAGGCCTTACAGTTTTACAATATTTCCTAGGAAGAATCATGGGTAGCCTCCATGGTCAGAATGCTAGTCTATGTTAAGAAATCTCAGTCTGCCTTCTACCAGCTGTGTGATTGTGTGTCATTGGCCCTTCTCAGAGAGAGCTGAGGGTCTTAAAGTCCTAAAAGCTCTGTCATAGGAGCTCTACAGTCATGGGCAACTATCTTAACTGAGTTTGCAGCTCAGAAAAATAGGGTCAGTCACATATGGAGTATCTCCCTGTAGGGTGATGCACTCAATAGAATGTTGGAGTCAAGTTCTGGTCTGAGTTCAGATCTGATCCCAGACACTAGTTGTGTGACTCTGGGCAAGTCACTTAACCCTGTTTGCCTCAGTTTCCTCAGCTGAGCTAGAGAAGGAAATGGCAAATCCCTTCAGGTGTCTTTGCCAAGAAAATCCTGAATGGGATCACTAAAATAACAAGAGTCTCCAATTTTTATTTTGAGGTTCAAAGGAGGAAATCCACATAAATCTCTTCACATCACTACATGTAAAATGTTCATTATTGTAATGAAGCCATCTGTAATCTTCCCAGGAGACTGTGTCCTTGGCCAGCATGAATTTTTTCCTAGCCCTTTGCCATGATGACCTTTCTCCAACACTAATTCTTAATCCATTCTTCCCATTCCACAGTTATTAATGTGTATATCTTATGTGTATGTGCTTGGTAGACAAAATATACATATTTAGGTCATATTTTCTCAGAGGAAAGGGACTACATTATTTCATTTTTCATATCAGTGCCTAGCATAGTACTTTGCATGTAGTTAGTAGAGAACCAGAGTCTGAATCAAATAGAAGTGAATTTATAATTCCATTAGTCTCTGGAAATTAGCCAAGCACCAACAGTTTGGTAGTTTTGATGGAAAAATATGTGTTGAATGATTTGTTCCGAAGACAGTGCCAAAATCTGTAATACAATCTATCTCTACTCGCTATAGGGCCAGAAAAGTGGCTCAGGTAGGAATAAATCAAAAGTTCCCCAAAGTAAGGACGTTGAGGTCTTGTGAAAATTTGTAAAATTTTTGTAAAAATTTGTGTTGTAAAAAAGTATAAAAATTTCATCATGGAAATTCTGATCTCTTCCATCAGAAGTCTAGATAGGATCATTAAACCTCTGTCCTATATTTCCGGGGCATCTTGTCTGCAGGCAAAAGGATCGCTCTAAATAATCTCTTGATGCTCATCTTAACTCATTGGTCCACAATATTTTCTCTCATTGTAAAAACATAATTTCAAATGCAATATCCTCTCATTTAAAAGATGGGATAAAAATTAACTGCACAGGTTTTATTGAATTCCTATGCTTTGTGGGTATTTTGAGGAGTAGTTGGAATTATCCAACTATTAGTACTAATTAAAAAGCTAAGCATTAAATTAACATTAAAAACAGTAGTCATAACAAGTCAAAAATATTATAGATAGTAGTGGTCAAGGGTAGGGTTCACTCTAGGTCTTCAGTTAACAACAAAGGTATTTTGTGGGGCAGAGTCTTCTCCCAGTTGTACTTACACCATCTGCATTGATGTGTTTTACATCTTAGCAATCAGCCATATGACACATTTCACTCACTAACAAAGACTTTTTTTCTTAAATACTGATGTAAACAAAATAATACTATAATAATCCCCTCCCCCCCATAAAACAAGCACTTTACACTGCTGTAGGGTGAGAAGACCTTTTTAGGAATTATTTTTAGCATTTGCAGGAAAGGAAAATGTGTGACCAAGATGCCTGTGAAGGGGTTGAGGTAGTATGTATGGGAGAGGACTGTCCCACCTCCCAAAGTATGGAGTTGCTATTGTCCTTGATTCCTTCTAAGTGACACTTGACCCGCTCTTCCAGTCATTGCCCTCTAATGCAGCCAGTTGTCAATAGCTGGTTCTCCACTCTAGTCATTCATCAGTCATGGCCATGGTAAGGGTCTCCTAATGCTTTTTTACAGCTTCCACTGCCTTGTTCCCATGCTTTCAGCTGCTTCCACCCCACTTTGGTTATTTCTAAGTTCTTCCCCATCAGGAGCCTTTCCCTTTTACAAGTGTTTCATTCTGCTGTGTCAGATTTTTCATTTTCTTTTTGTTGTTTTCTTATGAACTTGACAAATATCACAAATCCAAGCATTTTTCTATAGAAGAATATCAGAAGGAATGTATTTGAAACTGTGAATCTGTATTTCATCGAACTTATTTTTAAGTTTACGCCCTGATTAATGTGAATAATAAATTGGTCATTATTTAAATTTGGACTGAATATTTTCATTGAGTTAGAACCACTTACCATTTTACATAATTATAACTTAGAAGATTTATTTGAAAATCAGATTTATGTGACCACTTTGGGGAACTCATTCAACAACTCCATGGTTCTGTTTGTCTCTGGCCTCTCTTGAAATTCTACTTTCTTCTATTTTAAAGTATAGGTTGTTCATGTTATTGGGGGTGTTTTTTGTATTTTTTTCATCACTGACTACCCACATTCCCTCTTAGAAATCTCTCTCTTACTCACACACACACACAGTCCTATTTTGTAGCTAATAAATATAATTGAATTTAATAAAACCACCCATTATCCACTTCCAAAAATGTATATCACAGTAATAGCTAGCATTTAAGTCTCATTTGATCCTCAAAACAACTCTGGAATGTAGGTACTAATATGATCACCATTTTAAAGATGAGGAAAGTGGGCCCGAGAGAGAGGTCTGTTGACTTACCGAGGGGTCACGCAGCTAGTATATCTCTGAGGTAGAATTAGACTGACCACCTACCTAATAGTCTTTTCATTGTGCCCCTTGACCGTCTTTATTTTCACCTCTAGTCCATTTATACCCCATTGCCTGCCAAGGGATGGTAAGCACAGTTCATCACCAGACTTCTATTGAATTGATCTTAAATCTTTCATGGTTGCGAAAAGTTGTTTTCTCTTTTCCTCCAATATTTCCCCCAAGATTCTTGATTATTTGTTCCTCCTGATTAATTTAGTTATTTTTGCACAGTTCTTTAAAGTAACCCTTCACTAAAACATCTTTAACAGTCTCTCTCTGTGTCTCTGTCTCTCCTTTCCTCTCTCTTCCCACCCTCCCTCCATCTCTTTCATTTCTCAAGTCTACTGCCAGCTAACTTAGAGTCAGAGTTCCATTCTGATTGTTAGAATTTATCAGACTTATGGCTATGGTAACCACTTCAAATAGAAAGTGATTGAGATACATTCTGGTAATTTGACCTTATCCCAGAAGTTTATTCTTTGCAAAGTATGACCTACTATGCTGGCAGGGGAATTCTGAGGATGTTACAGGTACTGAATTATATCTTGGTAAATATTAACTGGGAGGTATGTTTGAGATAGTAGAAAAGATTTAAATAAGGCTCATTTGAAAGCAGGAAAAATGCTTCCTTGGAGATATCTTTTTTTGATAGATTTATGATGGAGAGTTCATAGATATTTCCCATAAACTCATTTAAAAATAAATTTCCTTGTGTTTACTAGAGGTGAAATAGAGTGAATGATTACTCTCTTTGTTTTGGTTTCATTTTTGAATTATTTATCAATAGTACCTTAAAGAGTGATGGGAAATGTGGTTGTTTTCTTCTTGGGAAGGAAAGATAATTAAATATACTTTCATCTATTTTCCATTAGTGCTAAAAGGAAAACAAGTATGTTTTTCCATTTCAAGTAGTTCTCCTTTTTTTAATCTGTTTTCTGTGGGAAGGTATCCTGAAATCTATTATCCCATGCTGGGCACTCACTGAGAAGGGAGGGTTTTAACACCTGGATCATCTTATCACTGCCTTTGCTTAGGATTCACAAAGAGAATGCCCATTGTGGGAAGAGTAAACTCATTCTGTTTGATGTCAGGGGTAATAACTCTAGAAGCAATTGGTAGATATCGAAAAAAGAGGCAGATTTAGACTTTACATAAGGAACTTTTTTCCATTTAAATTAGAGCTGTTGCAAGTATGGGTTGAACCAGATGGTCTCTAAGGAATCTTCCAACTATGATTTCACGTATTTGTGAAGAGGGAGTACCAAAGTATTACTTATGAATGAGCTAGCATCAATTCTACCTTCTTTAAGTACCAGGAGTAAGGCCATGATTTGATTTCCCATGGTCTGAAGAGTAGTAGGTATAGAGTTTGGGATATGAATTTAGCTAATTAGTTGATCATTCATAGCATTGTGGCTATGAAAATGTCTTTGGATTGCCAAAATAATTGATTGGGAAGAGGTCTTTAGAGAACATATATTTGTATCTATGCTTTCCTCATATAAACTGATCATTTACATTCAATAAACCATTTATGCCCCTCAGTAAACCAGAAGCCACAAGAATTCTGAGAAGAATAGATTTGCATTATTGAATTACTAAATTCAGATTAAGAGCTCTGCTTGTGCCTTCCTGTCTTAAGGGAGCAGTTCATGGTGGAAGTCTTTAAATGCAGCATTCCTTATTCTTCTTCTTTTGATGGTGTACCCTGACTTGGGGTATCAGTGGAGCGTTGTCCGTTTTCTTCATTTGAAGCAATTTCTCTTCTTTGGAGGCTAAGAAAATTAGCTCAAGAATCAAGGAATTTGCCTTTTGGTAAAAAACAATCCCAAATATCATGGAATCACAGAATTTTCTTTTAAAAATAAAGATATCCATCCATTCTTAAAGAAAGGAAAAAAGCACCTCCTCTCCTTATTTGCTGAGGTGGTAGACTAAAGGGAGGTAAACAGTATTATACTGTCAGATCAGGTTGATGTTTTGCTGCTTTCTCTCTTGTTTTTTTCTAAGGGTGATTTCCTGGCTGGAAATTTTAGGGAGGGCACATTTGGAAATGGAGGTAACATAAAAACAAGCACATAGACTCAAACACATATATATGATGTAAGGGTGTGTATATATATAAATTTGAAAAATATCAAATGAATAGTAATTTTCTAATAGATAAGAAATGAAAAGTCTTACATTAAAATCAATATTTAGACTCGACCTTTGACTTATTTTGTTATCAGGCTTATAATTGTTTTTTTTTAATTATGTGATCAGTTGTTTGCAACTCTATATTCTCTGAGGATGATATAATATAGTAGCAAAACTCAGTGTAGATGCCCCTTGATTAGGGAATGGCTAAACAAGTTGTGTGGTGCACTGGATAGACCCTTGGACCTGGAGTCAGAAAGACTCATCCTTCTGAGTTCAAATCTGGCCTCAGACACTTACTAGCTGTGTGACCCTGGGCAAGTCACCTAATCCTGTTTGCCTCCGTTTCCTATTTTAAAAAAAAACTAGAGAAAGAAATGGCAAGTCACTCCAATATCTTGGGCAAGAAAACCCCAAATGGAGTCATGAAGAGTTGGACATGACTGAAAAATGACTCAGCAGCATTAAATCGTAGTCATGAATGTAATGGAATATTAGTGGGTTCATTGGTTTGTGTATTAGAATAAGTTTTTCATTTCTAGATAATCTGTTTTATCGTTGTAGATTTTAGCATTCTGTTGTTGTGAACATACTAGAAACTAGGTCTCATGAATCTCAGTATAGGGCTGCTTCAGTAGTACCACACATCATTTTGCCGTAGAGAGAAAGGCATCATGGTCTATCTGGTGGAAGGAACCCTGAAGCTGGAGTCAGCCCCAGAGGATCTCAATTTGATTCCAGGTTCCTGTGCTTGGTACCTGTAGACTCTGAAAAAGAAATTTCACTTATCCAGGAATCTTTGTAACACTATTGGCCTGACTGTGTTAATGTAAGGGAAGGTCTTTATAAACTGTAAAACATTTTATTGTATGTTGTATAGTGTCTCACAAGTGCCTTTTTGTTAAATTTAAAAAGAAAAAACCCCAGTAATCTCAATAAGTATCTGAGCCATAACAGGGGTGGGGTCACTGGTTGCTTTAGCAGATAGAAATAACTGATTTAGCAAAAAAAAAAAAAAATAATTAAAATAAATTGACAGGAAGCATCATTCCCCAGGTGGGTTATACCCTGGGTGAGCTTCTCCCCATCCTGGCCTGCCTCTGCTTCCATGGCCCAGGCCTTAGTGTCCAGGGGTTCTGGTCTCCTTTTTTAGAGAGTTGTTTCAGAATCTTGCTATCTATTGAGTATCTAGATTTGCCTTAAAAAACAATGATAGTGCTTTTCTTACTGTTTGTCCTGGATGTCTGCCTTGGATGACAGAATTGCTAGTTATAACGGTGCTCTATATTTATTTAAGAATACAATCTTAGTTATTGCTCTATAAAGGAAAATGGGTTCTCATAATTACTATTTACCTTATAAAATTAGTACTGGGCAGTTTCTATTAGTCAATGTGAAGATAATGCCATATTTTGCCAGAATGTAATTTCCATAATCAGAAAGAAGCTTGTACAGGACACCTGGGCACACATCATTAAATGCCTGGATCCAAAAAGTCAGTGTATCTGCTAGTTTTTTATTAGAGCAACAAGGCTGTTGAAAATGGAGACTGGGATGAGTGAGCAGGGATTGGTGGGGGAAATGCAGCACCACAGGTTTCCATAATGGTAGCCTGAAGATGCTACCCTTAGTGCATGCAATGTTGTGGCTTCTATCCACACCCACTCCATACACAACAGTTTCCCAACATATGCTCTCATTAACAGGATGAATCTTCAAGTCACGAATGTAACCAGCGGACAATTCTTCTGTATGGGGTTGGGAAAGAGCGAGACGAGGCGAGACATCAACTAAAGAAGATTACCAGAGATATCCTGAAAATCCTCAACAAGAAGAGTCCGCCAGAATGTGGGGGTAAGATGACCTTAGACTATGCTACAGTGTTCTGAACACAGCCTTGGCCAGTTCTCATCCCAGCTGTTAACAAATGAGCAGGTCAAGGTAGAGTGGTAAAGCTTGTCTTCTTAAAGGCTTACTGTCTGGGCCAAGGGCTGGGGATACAAACTCAAACAGCCAGACGACCCCTGCCTGCCCACAGGGAGCTTACATCCTAAATTACAGTCATAGAGATTTGTTCTCCAAAATTATTGTGCTTTTAAAATTTTTTTTAAAAAATAGCTGTTTATTGTTCGTTTATTTTTATATGGTCTAGATTTCCCCTGCATCCTTCTCCTCCTCTCCTTCTAGAGAGCTCTCCTTTATACCAAAGAATTAAAACAAACAAAAAGAAGAGCGGAAGAAACAAAAAGGAAATCAGCAAAAACCGATCAGCGTACAAAAAAGAAACCTGACATTATATGCTGTGTTCCTCTGCCCTTAGCATTTAAAGGTAGTCCTTGGCTTGTTGAAAAGCCACATTCAGGGAAGGGCCATTTGCAGGTGTTTTTGTCTTTGTTTTTCTAACAAAGTTTAGTCTTGTGTGTATGTACACATGTGTACATATATACTGTTTGTATCTACACACACATACATACATATATGGTTGGGTTAGGGTTATACACACATGTGTGTACATGTGTATCTATATATGTAAATGCATATTGGTATGTGTGTACATGTGTGTATTACACATACATACGTAATATGCATGCATATGCATGCACACATACATGCTTGTGCTCACATATTTCCAGGTGCCACTGGAATCTTGGGTCTTTACTAGGACCTTGAATAATTTAGAATAGGGGAGTTTTTGTGTTGGTTTCTTTGCTTTTAAAGAACCATGACTACATGCTTTAGTTACAATTTTTGTTCTCTTAAACAACTGGGGTGATTTTGTCAATGTTATATTATAGAACAAGCGTACCATGGTTCTTGTTTTTCTGATTGGCTCCAGTGCCCCAGAGACTCACAGTTGGGCTTGTATTGAGTGAGTGAGGTAGATGGAGCACAGAACAGGGAGAGATACCCAGAGGGTGGATGACAGAGTCATGTTCTGGAAATAACTACAGTAATGATTAACATAGTGTTCATCATGTGGCACACACTGTGCTAAGCATTTTACACTTGTCACATTCTTACAACAGCCCTGGGAGCTAGGTGCTATTATCATCATCCCCATTCTACAGTTGAGGGCACTGAATCAAACAGAGGTTAAGGGACTTGCCCAGGGTCATATAGCTAGTATGTGTCTTGAGGCCAGATTTAAATTCAGGTCTTTCTGACTCCAGGCCTAGCACTCTATCCATTGAGCCACCTGGCTGCCTCCAAGGCTAACAGAGGTTAAATGGCTTGACCAGAGTCACATAGCTAGGAAGGATCGTCAAGTGTACCACCTAGATATCTTGGATATCTCAAGCACCATCATATAGAGATTTAATTTTGATATAGCTGACCTCCAATGGATAGAGCCAAGAGTAGCTGTGAGTGCGATTCACGCCCCCCGCCCCCCGAATTAGCTTGATATGTACGTATTTATCTTTTTAATATGTTGCCACTTGCCCCCAGTAAAATATAAATTTCTTGAGGGCAAAGAGCATTTGATTTTTTTTTTGGTATCTCCATTGGCTCTTGCCCAGAACATAGTAGATAATTAATTACTTGTCAATATGAATTTCGCAATGGGTGAAACTTTAGGTCAATTTAGACTTGTTGGGTGGAAGAGAGTCAATTTAAAGGAAAAACCTCCTTATAACGAGAGCCCTCCTGCAATGGAATGATGGAATGAACTGATCCGAGAAGGGGTTCCCCTTCAGTAGAGGTCTTTACATGGAAGCCAAATGGCCTATGTTCTGCATATTCAGCTGGGAATTCTGGTTTAGGTGGGGATCGTATTCGTTCCCTGGTGGCTCTGCAGTTCAACACAAATATCATTTTCCTTCTTGTGACCACAGTTCCCAGGCTGAATTTTCTCAATGAAATTCAAACATTCATGAGCAGGTGGCATTTTAGGGTGGAATCATTTCTCTGATGCACTCATGGCTAAAACATGGTTTGGTTATAAATAAGAACCCAGACAGTGATGTCATTAAGAAGACAGCGAAAGAGTGAGCATATATAAATGCTATGAAACCTATGAAAACAATGCTTGTCTTACACATTGGGCTTCAGAGGAATAGAGTTGAAAGCATCTCTAAGACACCCACTGACCTTCACAGTTTCAATCCATAAAGGATAATTATTTAAGAACCTCTCCACCAGGTTATGCTTATGCTTAAAGCAGAACCTGTCCATCAGAGACTCCTCCCAAATCACTCTTGATTTGAGATTTGACATGCCATATTAATATACCCACCCATTACCTAGTGTCTATGCATCACTCCTTTGGGAGGAATATTTAGAACAAGGATAGATAAATTGTGCTCGGGCTTGCCATTCTTATTATAGTGTCTTCACTACCAAACCCATCTCTCTTCTGACCAGAGCCCCTTCCATTGCATTCACCCAAGTTCCACCTTGTCTTCTCCAGATCTTCAGTATTCCTTACCCTGCATATCCAGTATTCTGCTATATTTTGTCACTTCCCCCTCTGCAATATGTCATAAGGACATTGTCCATGGCAAATGTACTAGTGATTGGTTCTACTTCCCCCATCTTTTACATCTGCTCTCTTCCATTCACACAGCCAGCATCCTAGTTCAGACCATCATGATTTTGTGCCTACACTACTTCAGTAACCTTTGAATTGGCCTCTAGTCTCTTCTCACTTAGCTGCCGAAATGGTGGTCTTAAGGGACAGATCTACCTGTACCACTTCCCTATTCAGTAAAGTCCAATAATCTTGATTTGGGCCAGTCCATCATTAAGACATTTATTAAACACATACTATTTACCAAACACTGAGCAAAGTGCTGGAGAAACAAAAAGAGGCAAAAGACAGTCACTACCCTCAGGGAACTCACAATATCATGGGGAAGATCATCAACAATTTTGTATAAATGAGCTATATACAGAGTAAATAGGAAATAATTAATAGACTAGAATTAAGAGGGGTTAGAGAAGGCTTCCTGAAAGTGGGATTTTAGTTGGGACTTAAAGGAAGCCAGTAAACCAATATGAGAGAAAATGTTCCAGGCATGGGGGGCAACCAGAGAAAATGCCCAGACCTGAGAGATAGAGTGCTTTGTTTGCGGAACAGCCAGGAGGTCATTGTCACTGGACGAAAGAGTATGTGTTGAGGAGTAAGGTGTAAGAAGACTGGAAAACTAGGAGGGGATTAGGTTATGGAGGGCTTAGAAGGTCCAACAGAGCATGTTGTATTTGCTCTTTGAAGCGATAAGGAGCCACTGGAATTTACTGAGTAGGGGGGGTGACAGGATCATATGTGTGCTTTAGGAAAATCACTTTAGTGGATGAATGCAGGATAGATTGGTATGAAGAGAGACTTGACCTAAGCAGACCCACTAGCAGGATATTAAAATAGTCAAGATGTGAGGTGTTGAGGACCTGCACCAGAGTGATGACAATTTTAAAAGAGAGAAGGGGGAATATTTGAGAATTGTTGCAAAGATGAATCAGCAACTGTTGCCAACAGATTGGATATGGTGAGTGAGATAGTCAGGAATCCAGGATAACTCCCAGACTGTGAGCCTGAGGGACTGGGAGGATGATGTTGTCCTCTATAGAGGAAAGTAGGGAAAGGAAGGATTTAGGGGGAAAGATGAGCTCTGTTTGAAGATATTGAGTGGAAGATGTGTAGTAGACATCCAGTTTGATATGCCTGAAAGGCAGTTGGAGAAGATTGGAAGGTCAGCAGAGAGGTTAGAGCAGGAAAAGTAGATTTCAGAATCTTCTGCATAAAGATGGTCATTAAATCTCTAACAGCTGATGAGTTCACCAGGTGAAGTAGTATAGAAGGAAACAAGAACAGGGCCTAAGACAGAGCCCTGAGGGATACCTATGGTTAGTGGGTATAATCTGGATGAGGATCCAGTAAAGAAGACTGAGAAGGATCAGTCATATATGAAGAACCAGGAGAGTGGTGTCCTGACTTTAGCATTAAATATTATTTCATCATTATCTCATCCTTTTAAAATGTTTACTTGATGTAAGTTTTATAAGTCATATAAATTATTGGTATAGCCTTGTATACACACATACAATTTATGTATATATACATATACAAATATGTATATATGTACATACAAATACATAAACAAACATATAATTGAGATAATAAATACAGTGGTGGTGTGAGCTCAAAAATATACAGTGAATATGTTTTTTTGAGGGTAGAGACTAGTTTGTTTGGATGTTTGTGTCTCCTATCATCTAGCACAGTGCCTAGGAGAAAGTCAATGTTTAAAAAATTCTTGTCAATTGACTGAGGCATCCTGATGCTTACTTACAGCTTGCAGTAAGAGAACAATGGCTCCCAGTCTCCTCTTTACAAGCTTGCATGGAGCTGGCCACAGGGCTTCTCCTTTGCCCCCTTATTCTTCATCTTTTCCAGAGTTCTTCCCAGTACTGACTTTGTATTTGGAAGCCTCCCTCATCCCCTTCTCTGTATGCCCACCCTCCATTCCACCCCCCACTTGTAATTCAACCCCCACTGAACTTTGGCCTGGGCATTGACCAGTAGGATACTGGGATTGGGAGTATGGAGATGGAGATAAAACAAAGACTGCTCTTTATTCCCAGTCCCTTGGCCAATGTCCTCCAACTCCACAGCTTCTCCCGTCAGGCTTGCTCTACTACTATAGTCCCCCATCCTACCACCTAGATGGCCTCCTTATATACCTTCCATCCTGCCTCCCCTCCCTCCACAAACTCCTGCCACACTAAACTTCCTTTCACATAAGCTAGTATTGTCATGCTTCTAACCTGAGACTGATGGGGGTTTGAAGGGGGGGGACTCCCACAAAGACCAGAGTACCAGAGGCAGGTCACCTGGAATGAATTCATGGACTCAAGCATTCTTGAGGTCAAGGTAAAGATTTATTACACTTTTCAGTGGGCAAGAGTTCTTAGGGAACCTACAACCTTAGAGGGGTACAGGTAAAGTTTATATAGGACATTCTATGGTAAAACATGAGCTAAATATGCTAACTAGGTGATTCAGGGTAAGATTAGGGAGTGATTAAGGACTAGTTAGTTCTTAAAGGAACATGTACTTTTGGTATCTACTTTGCAGATGTTTTACCAAGAATTCAGCAGGAAATAGCTTGGGGGAAAGGGGGAGGGAGCAGCTACAGGTTTGGTTTTAGGCCTGAAAAGTCAGTAATTCAACTGATGGTTAGGGCTGACCAGGGAAAATCAGGCTTCTTTCATCAGTGTCTTGTTAGATAAGATAATGTGAGGGAGTATACAATTGGTCAGTGAGTGGCAAATGTCGTTATGACTCAGTATACAGCCAGTTCAGTGAGTACACAGCTGGTTCAGAGTAACAAATTCTACAGGTCAACTGGCTACTATAGCAAGAAGGGAGATAACAGTCGTTGCTCAGGCAGGCTGTGCCCTTGGGCTGGGGAGAAATTGCCTGGGATAAGTGTTTTAAGGCTAGGGAAAAATGTGAATTTTAGAGAGAAATGTGATTTTAGAATTGGGGTCCAAGCACATGCACCCAAGCACCCCATCAGCACCTCATGTCTTCTGAGAAAATTTCAAATCCCCTCGATTGCTGGCTCATCATCCTCCCTTACCCCCAAGAGTCTCTCCTTATTCCCTTTTCTGTCTCTGAGCTGTCTTGCTGGCTGACCATATCCTTAGGCCTTTGATTTTCCATCTTTAGTATTTGTTCAGTGTCTTGAGAAGGGGCATCCATTTTGCCCATCTGGTAGAGTAGAATATTGTCATTGTTGGAGTATCAAGAAACTCTGAGGATGTTGGAGCTTTTCTCACAGCTATCTAAGGAATTATTTTCCTTGAATTTTCTAATTTTATGGTAACATGGCTCATTTGAGGTAAAAAGTCAAAAAATTGGAATATTCCAATATCATTTTGCCAGAGTTACTTGGCTAGTTATAAGGAAGACTCATTTTTGCAATAAAACAATTGATCTACCTTTCTGTCTCTTCCCAGCCCCCTTCTCTTCCACAGGACAGAAAGGAAATTAGTTTAATTAGGGTCAGAAATTAGGTTAGCTGTAGCTTTTCATCTGTCACTGAGCATTATCAGAAACTGTAAGAAGTCACCAAAGAACATTTTAAATTGCTTTCCTTATACTTTAAAAATTGAGGAAGCAAGTATTTCCCTTACATTTGAGGGTACAGATACACCTGACCATATATTTGCTTGTGAATTTCAGACATTCAGTGAAACCCAAACAGATTGATTTGCCTAGGGCCCATAAGCTGTTTACAACTTCATGTAAGCAGTTAGGGAAACAGAAGTATCTGTCAAATTTTTAAAAAAAATTTTTTTTCCTCTTTTTCTTTTTCAGAACTCTTTGAGATGTTTCACTGGGTGGGATAAGGGGAAGAGATATAGAGGGAAATATAGGCAATAGATATCAGTCAAAACAAATTTAAAGAAATTCACATATAAGAACATATTTTATGACCTTAAGAATTCTTTTCCCTGACCTACATTCAGTCTTTAGAGTGCTCAGATTCCTTAGTCAGATGACCTGGGTTCAAATTCCATGTTTGATGCTTTCTGGCTGTCTGACCTGGGGGAGGGCAGTCCATAAAGGTCAGTTAAGTGCCTACCATGTTCTAAGCATGGTACTAAGTGCTAGGGGAAAAAAAAGGTAAAAAAATAGCTCACAGTCTAATGAGAGAGATACCATGAAAGCAACGATGTACAAACAAGATATATACAGGATACATTGTGTTTAATCTCACAGGGAAAGCACTAGCTTTAAGGAGGAAAGTCTCATAAAAGGTGGGACTTTAATTGGAACATGAAGGTAGCCAGGGAAACCAGAGGTGAAAGTGAGGAGGGAGACTCTTCCTGGAATCGGGCATGGTCATTGAAAATGCTTGGAATCTGGAGATGGAGTGTCTCGTTTGTGGAACAGCAAGAAGGCTAGTGTCATAATTTTGAAGACTATCTAGTTATTATTCTACATGGTAGTAGGGTATAAGGAGAACTGTAGAGGTAGTAAGAATCATATTATAAACTGCTTTGAATGAAAAGCAGAGAACTTTATATCTGATCCCAGAGGTCCCTTCCAGCTCTTAGTCTGTGATCTCTTCCCTTCTGATACACCTTTGTTGAAAAGCTAGCCAGGGGTGGGAAACCTGCAGCCGTCTAGGTCCTTGGGTGCAACCTTTTGACTGAGTCCAAGTTTTACAGAACAAATCCTTTTATTAAGGACATTTGTTCTCTGAAGTTTGGATTCAGTCAGAGGGCTGTGCTTGAGGACCTAGAGGGCCACATGTGGCTGTGAGGCTGCAGGTTCCCCACCCCTGGAGGCAGCAAGTTATGCAATAGACAATAATTGGTCCTAGTTTTGGGACCTATGGTGATTTATAGTGGAAATGGACTAAGGGACTAATAAAACCATTCCTTGGACTATTGAACTTTTATATATTTTAGGATTCACTCTAGCCAACTTCTTTCCTAGTATCTGATATTATTCTTAAATTTTTTTAAGTTAATGAATCTCTAGAATAGAATTCTTCCTTAATTAATGAAATTAAAACTCCCATTTATGGTCATAGAATACTAGTTTGGTGTTTTGAAGGACCTTAAAAGCCTATTAGTTCAATCCTCTCATTCAAACTGAGGCTTAGATAACTTCTCAAATTTGTTGAATATTTCTAATTACAGAATCCATGTTTTAGGAGAGTCTTTAAAAGTCTAGTCTAATTTTCCACTTATATTTTTAGTTTTGTCCTTTCATTGTGTTCCTCTAATTTCTCATACTGTAGAACATTGGTTATCAAAGTGTGATTTTTAGGAGCTCCCAGGGCTCACCAGGACTCTTTTGGTGGTTATACAAGGTCAAAACTAACTAATATGGTAAATAAGCAAAAAGCTCTTTGGAGGGGTCCTTCTTCAGTAGTTTTTAATAGCATGAAGAGGTCCTGAGACCAAAAAGTTGGAGAACTTTGCTGTAGACAATGCTTTCTGTCTCAGGTTTTGTTCTCCCATGTCTCTGTATCATTTATGTTCTGATTTCATACGCTACTGTTCCTCATAAAGCAATAAAGCATAGAAGCTGTTTCTTTTCTATAGTTGAATCTTCAAGGAAAAATACAAACCAGACATTGCACCATAGAAATGTAGCTTATAGATATGTTCAAAGACATTGGTACTCTATTATAGCACTGCTCTTCAGCCTCCATTAAATTCAGAGTGACCAAACTATCATTTTATTTTATTTATTAAGTTGAGGATGAAGGACAAAAAGCCAGGAAAAGCAAACAAGAGACCTTTCCGACGCTGGAGACCGTATTCACAAAACTACAACTCCTGTCGTATTTTGACCAACATCAAGTCACATCTCAGGTACCTACCAATGAGTTCAGTTTGATGCTGTTTCTCCTACCTTAACACATCTGTTGTGATCAACTTGTGTTTTCTAGGTCTATTAGACAACTTTCAGATTTGTTTAGAAAAGATATATAGTCTTTAGTGTTTTATACATATATATATATATCAGTAGAATTTGGTATAATCTCTGCTCGATACTTTCGTTTGTATTTCTTTCAAATATGTTTCTTTGGAAGCGTGCTTATGTATAGTTTTCATAATGAAAAGTCTTTAGCTTCTGATTGTACTGTAGGAACATTTAAAAGATAACTAAACTAATCATGTAGTTAGATTCTGTTATCATGTTGCAACCAATGAGTAGTAGCTATTTACAAACTAAACAAAATCCTGAATGAATTGCATAATGACGTGCCTCAGTATGACATTTGATACCCAACTCATGGTGTTTAAAGACATCAGCTTTCTTCCTCCCAGCTTTGGTCTACCGAGTAAAATTTGATATAAGTTTTGAAAACTAAGTAGGGTTTGAGTTTATAGTATTTTGTTCTGTTTGGGAGTTAATCGTTATGTTCTCTTAACTAATGTCCTATATAAATGCAGGTTTCTTCTACGTTATTCTGAATATATTTTTTCAGTGAAAACTAATAATACATTTTTGTTTTACCAGATCTCTAGCAATGTACTAGAACAGATAACCAGCTTCGCTTCAGGAACATCTTACCATCTTCCTTTGGCACATCACATTCAACTTATCTTTGATCTTATGGAACCAGCCTTGAACATCAACGGGCTTATTGACTTTGCGATACAGGTACCAAAGAAATCAGTCTAATGATAATGACAAAAACTTGCAAGGCATTTTCCATAAATTTTCATATTTATTTGGGAGAGAAGAAAGCCTACTAAACTTAGATAATTTCTCAACTTAGAGTAGGCTTCTATTTATTGCCAGCTAGGTGGCAAAGTGGATAGAGAACTTGTCCTAGAATCAGGAAGACCAACCTCAGACATTTACTAGCTATGTGACCCTCTGCAAGTTGCTTGACCTTTATTCTTGCCTCAGTTTCTTCCTTTGTAAAATTTCTAAGGATCATTTTGAGGATAAAATGAGATAATATTTCTAAAGTATTTTGCTATATAAATGTTAGATATAATAAGTTTTTATTAATATCATTATTATTCTTAATCTAATATAGTTCTCCTTTGTGTACTGATTTAATTGTGTACTGAGTAATGATGGGCTTTGCATTCAATTATTTCATTTCATGTAGCACTTTATAGCTCCAAAAACATTTGCATATCCTTTAACCCCAGTAGAACCAGTAAGTAAGCGTTTGATAAGATCTTCATGTTTGTCAAGCACTAGTTATTAGCTTCTGGCACAGTTCCTTACAAATAGTAGACACTCAATAAATGGTTTTTGAATTGGAATCTTATTTTAATCCTCATCCCAGTCTTATGACATACTTAGAGCAGCTATGATTATCCCAGTTTTTGAAAAGAAATAAATAAAACTCTGGGAAGATAAATGAATTTTCCCTAAGGTTAGCTAATAAGTGGTAGACCTTGAGGCTTGGTCCTTAGACTTTGGACTCCAAACCCTGTGCTTTTCTATCACTACAGTAATATATACATAGTGGTGGTTCATTAGATATACCTTCACTTGTTTCTTTTTAAAAAGTTATGTGTGATAGTGCAAGAATAGTCCAGATTGATTCCAGTTGAGAAATGACTGTCTTTTAATCATGGACATGGTATTTTATTTGATTTGTGACAAAACATTTTTTTAGGTTAAAACAAAACCATTATTTAAAATTAGCCCAATGTTTTTGTAGGACACTCATTAAAAATTTATGCTTCTAGAGAGAGGTTCACAGGCCCAGTTTTCTTTACAATTTCTAGTAAAGTATTAAGTTTCAAGAGGAAGTAAAATCTATGTTCTAAAGAGTATTGTGATTATCTCAATATACGAGACAGATCTGCAAGGTTACTCTCAACTTTCAGCTACTATTTCAGTCATCAATACTTCCTGGTGTTATGCAACACAATGTCTAGACAAAATAAAGACCTTGACAGAGAAGATTTTAAAAACAACAAAGCAGTCTCACTCTTCTCTGCTACCCATTCTTTGGGTTTTTAAAGTTAAAAAAAAATTTTTTTTTTTGTCTTGTGGCATGGGATTGCTATATGCATGTGAGTCCTTGGGGGAGGCAGGAGAGGAGGTGGTAAAGGCATTAGGAGTAATTGGTTATAGACTTGTTTGGGTTTTGTTTGTTTGTTTTTTTAAATGCTGCTTCAGTATGTGTCCCTTTGTATTTCAGCTGCTCAATGAGTTGAGTGTGGTTGAGGCAGAATTGCTTCTCAAGTCGTCCAGCTTGGCAGGAAGTTACACTACAGGCTTGTGCGTGTGCATTGTGGCTGTGCTGAGGCGCTACCATGCCTGCCTCATCCTGAATCCAGACCAGACTGCCCAAGTGTTCGAAGGGTTCGTAGTCCGGAAAGGCCATGTCTCTATTTAGAATGCACAATTGGTGGGAAAAAGTGGTGATGACCTTTCAAAGAGCTTAAAGGGTAGTTTGTGTGGGCTTCAGGTACAGGTCAACAGATATCCCAGCTGAAGAGCCCTTTAAATAGTAGAGTTAGGATACCAACCACAACAATATGTCAATTTTCCCAGTTTTTAAAAAGAAGTACATTCTTTTGAAAACCATCTGAATCAGATGTTTTCTTCTTCCTTCTCCTCCCAATAGTAGCATTTTTCTTTTTTTTTAAATTTTTGCCTAAATTTTTATTTTTAGTTCCAAATTTTCTCTCTCCCTTCACCACACACACACACACACACACACACACACACTCTCTCTCTCTCTCTCTCTCTCTCACACACACATTGAGAAGGTAAGAAGCATAATACCTATTATACGTATAAAGTCCTGGAAAACGTGTTTAGTGATTACTTTTCAGTAGCAGAATCTATAGGTATTAGTAACCAATTGCCTTACAAAATTCCCTTCTCACAAGAACAATGACATCCGTATTGTGAGTAGTAGACCTATCAGGTTTACGGACAAGGGTAAGTGAGAAGCGTATTCTCCATCTGAAGTGCTTTCAGAATAAACTATCATGCCATCAAAGAAGATTTCCTCTGATTTCAAGGATAGTGATGGACTCAATCCATCAAAGGCTGTTATTTGCTTCCTTGCTCCCTCTATTTATCATGAAGAATTCAGAATTGCCTAATTGGACATAAAAGAATTTTTATATATTTCAGTTATCGAAACTCAAGTTGGATAGCCACTATTGGGTACCAGTTGAGACATTTTAGTACTATTAGTTCCAAAAACAGAAAAAAAGAAAACAGTCATTTAACAATGACTTCATTATTTTATGAAGAGGGGTCAAGGACAGGCATTTATTTGCTTCTGAGACTGTATTCCTCCATTTTTTTTCTATGTTGGTTTTAAGTCAGACCTTGGTAAGAGTTAGTCTGGGAGTAGTGAATCCTTTTTCTAACTTCAGACTCCTTGATTAGGGTCAAGAAAATTCCCTTAGTAAACATAACTGTATTTTTTCCAGTCCATGAAGAGGAAGAGAAATACTAGTTGGCAGGGGTGAGGAGGAGTAAAGGAAAAATAAAATAAATGGCAAAATGTTTGGTCCCCCTAGTGCTTCATATGACTGATTGTCAGGGAAGTTGGGGGGGAACTATTTCTATCCTGTCATTTAACTGGGTACCTCTGGAGCTGTGTTGGAATGTTTGCCACTTGTGAAGCAAGTTATATCCTGCTTCCCAACAAAAGATATAATTTCATTAGAATGATGAGGATGGGAATGAGCCTCCAACAAGTAAAAGCCTAATGATATATAGAAGAAAAGTGAGAATAATTACTGAAACAAGGTCCTATACAGGGCAGGATGGAATGGAATCTGGGGCATGGGGAGTAGATTTAATGAAGAACAGAGATACCATTTCTTCTGTGACCAGGCAGAAGAAAGAAAGAATGAGTGATGCTAGTGAGAGGTTATGAGGAATGAAGGAAAACCAAGGGAGCTCCTCTTAGATGACCTCCATCTTCTCATTCAAGTGGGCAACCAGCAGAGTGAGGTCATGAGAACAATCGTACTTTACCAGCACAATATTGCCTTTGCTAGAGATAGAATATAAGTCTGGCTGGATTCCAGGCTGCGACCACAAGTTTGACCAAGTTTTAAGTTCCAATAAGCTTTTCATCCGAATAAAAAGCAACTTTTATCACTTAGTCTCAAACAGCTACAGAAGTCATAGAAAGTCACCACCACAAACTGTAATGATGAGAGGACTCGTTAGTTATGTAATGTACTCCTAACAATTCACTATTTTTAAGAACATTAAGGAGGAAATTTAAAAAACTTGTTGGGAACTGACCACATTGCTTAATGATAAACTACTCTTTTAAGTAAAAGTAAAAGTTGTGAGGAACTTATATGAAATTTTAAAGCTCATCCTATATAGCTAACCAGAATTGCAAATCTTGATTCTGACTGGAGCTTACCCATTTTATTACCCTCTCCTTGTTTCATATGCATTCACTTAGTGCTCTAGATATTTCCCTACTTCTCTCCAAGTTTATTTTTTATATAGAGTTTAATGTCTTGGTATTTTGCCTTTCCAGTAGTAGACTAGGAAATGGTTTTTATATTTCATCCCAGTATGTCAGGCTCTTAGGTCAGATTATCAGTTTGAACCATCTAATCTTTTAAATGTTTTTCCCTTTTTTTGTTACAACTCTTCTAGACTGTGTGGTGTTGTAAAACATGTGGTTAACCCATCAGAATGTTCCTCTCCTGAAAGATGCATCTTAGCCTACCTCTATGACCTCTATGTGTCATGTAGCCATTTAAGAAGTAAATTTGGAGACCTCTTCAGGTGGGTGTATGAAAATAACATTAAAACGTCCCTAAGAACTGAGTTGGAAGTCTTTAAAAAATATATGCCTATGTTGTTTTGTCTTTCTCAGTTAACTGAAATGTCATTTTAGTGAAAACTATTAGTGATGGAGCAGTAGCAATCATAGAGAAAGATGGGTGAAAAAAAATTCAGTGGAGAAGGCGATGTTTTTAACCAGTTATAAACATAGCCTTCATCAACCACAGTGCTTGACATTGCGATATTTATTTCTCTTTGTCTTATTGAGATGTGCCTGCTCTATTTTACTATGGTAACTTTTTATATGGCAGACATAGAAGTCTTTCATAATGACAGCTATCAAATATTTGCTTAAAATTACTGGGATATACTAATTCGACTTTCAGCAATTATTCTTAGCATTATTATAGATAATACAGAATTATTTTTTCCTTCTGTTAACATAAGAATGTATAATCATGATGACAGTATATAGCATTCTCAATGAAATATGTAAAATAATATAATGCAATATAATATAATAAGCATGGTAGATTTTTAAATTTTAATACACTTTCTTTTAAAAATATAAACTACTATGTTCAGAAATCGTTCAACTTTGACTCTTAACTTTAAGAAAGAATAACTCATCAATAACCATTGTCAAGAGCATCCAGAACTGTTCATGCTGAATACTTGAAGGGTTCATTTCAGATAAACAATACTAAAATTTACCTGGGTCCCCTTAAATTGTAACAGAAAAAAATCAGTTCTGGGAATTACCTCCTATAAGTGAAGTATGATTATTGAATTCTAGCTGGTCACTGCCTTGATGCTACCCTCGTTTGCAGTTTCAGAGACCGCAGATAGTGATTTTTCCTTAAGATTCATATAGTTCTAATTTTTTAATTGGCTTTTCTTTTTGCATCATGAAATTGCCATTAAAAAATTTTATTCTAATTGACTTGTGGGAGGCAAACACTGGAAAGTTTTTTTTTTTAAAGGATCTAAACTGGGGCTTTGAGGCTACAGGCTCCCCACCCCTGCAAACTCTTGTGGAACTTTTAAAAACAAGGTACACTGGGTTTCCTTTTTCCACTCTGTTCTTGAGTGTGGAGGCTATGTGGGGATTACTTCCTAATCATTTTATTTTGTTTAGCAATAGTGGGACCATGGTCATCAAACCCAGAAGAAACTTCAGTTTGGGGTTCCACCTTTTTAGAAGATGCATGTCTTATTTTGGGGTTAAGGGTGCCTGCTTTCTGGTTCACATTCCTGAATACTTTTCAAAGATTCTATATTCCTCAAGTGCCCTAACCACTCAGTTCTTCAACCTACTTATCTGCCATGAGCTACACCTTTACTCAGTGTCAGTCACACACAAAGATGGGTATATCACTGATCTTGCCCTCAGCTACAAATGTACCCCCCTTTATGTTTAAGAATTCTGAAATCCCCTTATCTGACCATAATCTTATTGGCCTTTCTCCTTTACATAACCTTACTCTTTAGCCGCACAGTGACTTCCAAACCCTTGACATCTCAATTCTCTCCCAGGCCATCTCCCCTGCCCTAACCACTCTCTCTTCATATTCCTGTCTTGACCCTTTGGTGAACCAATTCAATTATACACTGTCCTCCTCTCTAGAATCCTTACCTCTCTTATCATGTCTCTAATTACATCCATCCAGGCCTCAGGCTTGGATCATTCCCCCTATATATTGCCTTGTCTTCTATATACATGCTGCTAAATTAAAGTGGGAAAAAACCACGTGATTGTTCTGACTAGATCCACTTCAAATTTATTTTTGGACTGACTGCTGAACAGCAGTGAGGGCCCAGTTGAGGCTATGTAACATAAATCTGGAACATTATAGTCTAGCCCTCTCCTGCTCTTCCAGGCTTCTTACACCTAACTCCCCAACAGATACTCTTCAATCCAACGATGTTGGAGTCTTGACTGTTCCAAGAACAAGTCAATCCCTTCTCTCAGTTCTGGGCATTTTCCCTAGCTGTCCTCCATTCCTGGAATGCTCTCCCTCCTCTTCTCCAACTATTGACCTCCCAGGCTTCTTTTAAGTCCCAACTAAAATCTTACCTTCTCCGGGAAGCTTTCCCCCAACACCTTTTAATTCCACTGCCTTTCCTCTTTGAGTTATTTCCTCTTCATCCTATGTGTAGCTTGCTTTGTACATAATTGTTTGTCTGTCGTCTCCTCCATTAAATTTTACGCTTCTTACAGGGCAGGGACTGACTGTCTTTTGCCTCTTTTTGTATCCCTAACTCTTAGCATAGTGCCTGGTATATAGTAGGAGCTTATTGACTGATTAATTGAGAGAAAGCCTCGATGAATCACTTGTTGGAAGAGGGTTAATGCACACTGCCCGAGTCTAATTCAGGGGTTTTTAACCTGGTGTTTAGAGCCTTTAGGAGGGCACGTGGACTTGGTGTGGGGAAAATATTAAATAAATATTTTCACTAACCTCTGAGTGAAATTGATTATTTCCTTCAGTTATTTAAAAACATTATTCTGAGAAGGGGTCCATAGGTTTCACTCAGCTGCTAAAGGGGATGATGGTGGTGCATGATGTGGAAATAGGTTAAGAACCCTTGGATTTGTGATTGTGCTTTTGGGTCTACCAACTTTATTCCTATTAACTGTCATGATGTGGACTCATTCGTTATTACAAGAGGGATGTGTAACATACAAAATGGATAGCTTTGCTGTTTCCATGAAGTCTCTCCTCGCTCCCATCTCCAGAATCAATGACCTTTCCATATTTGTATTGATTGATTTGTATTAATTAGGTTTTTTTAGCCTATACAATTATGTCCTTATATTATGTATTAGGCCACATCAATATAAATATGTATGTGTATATATATGTATGTATATATACATATATACACGCAAACATATACGTATAGATACCTATACATACATGTGTATATATACATACGTGTGTGTATATACATATATATATATTTAGACTTCTGAGACAAATCCGTTAAATTCTTTCCCTGTACATCAAATTAATCACGTACCACTTCTCAACGTATTAAAGAGATTATACAAATGAACTCTTACCTGGTGATATTAGTAAGAATTCAGAATTGCTGATCTTAACCAGTAATTAGGTGACTCAGTCCATAGAGTACTTGACCTGGAAAGAGCTTAAAGCTTGATTGGAAAGAGCTTAAAGTAGGAAAAAAATTTGAGAGAAAAAAGCCATTTATGTTGGAAGATCCACAGATAAAGAAGGAAGGAAGGGAGGGAGGGAGGAAGGAAAAAAAATCACAGTAACCATGGAGTCTGTATAAAGCTTTAAAGAGACTTCATTTTAGGCTTCTTAGCTACTTTATTAGAATAAATTAAAAAGTTGAACTGGAGGAGGTAAAAGGAACATTTGTAACACCAAGAATATTTTTACTGTGTAAGTATTCAGTGTCATTTCCCATCTTGTATAATTGGAAGTAGAGAAAATCAGAGAGACTTAGGAAAGCCAGAAGAACATTTGAAGAATGACTTCTTTTTTTGGAGGGGAGGGGCAGGAGAAAGGGTAAGAGAAGAACCAAATAATGAGCCAAAGCAGAAGCTGAGAATGGAGAAGAAGAATAAGGAAGGAAGGATGATGCTATGGAGGGAGAGATTATGGTAGGTAGTGAAGAGATTGATAGCTAATAATGGCTTTGAAGATTTAGGCAGAGACTTTTTAAAAAGAGTGCGAAGTTAAAGACAATAAAAAGTTGTCAGGAGGACATAGAGAAAGTAGACTGTGCAGCCGGTGATGACTGACGAATGGAAAGGGAAAAGATGAAAGATATCTTGGCCAATCTAATCGCATACGCTATGTATAAGACCTTGGACTTAGTCCTATGGATGTGAAAATAAAACATAAAGCAATCCCTGGTCACCAGCTTAATTTTTTTATAATATATTATTGAAAATGCCTTTTTTTCTTAATTGTAACAATTTTGAGTCAGTTTTGAGCGTTGCCTAAAAAAGGGGGCCGTGTTTGGGTAATTGTATGGTAGTGCCATCTAGTGGATTATTGTCACTTCTGGTAATTTCATCCTTTCCGTTCTGTGATTCCAGTAAATCAGACTGAATTCTGTGACTTCTAATGGGGCATGTTTCTTATTCATGGGATGAATAGGTGCCGAACATACCCCCTTTGCTGAAAATCACCAAGTAACTTTATTTTATGTAACACCAGGCAAAGTGTCATAAGTGAAAATTGAGAAGGCAGATATCTCTGGGAAATTTAGTCTTTGGTGTTTTCTGTTGGAAAATTCATGTGGATTCAAATTGAGGCCAAGTTACTCACTCACCCGTGAACGGTAGTGCTCTCAGAACGTCTTCAGAGAGACTGGAAATACATATCCTCTTTAAGAGACTTAAAGGGTCACTTACAGTTTTACATCAAAATATTCACTAGTGACACCCAGTGGGGTCTCATAGGGACATTTTTGCTGACTAAATCACAGGATCTTGGGATCGAGGTGTATCTGATCCACACCCTTACATGGTTTACCTATAAATAGTAGTATTTGTGAATAGTGATGGAGAAAGAGAGGAGAGGGGAGAGAGGGAGAGAAGGAAAGGACAAACGGAGGAGGAGAAAGCTCATGAGATTGAGTTCAGATCCTGCCTCTAACATATACTAGCTCTACGACTGTGGACAAATTTGTTGTTCATTCATTTTGGTTGTGCCCAACTCTTCGTGACTCCATTTGGGATTTTCTTGGCAAATATACTGAAGTGGTTTGCCATTTCCTTCTCCATCTCCTTTTAGAGAGGAGGAAACTGAGGTAAAACTGGGTTAAGTGACTTGTCCAAGGTCACACAGCTATTAAGTATTGGAGCTAGATTTGAACCAAGGAAGGTTAGTCTTTCTGACTCCAAACTCCACAGTCTATGCACTATGGGGCCACCCAGCTGCTTTCATTACTGGGAGGCAGCTCTGTAAGATTCTAAGCTAGAATAAACTACTCTAGTAAGTATCAGCAGAAGATTTTTTTCTACCCTAGGAGCCCCCTACATTGAGGAAATCACAGGTCCTATGAAATAGGAATATGGCTTTGGATAGGAAGGGACCATAGAGGTTGTCTAGTCCAGTCTCATTTTACAGGTAGAAAACTAGTTAGGTGACATGTCCAAAGTCACTGACAGCCAAGATTTTAATCTGGTGCCTCTGAATCAAATTCCACTGTACCACACTGTCTCCTTAATAGCAGCATCAACAACAATGATATTGAAAAACATTGTAGTGTGTTGGTATCAGAGAGACCTGAGTTCGAGTCCCCCTCTCAAACCTATTGTCACTGAACTGAGTTACTTAATCTCTTATTACTCCAAACCAGAGGTGTCAGTTATCCCGTAGTGTACTGAGTGTGGCCTGAAATTGATCAAAATGTAATTGGAAAATATTTGCCAAAATTAAAACTGCAAAACATATATAACATTGCATTTTAAAATTAAATCAGTGTGTGGCTTTCAGGGGTCTCTATGTACAGATTCGTGGCCCCTGTTTCTGTATGAGTTTAACAACATTGCTTGAAGGAGCTAAGACTATACATTTCAGAGAAAGTACTGACCTGCCTTGATGGAAGGCCTTTCCTCACCTGGGAATTCCATGTTATACCAATGAAATCATAGATCTGGCCAGTAATAGAAATGATGATGAATAAAGGCCTTTTAGTTTGTAGCCATTATATAATATTGTTAACAGAATATAGGTAAGAGACTCCTATAAAGTGATGTATAATTTTTAAATGTTCTGTTATTTAATTTAATTTTATTGTCATTTTTATTGTAATTAATTTAATGTAATTTAATGCTATTTAATCTACCCTCCAGTGAGAGAATTTAAGTTTGCTTGGATTTATTTTTCACAATTTCTCTGTTTGTTTTTAATCCTCAGTAGTGCCTGTTCAAAAGTAAAGCAGACCATCTACAGCAACGTGCAACCTTCCAACTCCAACTTATTGTGGGACCCCGAGTTCATGTTGGATTTTATCGAGAATCCTTCTGCTCATAATGTCAATTATTCCATGCTGGGCAAGATTCTCAGCGACAATGCAGCTAACCGCTACAGCTTTGTATGCAATGCACTCATGAATGTATGTATGGGGCATCAGGATGCCGAGAGGTAGGATGCTTCTCCTGTAGTCCATTCCTCATTAAAACTTGAGTATGTACTGAGTATCTGCTGTCTGCCAGCCTGCTACTAGAAGCCTTTTCATAGACAGAAATGAAAAAAAGTCTGATGATTATTTAGACCTTTTCATGTTTCCTTTCTCCTACTTCATTCTTTTGGATGTCATATAATTCTTTACCTAAAATGAGATCACCTCCCCAGATTAAGAAAGGTCCTTTGCTCTGTATCAGAATTGGTAGTTCTAAAGAAATATGTAAAATAGTCAGTCTATACATTGATATGTATAAATTTAACAATGTAGAAGCAGACATAAGGAGAGCACAGTTTACAAATTGATAAGCACAGATTTTACGAATGTAGAAGCAGACATAACAAATTGATTTTTACCAATGTAGAAGCAGATGTAACAAGCATGCAATTTACAGTTTAAGTACAGATTTTACAAACGTGGAAGCAGACATAACCATTATGAAATTTATAAGCAAAATTTTATCACTGTAAAAGTAGACATAAATTTTAAATGTTTGCTGTACTAAGTAATTACCTAGTTGTTGGTTTTTCTTAATTTCATTTTATATTGTTTCTTTAAAACTCTGTATGTGAAAATATAAACTGAGCTAGGTATCTTTGTATTAGACTACGTTTTTCAGTCATGTCAATAAGAATTTATTCAACTTGTGCTATGCCCCAAGCCCTGGACTTTCCTCAGTATTTTTAATCCTGTTGTTGGATACTCTCCTACTCGTTGTTATTTAATGTTGTTGGGCAGTCAAAAGAATTTAAGTCATTGTGTTCTGGCTCTAATTTGGGGTTACACTGTTTGACAAGTACTAGAGAACCCATTGCAATCAGCTGATATGAGGTAAGTAGGAAGCTCAGTAATAGTGCTTTAATTGTAGCCACTGAGGGTATTTTAGAGATTAAGGAAAAAGGATCTTTTATCATGGAGTGAACAATTTAAATTTCACGACTTTATCAATTTTTATAAGATTTTTTTTTTTACACTTTTCTAGGGTTTTTAACCCTAAGGAATATAGTGTCTAGAGTCAGGGTTCAACCTTTCAGCCTACCACATATTGAGACACAATAGCCCATTAAGTGCACGTGTGAATGGATGCTTTCCCTTTGTGTGACCTCGTGTCTACCCTGTGTTTTCTTTCTTCTAGAATCAATGACATTGCCAACCTTTGTGCTGAGCTGACAGCTTGCTGCACTGTGCTCAGCTCTGAATGGTTAGGTGTTCTCAAGGCCCTTTGCTGCTCTTCCAACCATGTTTGGGGTTTCAATGATCTGCTTTGCAGTGTAGATGTAAGTTTTTTATTTCACTCTAAAAAATGAAAATTTTAGCAACATTTATTTTTCTAATCAGCCCTTATTGCACTACTGCAAAAAAAAAAAATTGTCTCAGTTAAGTCCTAAATTACAGGATAAAGATCTGGTTTAAGTCATAAACTGCAGGTACATTGGATAGAAGAGGGAGGTAAATCCTGAGTGCAATCCTTCCTCATTTACTAGCAGCCTGACCCTGAGTAAGATGACCATCTATGCACCTTGGATTTCTCATCTAGAAAATGAATATAATAATTGCACCTACCTCGCGATACTGACGTGAGGATCAAATAAAATAATATGTGAAGCCTTTTGCAAATTTTAATGCACTAGGTAAATTTGAATAGCTGCCATTATTGCCATTAGTCGTAACAAGAAGAAGAAGCGTAGCTGTGAGGGAAAGATTTTTCTAGGAAGCAAGATGAATTTCTATCAGATATGCAGGCTTTCTACTTATATTCATTAAAATCAGTAAGCATTTATTAGCCACTTACTATGTGTTGGGCACTAGGGATGCAAAAAGAGTCAAAAGACAGTCCCTACATACAAGAGGCTTACAATCTAATGGGAGAGACAAGTGAACAAGGAAACAGTTAAGATCGAAAAAGCACTAGGATTAAGAGAGGTTGGTTGTACCCCTCTCTACTATTATTTAGGCAGAGAAACTCCTTTATCGGTGTCTTTTTCCCCATTTCTTCATAATGCCCTAGGTTACTTAGAATGTGGAACATAAAAATAGAAACCAATTTAATGACATGAATAAAATGGTAAATAAAACATGAATATTAAGGAATTATATGTGGGAGACTATATTCCATACATCTAATTCTGTATCCAAATGAATGCTAGCTTCCCTTATTATTATGATTAGCAGCAGTAACAAATGTACTAGCTAACCTTTTTATGGTGGAGCCAGGCATGATGGTGCACACCTTAGTCTCACCTGTTGGGAAGGCTGAATACATTAATGGATCAGTTGAGCCCAGAGTTCAAGGTGAAGTGAGCTAAGCTGCCTGGGTGACCTCACTAAGTCTGACATCAGTATGGTGAGCACTAGGGAGCGCAGGGCCACCAGGCTGCATAAGGAAGATTGAACCAGCCCAGGTCAGAAACAGGATAGGTCATGCCTCCCATGCTGATCAGTACAGGAGCTGAGTCCGTAAGTGGCCAACCTGGGCAAAACAGGGAGACCTAGTCACCCAAAACAAAACAAAGCATTGATGTAGGGCTATAAGGTCTGCAAAGCTCTTCACAGCTATAATCTCACTTGAGGGAATGCATTTCCTCATTACAATCCTTTTCTTTTGGATCCTTTTGGAACACATTTATGTTTTCTGCCTGTGCTATCTAGTGTGGGTTATGTGTCTTTGTGTAGCTTATTTTCAAGTCTTCAAGGACTGGACTTTTCTCCTTATTCCACTTGCTGATGATTTGTCAGTTGTACATTCGCTGTCTGCCTCCATCATATTCTTATGAACTGTAACCGAATCTCCCATCATTTTGCATCGTTCAAGGAAGAAGACCCTAAATTTTTCTTTCCCTGCCCTTCTATGCAAAGCCTTCCTTTCCCTTCATAATTTCACAAACATGTCTGGCTATTGTATATCTCTTTTGAATTACTTTTTGTTTACTAATCTTTGTTTCGTGTCTATTCATGATAAAATATTACTCGTTAATTCTTTGGATCTGTCATATTCTTTTTTTGTTACTTAAGTATCCTGTTGTATTAAATCTTGTGAAAGACTCTCTGGAGATTTCCCCTTTGTTTCTTTGCATGTTTATCTTTGTAGCAGCAAACTGAAGTTCAGTTGTCTGGCATTTAGAACTGCTTCATAAATCCTCATTGAATTGAATTGAATTACAGCAGTATCATATTGATTAAACAGTATCATCTTCTTACATGGGACTCAAAAATTGGTAATTCCATTAGGAACTCTTGAGGGAGGTGCAAGAACAGCATGTAATAATCATTTAAAATATAATGTCAAATTTGTGACTTTAGTCTGATAATTGCAGCAGGATAGTGCCAATTAGCCAGTATCTCTTTGATAATAATCTTACATGTGACTAAACAGGAAGGAAAGCATGCCAATATTCTCTCCTCTTTTTCTTTGTCTCCTTGAAGGTCAGTGACCTCTCATTCCATGATTCACTGGCCACCTTCATTGCAATTCTGATAGCCCGGCAATGTTTTTCCCTGGAGGATGTTGTCCAGCATGTAGCACTTCCTTCTCTGCTAGCGGCAGGTAGGAAAATCATGATGGGAAAACCTTTTAAATCTCTAGCATATTTACTGAAAGGTAGAGAATGACATCAAGCTTCAAAGGATGGTTTTGAACTTTTTGGTTCTTGTAAACCATAGATCTTATTCAAGATATACTAGGAATTTTGTTTCTAGGGCAGATTTGTTGGCAAAAGTCATGGATAGTACAAGTGGGCAGTCCATGACCTTGTACAATAGTTTGCATTGTCCAAATTCAGGCCTCATGGAAAGGGTGCCGTAGTGATGGGACCCTGGAGATGGACTCCTAAGCCTGGGTTAGGGAGAAAGAACTATTATGCCATATATTGTGGACACCGAGGAGACAGCATCCCTCTCTTTTGCACCATGTTAGCAGTCTGGGACAGAACCCCAGTTGCCTGGCCTTCACCTCAGCTAAGAAAAGTCTAATAACATGCTCATCATCTGGATATTAGTAGAACTGACTTCTTCTTAAAGCTGAAGACTCTTTGGTAGCTGTTTTTAGAATTAAAACAAACTAAAAGCACATATTAAATCCATCATTTGAGTAATATACAGTGCTTAAAATTTTTTCTATCAGGAGTTCAAAACTTGGGGTCCATGAACTTTTTTATTTTAATATTTTGATAGCTACCTTTCAGTATGACTGGTTTCCTTTGTAATCCTATGCATTTTATGTTATGAATTTAGATGAATATTACTCTGTGCATAGGCTTTTCCAGACTGCCAATAATCCGTGCCATACAAAAAATAAAGAACCTCTGTTTTAGCTAAATATTTCCTTAGGGTCATTTAAACAAGGATCTAAATTAAAAACAAAAAAATGTGTTTTTTAAATACATTCCAGAAGCTTGATGCTAACGTTTTTTTTTTCCTTTAGCTTGTGGAGATCCAGATGCTGAGCCTGGAGCAAGAATGACATGCCGACTGCTTCTTCACCTCTTCCGAACGCCGCAAGTCTGTTTGTTACCTCAAGCGACAGGTAAGTCGGCAGCCGATAATCACCTATTGAACTCTGGGTATCAAGCTCCAAAAATCGCCCAGTAGACAGCCTACTCTTTCCTTCTGGGATTTTAGTGGGCTTGCTCAAGGCTTGGTAGGGCAATGAGACAACTGATATAGAAGTTGGGAGCATCTTTCATTAAAGTAATAACCAGGATGTATTGAGAAATACAAGTGAAGAATTAATGAACAATAAAAATACCTTGTCTCCCGGTAAACCACCGTTGGTGGGTCGTATGCTGCCGTACAGTACTGTATTTTTTGGTCATGGAATAATATTCTAGCATAGCTTTTCTTCGTTTTTCTTTCTGGTAAGGGAACATCACCCAAAATGAGACTTCTTGAGGGTATTAAGGGACTGGGTTGTAATTCTCCTCCTCATGCATTTTTCAGTTTGCATAACTCTTCATTTGTAATTTGCGGTGTATTAAGGACTTCCAAGTTTGATAGCAGAGGAAGTATTCTTTGTAGTAGATGGGACAAGGACCACTTATTTATGTTCTACAGCTAAGAAATAAATTAGTAATCAAAGCTGAAACTTCAATTCCAAGTAATGGTAGTGTTTTCTGATGACCTCGAGAGGTACATGACCTTAACTCTGAAGGCTTTATAATGTCATTTAGATTCTCCAGCTCATCATTTGACTTGCATACTCTATAGTGTTACAGTGTATTATTGATAATATTATTGATGCTGTCCATGATTCACTGTCCCCTCCTAGGGAAGCCTTTCCCTGGAATTCGTTCTTCTTGTGATCGCCACCTTTTAGCCGCTGCTCACAACAGCATCGAAGTGGGAGCCGTCTTTGCTGTCTTAAAAGCAATTCTCATGCTTGGTAAGGTCATTTAAAGACTACGCTTTTTGGTTAAATGCCCAAACTGAGGGAGGATTGTTGTTAGCCTGAACGGTGTTTGCATGGAAGATTGAAAGCTGTTTGTGATCTTATGGAAGCCATGTGCTCGTTGTGGGATACTGGTGACTGGCTGCCCATGCCTGGTTTCCTGACCAGTCCAAAGACAAAGTGATTGCCCATGGTGGCTCCTGATGGAAACCTAATCTTGTCTGTGGCATTTTTAATTGTAGGAGATTGCATCCAGAGATGTAAACTGAATCTGTAGACAATTGTTGTTTCTCTGTTGGTAACGTGAGCCAAAGAGTCACTCTAGAGAAATAACTTGTGTGCCGCAGGGGGATGACACTCTGATCTAAATATCAGTCTTTACTTTTGGCAGACTGCTTGGCACCAAGGGTTTAAATTTCAGCTGGATTAGAGCCCTGGGCTGGAAGGCAGGAATCCTGGGTTACAACATTTCTTTCCCTTTTGTGTTTGAATGAGTGGCCCTGGGCAAGTTTAACCTCCGAGGCTTCAGTTTCTCTGTGAATAAAGTCATGCTAGTGGAAATTGGAGAAGGAGGAGGTGAAGGAGGAGTCATGTTCCAAGATGAGAACTGAATCATTGGGATGCTTTAGACCTTTATTGTATGAGACCTATAATATTTCTCAGTGCCCTTTGAGAGAGTCAAAATTGTGCTAGATTACTGTTTTCTGTCTAAGATATAATGCCCAGAGATGATTTCATATTGTTAACCTCAGATGTGCCAGATAAGTCAGGAATGTAGGGCAAGCTTTTGTTCTTTCACTTCATCCTCCCCAAGAGGCAGTATTTGAGTTATCTGGTAGCTGGCCTAACCCCAGGGCTTCTTAAAGAAATGTTTTGTATATTACAGAGTTCTTTGGCAGTCTGGGGAAGCCTGTGGGGCCCTTCTCAAAATAATACATTCCAGTGCATAAAATAAAATACATAGGGTTACAAAGGAAACCAATAATATTGAAATGCAGTTATAAAAAATTAAATTCACAGAGTCTGGGTTAAGAACCTTTAACATAGGCTATGATCTTAGGTATTTTAACCAACAGAAGTAAGCTAACCATGTTGCAGATTTTGAATAGAACTTTCCCAATGATTTATCTATTGAATCTTACCTTCATTGGCATCAGAGTGGGCTTAGTACCATCCTTTGAATAGGATGCTTTTTAATCGACATATTTGATGATGAAGGTAAGAAAAGATAATTCTATGAAATGGATGAATAATTCTATGAAATAACTGGAAGTGTTTTGTGTAAACTACAAAAATTATAGAAATCATCCCTTGGACTGTTCTTCAAATTTCAACAAAGAACCAAGATATTGAGAAACCCTCCATATTTCTCAAGCTTTCTGTGAGTCCATGTGGGAAGGGACATGGGGAGACTTAGTCAAGGTAAAAAATAAAAGATAGTTATGAATTTAAAAAAAGATACAGAGAAAGCTGGAAAGCTTCAATTACCTGATCTTCTTTGAAGGAGATAAATAGGAAACTTTAAAAAAAATTCTATCCTGAAGGAAGACATCATGCCAGATACCCATTAAGAAAGCTTTAATTTCAACAAGGAAATTTTACTCAAAGTAAAAGTCAAAATCTACCCAATCAGTGCCAAGTGAAAGAATTTCATAGAAAATGTGAACCAGTTTTCTAAATTTTAGGCATGATTTTCGATCCCAGTTCACTTATGCTAACCTATCCATGTATTTGAATACCTATTCATATCTTGTTTATTTCTTCCTGCCTCTAACTAACCAACAACTTTTTTTTAAAGTCAGTTTAATTTAATTTTTTCCCTTGAACCTTCAGAACTAACCACTATTTCCAGAATCACATGGTGATACATAGGCCACATGTCATTCCTTGTAAACCCCAAATAGCAGTATAATAAATTGAGTATTATTAGCCTTGAGTATCCATATGTATGAATTTTATATGCTTTTCAACATATTGGCATGACCCCTTGAGAAACTGTGTTGTCTAAAACCTTAGACTATTATTGAATATGTACATGTTTGTGCGTATATACGAGAGTGTAAACACAGGTTTTATATAGAAATATGAATATAGATGTGTGAATATGTATTACATTTGTATATTATATATATAAATACATACATATTCAATAGCCTGAGACTTTGCATGGAAATATGAATATATGTGTGTACATTATATATAAAATACATAATTATAGATACATATATATGGATATATTGAAAAATAGTTAAGAATTTTGAATATTCACTACAGGGATGCCTAAATTTCTGATGTACGTTACAATGAGACCACAGTTAAGTTTCAACTATTTGGGGATATCCTTGACACTTTAGACTTCTCTGTGGTTCGTAGGTGCTTTGAGAGGGGAACTTCATAAGTTCAAAGTCAGTTACAGAAACGAAGAATCCCCTGGTTCAAAAGTAGTCCAGAATGATCCCAGTGAAACTTTGCCAAGCTGGCCAGCCTTGACATGTTTCCATAGGCCTCACGATCGCTGAGAAACATTTAAATTAACCCCTATTTCTGTAGGTCTCGCCTGTACTGGGAGATAGCATAATATCAAGTTAAGCTACATTTTCTCCCTTGTAATTTTCCTCTCCTTTTTCCTTGGCTTTCATAAATTCTTTAATAGTTGTATGTAGTTCTCTTTGATCTAGACCTATAGTTCTGGAATGATTGCTAAGTCTCTTAGACCTTTTGGTCATGGAAAATCCTCATTTGATTCCACAATCCCTGTCATCCTATATCTCTCCTTCCTTTCATATTCATATTCCTAGAAACAAAATGGTCTTCTCTCTTTACCTCCCTTTCATTTCCTCTTACTTCCCAAGCCTTTGCAGTCTGACTTCTAAGCTCATCACTCTCCAGAGTTACCAATGATTTAATTTCAAATTTAATGACTTTCTCAACCTTCGTCTTCTTTGACATCTCTGCAGCAGTTGAGTTGTTGGACATCCATTCTCTCTGGATACTTCTCTCTTGTTTTGCTTCATCTTTATAATTCTTTAATATTTTTTATTTATTATTTTATTTTCTATTATTGTGTTTGCTTTTAAATTTTTTAATTTGATTTTATCATTTTATTTTCCGTTGTTATTATATTTATTTATTTGCTTTTGCTTATTTGCTTTCTCTCGGTTTTTCTCCCACCTCTTTGACCACTCCTTCTCATTCTCCTTTTCTGAACTGTCTTCCATATTCCACCCCCAAGATTCTCTTCTCTCTGTACATTTGATTTCTTGGTGATCTCTGAGCTCTCTTGGGTTTATTTATCAATACAAATAAGATCTACCAGATCTATAGATCCAGTCCCAATCTTGCTTACCAATTGCCTATTGAACATTTTCAACTGCATCCCACAAGCATATCAAACTTAACCTACTCAGAAAGAAGTTAATCATATTTTCAAGCCTTCCTCCTTCCTAAACTTTCCTATTTTTTTTTGAAGGTATAACGATTCTCCTAGTTACTCAGGTTCCCAGACTTTGTGTCATCCTTGGCTCCTCATTCAGCCTGTATATCCAAATACAGGCTAAATTTTATCATTTAAACATTTATCACTAAAACATTTCTCACATCTGCACTCTTGTCTCCTCTCACACAGCCATCCCCCTAGCTCAAGCTCCATCGTATCTGACCTGGGCTCCTGTGATATCCCCGAATTGGTCTTCTTGCCTCTGGTCTCTCTTTTCTCCAGTATGTCTTGCACAGAACTCCCAAAGTGATCTTCCTAGAACATGGGTCTGATCATGCCACAATGCTGCTTACTAAATCCAGTGGTTCTCTGTGACCTCTGTGATCAAATACAAATTGCTCTGTTTGCATGTAATGACCTTCATCACCTTTCTTCAACCATACCTTTCCAGAACTGCTCTACAATGTTTCCTTTCATGTACACTACGGTCCAGCAAAGATGGCTTTTTAGATGTTCTTCCCATGCTATCAACCCATTCTATACCTTTGCACAAATTGAGAATGTATAGCTTGCTTTAAAGCTCATTTCGAATGTCACCTCCCAACATGAGACCTGACCCCATCCCTCACCACCATTAATTAACTTCTCCTTATTTTGTACATTCCCTCAGGCATGTATTGTCACAGTGTCAGGCACTGGTGCTTAATAAATACTTATTCATTGCTTCATTAGTTTATGTATCATCCACATAGGCATAGATATAATAGGGTATGTCCAACTATATACTGGCATGCACTCCCTCCTCACTTTAGTCTCTGAGAATCTCTAGCTTCTTTCACAGTCAGCTCATGTACCAAATCTTGTGATGAGAGGTCTTTCCTTGTTGCCGTAGGTAGTACTCTTTTTCCCTTCCCCCAAGAGAGAGAGACTTAGTTGTTTAAATGTTGTACCCTTCCCCAGTAAACTGTAAGGTCTTAATTATAAATTATTTTCTAATTTTTCATTTGTACCCTTAGCAACTAGTATCCTCACGCCCTACACATGGGAAGTGGTTAATAAATATTTGATTGATTTGGAGATCACAGGACATAGGATTGTCTTTGGAGTTAATAGGAGTAACTTTGGAGTTACTATAAAGCTGTTTCTCTCTCCCAGATTCCACACCCCTACTTTAAGCTTTAATAAGTAAATACATTTTAAGTCAAACTGATTTGCCAATGGTTTCTGGCAGGGGCATTATTCTCTGGCTAGAAGGGATTGGCTGGAGGATTTTTGTCATCCGAATCAGGGCTTGCCTTTACTCAGAAAAGGTAATTTTTGAAAACTTCCTCAGCCTAGTACTTAATGCTGGTAGATTATCTTGCAGCTCTTACCCTGTGAATTAAAAAATAAAATTAAAAACCTCAGCCCTGAACGTCCCAGCAACTATTGTGGCATCCTTGTTACCAATTCAAATGAATGACTTACAAGGCAAGAATGATGGATCCAGTTCTGTGATGGCCAAAAAATTTCAAGCTCTTTGTGTAAGCATTTAGGCAGTCCTGGCCAAAAGCTTTTTTTTCCTTCTCACCCTTGTTCTGAGGAGCTTCTTTTCACTTCTGATTTGTCTAGTGATTGGCCAACAGACAAATGAATTTGTTGCCTTGGATATTCAGTGAGTGCGCTTTCTAACAGGGCTTCCTTAGTATGCCTTGCCCCTTTCCGTTCCCAGGGAAATAGATCTCTCTTGTCAAGAAGTTCATAGTATGGTGGGCTAAGGGCGCCACCAGTCAAAACTTTTCTCTTGATCCATGGAGAGAAAATAATGACTTTAAGAGGGAAGAAATGGAAAAGGGACATCTAAAAAGGTGAGTAACCCCTTTTCTTCTGGTTTATAAGTCAAATGAATTCTGTGTATAATCACATTTAAAATAATGGGGACAAATGACCATGCTATCATTTTTGTGTGATTGTTGTTAGCAAAACCTGGAATGTATTTTTTTTTTAGTTCTGGGGAAGGATCCTTAATAAGGATCTTTATCGAGCAAAATTTCCCTAGAAAATACACCCAAGGTTCTCTACACTCTTTGTTGGAGCATTTTTCTATAGCTTCCTAACTTGTTGGATCCTCTGAGACTTTTGATTTCTAGCTACTTAAAGAGAGAAATATTCACTTTTAAACTAAATTTTGACCCTGCGTTTCACTGGACTATTTCTGTGTTTCTGCTCCGTAGGAGATGCCGAAATTGGTAGCAACAGTAATGCCAATGCCTTAAAAAGTGAGGACTTCACTATGAGGGGCTTACTAGATGACATGAATGATGATGATATTTGGAATGCCTCACAGTCCATGAAACCATGTGGGAAAGCGGTTTCCATAGAAACCGCCAGCTTGAGCGAATATGCTCGCTACGTCCTACGAACGATCTGCCAGCAGGTACTTTTCCAGATGCCGTTTCCTAAAATGTGTTGCATATTCAGATGCCCCTGCAAGAGAGAGCAGTTCATTGTGAAAGGAAGTTCCCTTTGTGGCTTTGTGGTGCTTGTCCAATGTGGCTGCGCATTTCTTCCCAGACTTTTTCCTAGATGACACTATCCTGAAGTCTTGAATCTAGCCATGGTTCCTCCAAACAGTGGGTACATTTAAATCTTGACATTTATAGCCTGTTGGTCTAAGGCACACACATCAGCCCAGAACTGTAAGACAACTGGCATTCTTACAAGTCTTAAAAATGTAATTGGGGGTAATTCTAGGAATCAGTCAGTCAAGAAACATTTATTAAGTACCTACTGTATATCAGGAACTGTGCTAAGGGTTGGAGATACAAAGAAAGGCAAAAAACCTCCCTGCGCTTGAGAAACTTGTTGTAGTCTAATGGAGGAGACAACAAGTAAAGAAATATGTACAGTTTAAGGTCCCCTGTTTTGGAAGGAAAAGAGATAGAGGGTAATTGTCATTATCTTATTTTTTTTAATATTGATACATTTCTAGGTTAATTGTTTTCATATTGCCACTTATTAGAGAAATTTAAAGAGAAAAAAGGCCAACTTTTAGTCTTAGCTCTGAAAGAACTCTCCCTGCATACCTATCAAATATCAAATACCTATGTGAAAAATGTATAGTCAGGGAGAAGCAGTGAAGGTGAAATGGATAGACTCCCATCAGGATGTGGAGTCAAGAAGATTTGATTTTTAATCTTGCCTTTTATACTTCTGGAACTATGTTATTCTTGGTGAGTCACTTAACTACTCTGTGCCTCAGTTTCTTACTATTAAATGAAGACTCTGTTCTTGGGGCATTCTTTGGCTCTAAGTCTATGATCCATGGAATATCTCCACCTCCATTGGTGAGTTGAATTCCCAGACTGAGACGTTGTCCTTCCAACCAATAAACTCTCACTATCTGCTTGTAAATAATGACTTCTTTTCCTCCTGTTACATTCTTTCCAGGAATGGGTTGGAGAACATTGTTTGAAAGAACCTGAGAGATTGTGTACGGACAAGGACCTTATACTGGACCCTGTTCTTTCACACAAGCAAGCGCAGAAATTGCTGCAGCTGATCTGTTATCCTCATGGCATTAAAGAATGTACAGAGGGTGATGATGTCCAAAGACAACATATTAAGCGCATCCTTCAGGTAAATGACAGATAAACAGATTTCTAGCTTTCATCCAGGCCTATCCTTTCTGTCAGGCCCCCACTCAAGCCTACTGCCTTCAGTAACTGGGCAGAAGCCTTGAGATTCTTTCAGTTTGAGTCTGCAAGCCTTTATGAAATATTTACTCTATGCTAGACACAAGAAATATTATCACAAAAACAAAAAAAATGAGTCCCTACTCTCACAGAAATTCTGTTCTACCGTGTAAGCTAAGTAAATGTAAAATAACAATAATTGTAACTGTAATTACATAACTCAGTTTGCAAAGCACTTTACAAATGTTATCTCACTTTATCCTCAAAGCAACTGGGAGATGGGTGCTGGGATTATCTTCATTTTACCAGTGAGGACACTCAGGCAAACAGAGGTCTTGCCCAGAGTCACATAGCTAGTAGGTGTCTGAGGCTGCATTTGAACTCAGGTTTTTCTGACTTCAGATCTACTGAGCCACCTAACTACCTCAGTGACTCTCCTGGCATGGTAATAATACCTTCTGTTTTGCCGTATAGGTTAAAGCAGCATAGATTTGACTTTTAATTCCAAAGAGGTTCCATATTTATTTCTGGGGACACATCAGGCAGTCTTTGCAATGTGCCATATTGAATACTTTATAACAGGATAAAATGTGGATGTTCACCAAGCCCAGTGCCCCTTCCATTGTCTGCAGGCTCGTGGGATTTCAGCTTCCCATGATATAGTAATAATAAAAATGATGATGAGGAAACAAAATAATGATAAAAAATAAATTTACAAAAAAAGAAATGACAAGGAGAATGATTTCAGAAAAAAACTTGAAAAGACCTATACAGACTGTTGCAAAGTAAAATGACCAGAACCAGGAGACCATCATACACAGTAGCAGGAACGTATATGATGATCAACTGTGAACTATTTAACTGTTCTCAGCATTACAATGATCCAAGGCAATTCTGAAGGACTTCTAATGAAAAATGCTATGCATTTCCAGAGGAAAAAAAACTGAAGTTTGAATAAATATTGAAGCATATTTTTCTAACTTTAAAAAAAGTGATGATGATGAGGACAAGGATGATGATGATGATAATGACAGGTCTCCTTTATACTGTGCTCTATGGTTTCCAAAATGTTTTCCCTACAATAATTCCATGAACTAGTGATTATCCCCCTTCCTTTTTTTTTAAACAGATGAGGAGGTTTGCCATGATCACATAGCTAGTAAGTTGTTGGAGCCAAGATCTGAATCTATGTCTCATGGCTCTCAAGGTCCGTTGTCTTTCTGTTGTATCCTCTGCTTTTGTCATAGAATTTCAGAATTTGTGACTCGGATGTTCTTAAGTATCAGTGCTGGGAAGAGACATTAGAAATCATCTAAGTCCACCTGTACCCAGATAGGTACATGACCTTTCTTTACAGCCTCCTTAGAAATCTCCCACACTCTCCTTGAAGATCTCCATTGATAACAAACTCATTACCTTGGGCGATGCCATTCTATTTAGGACAATTTTCCTTCTTTTGAAATCTGCTGCCCTGTAACTTCCAATGATGTGGTGCCAATTCTGTCCTTTGGAACCAATCAAAATAATTTTAATTTGTCTTCTACATGAGAACCCTTCATATATTGAATGACAATTTCAGGTACCCCCTTCATCTTGATTTCTGTAGTCTCACCCACCCAAATTTCCTTAATCATTCCTCTGATGAAATAGTTTCAGTCCTCTTTACCCTCTTTTGAGGGTAACTGAGTCACTTGCCATTAACAAAAACATGTGATTTACATGATTTTTTCATGTCTTCACCTAATATGGCACATTTGATGGTTTTGAGCCTAAATGTAAGACTTTACATTACTCCTATTAAATTTCATCCCTTTGGATATGCTCTTAGTTCATTATATCAAGAACTTTCTGGACAATAATTCTGTCGTCTAATGTATTAGCTTTCTTTCCCAGCTCTGTGCCTCCCAAAAGAGTTTCTATGTATACAGTACACTTCTTTATTGGAAACTCTCAAAAGCAGTAATAAACAGCACTGAGAGCCCTATAGCCATCTATTAGATCAGATTTTCTTTTTGAAAATACTTTGATAACTGTATTTCAGTGTAACTAATTTTCTTTGTAATCACATGTATTTCATTGCATGCATTTAAAAACATTATTCTGAGCAGAATCCTGTAGAATTCACCCAAGTGCCACATGATACCAAAAAGGTTAAGAAATTCTGATCTTGATTCTTTGAGATTGAGATCAGTCCATTAAAACAGCCCACTGTGAAGTCCAGTTATTAAGACAGTTCCCAGTCCATCTTTGGAAAACTATGTGGAACAGTTAAATCCATATTTCTCCATCCTATGTGGGATGGATACCACAAGGAACCCTTCTAATACTTTGCTAGATCCAGACTCAAATTCACCTTTTCACCATTTGCCAAGCACACTGTATTTTGTCTTCTTCATGCTTTGCTATGGAATGTTAGTCTCCTACCATCTCTACTTTTTTTTGAAATTCCTATCCATCCTTTAGAAACCAACCAGCACCAATGCTTTCTCCTCCATGAAACCTTCACTGAGTTCCTTCAAAATTAGGATCATATGATTTTTTAGAGCTAGAAGTGACCTAGAACTGATTTAGATCTAGTCCCTTGTTTTACAGATGAGAAAATTGAAACCCAGAAGAATTAATCATCCTCTCCTTTAGAAATTCCCTAATTTTATATATATATATATAATATATATGCATATATACACACACATGCACACACATATGTATTATACATACACACACACCAGAGCACCTGCATTTCTTTTATAGCATTCATAAATTCTATGTTGTATTTTTTTAACTTACATACAGCCTTATCAAAATGAACACTATTTGAGGGTAGAGCTGTGGTGTATGTCTATACATCTTTATGTCCCAGAGTGCAGGCTCCCAGGAAATGATACTAAATGAAGGAATTCATTCACCCTCATCATTGAAAACATTGGGGAAATCTGAAGAGTGAAAACAAACTCTTTGTCATTTGTGATTATATTTGTTCGGATGCCTGACACCATTCTGAATTACAAGACTGCCAACGTTGCAATACTTCATTCACTTTTCTACTGATTTAGCCTGTTTTTATTAGAAAAGACACATGGCTTTTTTTAAGCTTGAAGGAAAGGGTTTCTGGAAGTTGAATACCTCTGGAATAGTGCTAACTTACAGCTTTGCCAAGTTTTCTGGGTTCCAACCTTTCTGTAGAAGTCTTATTAACATCAATTGAACTTCAACAAAGACTTGTTAAGCACCTGCTATCTACATCAATGCTAATCTAGAAAATTGTTAATAGATATTTTAAGTATATTTTTATACTGTATTAGAAGTTATCTGAAAGTTACTAATAAAAAAAAATTAAGCACCTACGGTGTTCCAAGCACTGTGCTAAAGCACTTTGCAAATATTATCTCATTTCCTCCTAACGACAGCAGTAACAATTTTAATAGCTAATATTTGCATGGCAACAACTCTGTGCCAGTCACCATGTTAAGTGCTTTATAGTCATTTTTATTTCAAAATACCATGCCATTTTTACATTTAAAATGTTCTTAAGTCCTTCACATCTTGGTCCATTTCTACCTTTCAAGTTTCCCTAAATTTTCCTCTTCTCTACTACTCTGCCATCTGGCTATACTGACTTATTTACGATTCCTTATATACAACACCCACCATTTCCCATCTCCTCGCCTTTGTTCTGGCTGTCCCTCATTCCTGACATTCTTTCCTTCTTCACCCCTGCCTCTTAGAATCCCTGACTTCCTTCAAGACTCTACTCAAGTTCCCCTTAAGACAGGTGACTTTTCTCAGTTCCTCCAGCTTCTAGAGCCTTTTCTCTCTGCTAAGGTTATCTTCTGTATACTTTGTATGCATCTTTTATGTATGTCATCCTTTACATGTTGTTCCTCCCTTTAGAATTTAGACTGATTAAGAGAAGGGACAGTTTGGGCCTTTCTTTGTATCCCTCTCATCTAGCACAATGTCCAGTACATCATTAAGTGCTTAATAAATGCTTGCTGATTGATTGTTATCATTGAAGCAAGAGAGCATTGATTTGTCATCACATTTCATGTTGTTCATGTGACTACAACCTTTCCAATGTTGAAAGCAATAAAGAGAAACTGATCTTGGAGTCAGGAGTTCTGCGTTCTAACCCTGATCTTGCCCCTTCCTTGCCATATAACTTTGGATCTCATTTAATTCTTTGGGCCTCAGTTTCCTCATCTTTGACATTGAGGGGACTTGACTAGAGTATATTAAGTTTCCTTCTAGCTCCAAGTCTATGATCAAAGAACATCTCTGTGACCTTGGGCAAGTCTCCTCATTGAGTTTACATTTCATTTTCAGCAAAATACAAATTATTTCCACCCAACTCAACTGAAGTAAATAAAATAAAGTAGGTAAATTTGGGAGGATCAGATGAGAATAACCCGTGTAAACACTTTGGAAACCAAGTTCTCTATAAATAAGTGGTATTATTACAGTTACTCCTAAGGTATTAACTAAAATCCTTATTGATAATCACAGACTCTTGCTGATCAGTAGACTGAACTATCCTGGTTTTTTTTTTTTTCCTTATAGATGATATTAGAATTTTTGTCTGAGTAAAATATAAAGGGGGAAGCAGCCTAGGGGGAATTTCCTTTATTCCTGAATTCCTAGCATAGGCAACTCCAAATAGTCCTTGAGGTGACCTAAAGCAGTGGTTTAATCCCAGGCTGGCCTCCCAGGGCCATCTCGTCTTACCAGCCAACCTAGCCACATCTGTCATTTGGTGCATAAACAAAACAAACTAATAATCCCCTTCACTAGAACATGAGCTCCTTGAGAGCAGGGACTGAGTTTGGGTTCTCTTTGTATGTGCCTGGCACTTAGTCAGCCTCTTAATCTGTGTTTGTTGACTGATTGATAGATTTTAATATTCACTTTATCAGAGCCTTAACACAAAGGAAAAGTAAAGCCACTTAAGGTGTTCCAAAACCAGAAAAAAAAAGTACTTTTCAGTTATCCCTTTCTCTTCACCATTTGGAGATGATGGAGTTCCCATTAATCAGAAATAAAGAATACACAGTAGGGATCTTATTTCCCCAAGGCTACTATAGACCTCAAAAGGACTCTTGTATCAAATGGCACCGGCTTTAAAAGGGTAGACTTGTTTTCTATGTTCTCTGGTTAATAGTTATCAGAATTTCACTAGGTGAGATATGATTTGACTTGGAAGAGATAAGTTGTTCAAAGAACGTCATTTAGTAAATTAAAGTAAATTTAGTAAAAGTAAATTGAGTAAATTAAAGACAGGATAGGTTCTGGAACATTTTAAGTTTTAAATACATGGAAAGGGAATACCTTGATCTAAATGATCACTTAAGCAGGGTTTTGGGGTGATAGGATCAGGATCAAAGCCTGCTTCTGTCTCTTTCTGTGTGACAGACCACTCACTTAAGCCTCAGTTTCCTTATTTGTAAAACAAAATGATCCTATCTTGTTTTTAAAAAAATCGGCAACAGTATATCACTTTGTGAAATATTTATTATATATATTAATTCCATAAATTTTACCCAGAATCTAGACCAATGGACTCTCAGACAGTCCTGGCTGGAACTTCAGTTAATGATCAAGCAATGCATGAAGGAGCCTGTGAGTATTGCTTTGTTTTTCAACCTTGATTTGCATTCTAATGATTTCCTGTCGAGTACACCGTGTTCGGGTTTGGTCTTGGATTCAGCTAAACCTGCCGTGAGTGTGCTAGCTTACTTATGTTTCACTGTAGGGTTCTGGGGCTGTGGCTGAAATGAACTGCTTGTTGGATAATATTGCAAAGACGACAATAGAAGTGTTTCAGCAATCCGCTGATTTAAACAATAACTCTTCTAACTCTGGTATAGGCCTCTTCAACCCAAACGCTATTGGAAATGGCGACACAAGTAACACAAGGCAGAATGGTAAAAAGACATTCCTAAGGTATTTTTCTGTGGCTTTTTTTTCCCTACGATGTGTAACAAATCTAACTGTTGTAATCAAAAACAATTGTCACTACAAGAGGACTCCCTTGTCCCTGGAAGAAGAATCAGTGACTTGGAAAATAAAGTGGCTGATTATATTTACCTATCAAAGGGGAACTGGGAGATAATACTTTAGGGATTTAAATATGAACTTGAACTATAGGAATTCTGGTGCCTTAAAACCCACAGCTTAAAAACCAGTCCCAGCTGCGCTCTTTGCGCTCCTTGACTGAATACCAAGTAGTATTGTTACTCTCATAGCTTCTAGTTGCTTTTTAAGATGATACATGCGTATCTAACCCCACACAGCATTGGTAAGATTTTGAATGGCTGAGTCACTCAAGGGGGAAAAAATCTGCTTTGTATTTTTGCAAGGCAGTACCTTTATTTTATTTTAATTCTTTGAAAATTCATTATCTATATTAAAATATAAAATGAAGGCATCATGGAAGGGATGATGGCAATGGAGACCAAAGGACCTAGGTTCACATCAGACACTTAACCAACTCTGTGACCCTGTAAGAAATTACCCAATCTCAGTGAGCCTCTGGCAACCCTTTTAGGACCTATCTATCAAGACCTAGGTTAGGGGTGGGGAACCAGCAGCCTTGAGGCCACATGTGTTCCTCTAGGTCCTCAAGTTCAGCCCTTTGACTGAATCCATTTTGGAATCCAAAATGAATTCATTCAAAAGGCCAGTCAATCTAGTTTGAATTCAGTCAAAGGACTAGTCAATCCAAATTAAACTCACTCAAAGGACCAGTGAGTTCAGGGCCAGTCAGTCTAGTTTGGATCTAGTCAAAGGGCCAGTCAATCCAGTTTGGATTTAGTCAAAGGGCTAGTCAATTCAGGGCCAGTCAATCCAGGGCCAGTCAGTCCAGTTTGGATTCAAAGAGCTGAACTTGAGGACCTAGAGGGTCACATGTGGCCTCAAGATCACAGGTTTCCCAGTCTTGACCTAGATGGACTACAGTCTGCTTTAATGGAGGGAGCTTTCAGGAGAGGAGTTTTCCAAGATGATGAAATCTAAGTATTTAAATAAATATGTATGTGCACTCTCTTTTAAACTGACTAGTTGATTGAATTATCTGACTATTGAACACAGAGTTTACTCTGTTGAAGAAAGAGAATTTCAAAATCTCAACCTCTGAAAAAAATCATGGGGGTGTGGGATAAAACAAAAACACTCCCAAATCTTTTTTTTTTAATCAAAAGTCATTTTTTCTCATATATTCTAAAGCATATTTTTGTGCTCTATCAGCTAGTTACTTGTCATCTCTGACATTTATTTTCCATCAGAGTGAATGGGTTGAACTTGGAGGTTTGCTTGGCAAGATTCAATTTAATTTAGCAAACATTGAGCACCCCATGTGCAAGGGACTGCCTAGAATATACAAAAGACAGACAGGAAGACCCTTTCTTAATATCATGATGTGTCTTGGCCGACTTGACTGGGGCGCTAGCTTTGTGTTTCCATTATGGCTATAGCAGAGGAGAGGAAGGTGACCTTTGGAATATGGTGATTTACAATTTTCTTGTGGTTTTTAGTTCTTCTGAACGCAGGGGTGTGTGGCTGGTGGCACCCCTCATTGCAAAGCTGCCCACTTCTGTTCAGGGTAGGGTGCTAAAAGCTGCTGGGGAAGAACTGGAGAAAGGACAGCACTTGGGATCATCCTCAAAAAAGGAAAGAGATAGACAAAAGCAAAAAAGGTAAGACTGGATAGAATGCCTCCTTCCATCAGAATTCCAAATCCTTCACAGACAGCAAGGAGCCTGGCTTCCCACTATCTAGTGATTGAAAGGAAAAAGTTTACTGGAATATTTCTGTATTGACCCATCTCCTCCAAGCCAAAGGTCCTAATGTAAGGGGTGGCGTAGAAAGCAATGGAAAATTCTGAGCTGCTAAAACCCACAGGAGCACAGGGAATCCTTGCAACTGCTGAGTCAGAGTTCAACTACACAATGACTCAAATTACCTTCAGTCTTATACTTCCCAGTATTGTTCTCAGTTCCTCTTTTTCTTCAAAATAAGAAATTTAAAGTAACTAGATTTGCAAAATGATACTATGACTGAGAAACGAAGATCCCTAGTACCAAAGGCAAGAGGAATTCCATCCAGTACCCAGAAACAGACAGAAGACCATAGGGTCATATATTTGGGAGCTGGAAAGAACCTTCAAGCCTTCTCATTATTCCAATGAGGAAGCTGAGGCCCAAGTTGTGACTTACCCTTTGTTACACAACTAGTGCCTATGGCAAGGTTTGAACCCAAGTCTCCTTGTCTCTAAGTCAAGCCCTTGATCCATTATACCATTTAAGTGGTGCTACATTGATTGTGTATCCATGGGCAGGTGACTTTCCTGTAAACTAGGGAAAATAAGACCTATATTGACTTCAAAGATTTGAGGTCAATAAAGTACTTGTTAAACCTGAAAGTGCTATATAAATATGACTTGTGTTATGGACTTGTGACCACTGACAAAAAATCCAATTGCTAATCTTACAATTGGAAAGAATTTCATGACCACTCCCTGCCCCTACTGTGCCAACATTATAGTATTTTTCACTTTATTTTTTTCTCCTTTTTTAAAAAAAATTAATATATTTGTTTTCATTTTTCAACAATCACTTCTGTAAGTCTTAAATTGTCTCCACCTCCCTTCCCGAGACAGCATGCATTCCTGTATGGGTTCTACACTTGCATTCTTATTAAACACATTTTCACATTAGTCATGTGGCATAGAAGAATTAAAATGAATGGGAGAAACCATGAGAAAAACCAAACCGAAGGAATTGGAACACAGAAGGAAGCAGACTATTTTTTCTTGTGTTATGTTTTCACATTATTTTGCCTGAACAACAGACAGTTCATATTTTTCCCCAAATCAGTTTAACTCTACTCTCCTCCCCACCTCATACCTATGTGTCAGTAGACTCTCTAGGAATGTTTTTTAGTTTGTAATTCCAGTGTATTTGAGGGTGATTTGGTTTGCATCAACGCAACAAATATTTATTGAGCACCAATAATGGAATTCTTGCAGCGGTGTGCAATATCTAAAATTAGTTTATATTCATGTGCACACTGGAGTTTTTAGTGTGTTTTTCTATGTGCAGGGTGTTTTTTCTCAACAAACCTGAAGTAGGTCGTGTGAAGATTGTTATGACAAATGTGTAGATGGAGAAATTGCAGGCCAGGCCAGTTCAGTGACTGGCCTGTAGTTGAGACACTAGAACTGTGTATAATGAATCCAAGCTTAGAGTTTTACACTATGTTTCTGCCACTTCCCATTATATAGTTTAGAAGGCTAGCCCATTTGTAAGTGGTGGGCCTGGATTCAAACCCTAGCCCTACCATTTTCTATATGTTATTTATTTCTCTGTATCAGTTTCCTCATCTGTAAAATGAGATGGTTGCATTAGATTGTGGTCCCTCCTGGCTCTAAATCAATGATCCTTTGATCTCTGTGTGAGCCATCCTTTGGACAAGAGGAAACATTGCACAGATGTTTAAATTTTGGTCTTATTTTAGCAAGGAAATGAGGAGAATGAACTCGTAATGTGTGATGCAGGCCTTCAGAAGAGTATGTAATCAGATTCAGTGATCTTTGTGAAGAGATACTGGTTAGTCTTGTAGTTTTGCAAGTCGACTAGAAGCCTAAATTCAAACAGTTGTTACTACTGGATTAGTAATCTCGAAGGTCCTTTCTGTGCCTAAAATACAATATTTTCTCAGTTTTAATCTGAAAGGCCATAACTTCATCTATTATGTTTTCATATAGATTTTTCAGTTCTGTTTATTGGAGTGACCTGCTAATTTCCCACTTACCTTGCTGCCCTTCTCCTTATTAAAAATCCACTGAGTCTTTTACCCTCTGCCATCTCGGGACATATTAAACTGCTTCTAAAATCTTATTAGCAAAGATGCAATTTATATTAAATTCTATCTGAGTTCCTGCTCTTTTCTTTTTAAGAGTAAAGCAAATAAAAGCAAACAACCAGAAGGAAGGAATTATAGTGAGACAGGAAGTGATCATCCATTCTCCTAATTTAATCTTCCTTGTGCTTCCTTTATAGTATGTCTCTCTTAAGTCAGCAGCCCTTCCTCTCCTTGGTACTTACCTGCCTTAAGGGACAGGATGAGCAACGGGAAGGACTCCTAACATCCTTGCAAAACCAAGTTAATCAGGTAACAGAGATGTATGATACTGAGACAGCCAAACTGGTATTTCACACTCATCAATTTCCTGGTTCTCCTTTTGAACTTTGTATTTTAAGATCATTTTCGCGCACAGAGTCAGTCCCTTCCCTCTCCCTCCAGCTGTCTTTACCTAAAGCAGAGATTCTGTTTTATCTAAATCTAAAGCAGAGATTCTTAACTTTTCAGCATTCTGGGGAAGTTTGTAGACCCCTTCTCAGATCAAAGTTTTTAAATGCTTGAAATAAAATAAATAAAGCTACAAAGAAGACCAATTATAGGCAACTAGGTCATAGATGGGCAGCTAGGTGGCAAGGTGGAGAGAGCACCTGGTTTGGAGTCAGAAAGACCTGAGTTCAAATCTGGCTTCAGACACTTACTAGCTGTGTGTCCCTGGACAAGTCACTTGACCCTGTTTGCCTCAGTTTCCTCATCTGTAAAATGAACTGGAGAAGAACATGGCAAACCTCTCCAGTATCTTTGCCAAGGAAACTCCAAATGGGGTCACAAAGAGTCGGACGTGACTGAAAACAACAAAACCACACCAGGTATGGGAACTGGAGTCAGGAACTGAGGTCACATCCAGCCTGAGGCACTTCCTGCTTTGTGACCCTGAGCAAAGCATTTACCCTCCATCAGTCCAAGTGTCTTCATCTGTAAAGTAAAGATAATAATAGCACTTACCTCCCAGGGTCGTTGTAAGGATCAGATGGAGTAATATTTATAAAGCATTTTGCAAACATTCAAGCAGATATTAAAGGTGGCTATTATGATTTTTATGTTGAAATGTAGTCATTGTTAGAAAAACTATAAAATAAAAAATTGACTAGTTCTTTGTCATTTGAGTGAATTAAATTAAAACACTTTGCTAATAGATCTGCCCAGTTCCCAACCCCAAACTATAACACAACAGACAGATACAAATACAGATTGATTTCAAGCTTGATTGCATCGACAGGTAATCTCAATGGTCAAAATGATTAATCAACGCATCTCATCATTTCTCCCCACAAATGAAAGAAAAGTCTGATGTATGTATTTATAAGAAAATGACGTATGTAGGTAGACGCCTAAAAGATGCCCTTCGGTGGGGTCACCTTAGGTCTGTGCACCTGGTCCAAAACGTAGCAGGTTTAGAAACCCAATTTTACCAGCTCAGATGATCTGGCTCTGAGGAGCTGAATCAGGCTAATCAAACAGGCAAGATCATCATTTTTAGGCTAAAATGTTAAGTTAGGAATTTATAATGAAGGAATGTATATTTCTAGCAGCCTTTCCTGACATCAAGGTATCAGAGGAAACAAGTTAATCTTCCAAAGGATCTTGGTGATCATGGGAGCAGAAAGGGTGGGATTGGAGAAGGCACTAGACAGGGATCCAGGACACTTGGTTTTATTCCACATTCTGCTGCTCTCTGACCTTGACCCTCACTTGCCGCCTTCTCCCTAAGATAAAGAGATTGGGCTGGCTCATCTCTTAAGTTCATTTCCAGCTCTAAGTGCAGAGGGTTAGTCCTATGGGACATTTCATCTGATTATGTTAGAAACATAATTATGTTTGCATTTCTTCAATCAAGAATATGTCATACTCCCTTCTCCTTCCTTTCCTCTCACTTGATTCTAAACCTTCTGTAATCTGTCTTCTGATCTTGTCGTTCAGCTGAAGCTACTCTTTCTAAAATTACCAGTGAGCTGTTACTTGCCAAATCTAAAGGCTTTTTCTCAATCTTTTTTCAATGAATTAGATTCAGTCTTACCTTACAGGAATTACAGCTTAGACATTCTCTGTATGATAAAGAGTTGGGAAATGCTCTAGTTCCTGGATGAGTTTGGGAAGTACCCTAGTCTCATTTGTAACACATTTTCAGATTTTTCCTCTGAAAATGTGTGATTTCTGCAGCTGTCTAATTTCATCCATTTGATGTTCTGTATTAGATTCCTTATCAAAAAGCTTTTTACATATTTATCATTGTCCAAAATCTCAGAAAATAAATTATTTGTGGTTTTGACATCCACTCTCTACTGACTAGTCTAATACAATGAGAATGCACCTCTTTAGCTGTTAGAGTGTTGGGCCAGGAGTCAGGAAGACTCATCTTCCTGAGTTCAAATCTGGCCTCAGGCCCTTACCAACTGTGTAACTCTGAGCAAGTCCCTTAACCCTGTTTGCCTCAGTTTCCTCATCTGTAAAATGAGCTGGAGAAGAAAATGGCAAACCACTACAGGATGTTTCCCAAGAAAACCCCAAATGGAGCCATGAAGAGTCAGACATGACTGACAATGACTGGACAAATACCAGATACAAATTCTTCAGAATGTATGCTAAGCCAGGGTCATTAACTCAAGAAGGTTCAAGAATAGAATCCTTGATTAACAACCAAATATAGCTGTGCCTCTGGATAGGCTAAGATAGGATAGGGATCAGACCTCTGATTTCATTGGTGAGAGAACCTCCCGAGTGAGGAAACTCTTTTGGCCGCTAAAGGTCAGAGGGCTGCCTACAGCATTGTGAGATTAAGTGACTGATCCAGTGTCATACTACCATATATGTCAGAGTTGGAACTTGAACCCAGGTCTCCCTAATTCTCCACTGGCTTCTGGCAAACCTTGTTCCCAGAAAACAAGCTAGTTCTGCTTCTCCCATTACTGCGGCTAGGAGGGATTATTTGGTACTTGGGACTGGGAACATCAGATAACAAAGCACACTAAGAACCACAAGCAGCCTTAGTTCAGCAATTGTCAAACTTTGGGGCTCAGGACCCCTTTATACTTTTAAGAAATTATTTAGAATTGCCACCTCCAAGAACTTGCACAGGGTTACAACTAGTGTCTCAGGATAGATTTGAACTCACAAAGTTGAGTCTTCCTGACCCTCACGCCCCGCTCTCTGTCCATTGTGCCACCTAGCTGGTTCCATTAATATTTACTTGAAATTAAAACATCTTAGTATTATTATGAAAATAGTTTTCACTTTGCAGATCTCCTGGAAGGATCTTGGGGACTTATAGGAGTCCCTGGACCACAGTTTGGAAACCTTTATTTTACTTTGTATTGCTTCCCCTGCCCTTAAAAAAAATAACACAAAAAGCCCTTGTTGTCAGAAGTGTTAAGAGGGAAAGTGACTGATGAGAATTTCACTTCTTCTACCTGCCCCTGCCCCTGGTCCAGAGAAACAGTAAAATTACTAAAATTCTTACATTAAAGAGGAAGAAGAAAAGCTAAGAGAAAAGCAAATTACTAAGATAAAATTTAAAAAGATAAACTTTAAAGGATAATGTTGCTGCATTTTTTTAAAAACTTGTTGTTCACCAAAGGTTCTGGAGTTGACCGTTGGAGGATAATGAAAGAAACATTATACAAGAGAAAAATCCAGTTCTAACAGAAAAATGTTTATTTTTCAATCTTAGATTTTAAGTAACTGGAGAGAGGAACGTTACCAGGATGATGTTAAAGCAAGGCAAATGATGCACGAGGCATTGCAACTGCGTCTTAATTTGGTAGGAGAAATATTTGGAGTTTCCTTATTTTATTACTTGAAACAAATTGGAAATTAACCAGATGAAAGTAACTTTGATTTCTGGTTCTCTGTGCAGACCATGTAATACAAAGCAGCTCATTCTCTTTGTATCAGCTTTCATTGTTACTTTGTTGCATTTCTTTTTGATTTGCCTCACTTCCCTAGGATGTCCCAGTAGGTGTTTCAGACATTGTATAGCCTGGGAGTCTTGAATCTGATCTAGTAGGATAGGAGAGAAAGGGTAGGGCAATGAGGAGAGCATTGCAGTTACAATGGAAATCCTGTCAAACGAAGTCTACTCCTAGTTTTAGTCTGCCACTGACTTAGTTATGAACCTGTGTGGGGTCTCACTTTCCTCATCTGTAAAATGGAGAGAATACCAGGCAATTTTGGGGGAGGAGGGAGGTGGTTTCTGGTTGTGAAATCATTAGAACGGCGGCTTTGAAATGCTTTACTAGCTCTGCTACGATCTTTCTATGGGCCTAAAAGCCCCTGAGATACTGATAATAAAATTGTAAATCAGATTCTTCTTTAGTTCAAACTGACCTCCCATTTTCTCCCTCCACTATAACTTAGCTCAGATTTTACGACATAAAGAATTGTGACTCTTTGACAGTTCACTGCTTTTCCCCAACAGATGGGGAAAGGAAAGCCAGGGAGAGGGCAGGAGGAGAGAGTGACCAAGGCAGCCTGCCTGTGATCAGACCCTGACTAATCCCCCTCAGGGTGCCAAGAGTGTTAGTGGTGGTTGTTCCCTCTTGGTTATCTGTCTATACTGCAACCTTTTGTTGTATTTTACGTGTTAGGTAGGAGGAATGTTTGATACTGTGCAAAGAAGTACCCAGTGGACCACAGACTGGGCACTACTGCTCCTTCAGATAATTACTTCAGGAACCGTTGACATGCAGACTAACAAGTATGTTTTTTTTTTTTTTATCATTTTGCATTTCTCTTTCTGTGTGTGTGGTATAGTCTTTTTATTCTACAACAACCTATTTTCCTGGGTACATTAAAACATCTCTGCAATGAAATAAAGCAATTGAGAATGCCTGGCTAACTTATGAGTGTCCTCATGACTCTTCTGAGATGAAACTTATTTTTTTTTATCTTTCCCCCCCTCCTAGTGAATTATTCACCACAGTTCTTGACATGTTGGGTGTCCTGATCAATGGAACCTTAGCCTCTGATCTGTCAAGCTCCTCCCAGGGTGGAGCCGAAGAAAACAAGAGGGCCTACATGAATTTAGTGAAGAAATTAAAAGTATGTTTGTCATTTACAATTCTTATTATATCCTATTTGGTGAAGAAAAATGATTCCAATGATCCATGCTTTGAATGGTGCAAAACTCCCAGGATTCTGCCTGCGACATTATTTCTCTTTAAACACAGTGAGAATTTTTTCAGAAGGTGCCTTAGGAAGAACTACCCAAAGAAACAAGCAGAACATCAAAATTAGCTTGAAAGAGATGGTGCCACTGGGGCATCTGATAATAAATTATCATTCCGCTAGGAATTTCTAATATCTGTTTTCTTTCATTACTCACAAAAATGATCACTTCCAGTAAAAACCATATCCAAAAAACACCCCCACTCCCCAGAAAATGGAAACACTCAACTGCCTTACCCACAAAATGAGCGAGAGGAGCTTGTGGTCTGCGCTTGCATGTGAGAGGGCTTCTCAGGGGTCAGCAGCTGGATTCTGGATTCTCATGCCATCCTCTACCTCTGCTCATGTTAGTGCTGTGTCGTTTAGTGGACAAGGATGCCTCTCTTTTATGTACTATTTTTGGCCTTGGATTGAAGAAATGAAAAGAAATCAAAACAGAACTAACTGTGCCCTCCTCCTCCCCTTTCCCCCCAGACAGACAGACACACACACACACACACACACACACACACACACAGACACACACACACACACACACACACACACACCTGTTTAGTAATGCAGCATACATAGTAAAAGGAAATATTGCATAACGAAGCTTCCTCATTTCTTTTCTGCCGTCTCTGTAATTTTCCTTCCTACTTCTCTTTTCTTCTAGAAAGAGCTGGGTGACAAACGGTCAGAGAGTATCGACAAAGTTCGCCAGCTGCTGCCTTTGCCCAAGCAGACTTGTGATGTCATCACTTGTGAGCCTATGGGGTCCCTGATTGACACAAAAGGCAACAAAATCGCAGGATTCGACTCCATAGATAAGAAACAGGCAAGAGTAAATGTTTTCTTTAAATATATATACCCCAACTTTCTTTAAATTGCTCAGTAATGGGGAAGTGGCTGAACACCATACATTTGGACCATGTGTTTTGGTTTGTTGAACCTCATTCCTGAATGATGAGGAGAAAGCCTTGAAAATTTGGAGGCAAAAGATCTGGTTCTGAACATCACCTCCCTGACAATTGCCACCTCTGAGTGTTCACGGGCTTGTTATTTACGTAAGCCCCATGATTCTTTTCTCTGCAAAATGAAAATAATACCTGATCTGCTTTCCTTACTATATCACAGGGATTTTAGAGATCTGGCTAGGGACTTAGGTCTATGATTTTATTAGGATAAGGAATTCTCAGCTGAGGAAGCTCCATATCTATAACTGAATCTTAAAGACCTGTCTAGAACACTGAGAGTTTTAAGTGACTTGCCCCAGGTCCCAGATCCAGTGTGTATGTCAGCGATTGAACCTGAGCCCAGGTCTTCCTGGCTGTAAGACCAACTGTCTGCCATGCTCTGCTGCCCTTGCCCAAGTCTTTCATAAAAATGAAATAATGTGTGAAAAGTGCTTAGTGATTTGTAGTAAGACTGTCAAATAATGCTATAAAAATGGAGCTAAGTATCATGTTTAAATCAGTCGTCTGTCAGACACTCTAGCATCATAAGAACCATATTTCCTTTCATTTCCACTGAGGTTTCTATTAACTTCACTGCAACTCCTTTTCAGAGCACAAATCTGTTTCTACCAGTCCTATAGAATGGACAAGCAAATGTGAAATGAAGTTTTACATTAAGTCTCCTGGTATTTTCCTTGCTGAGAAGTCTGCAGAAGAATTTTAGTCTAAATTACACCAAAAAAATAGCATACTCCTCATTTAGAACCATAGAATAGGCCTGGGAGATAGAATCATATCCAGCACTTTCATTGTGCTAAGGAGGAAACTGAGGCCCAGAGAGTTAAACTTCCAACATCACCCCAGGAAGTAAGTGGAAAAGTTGAAATTCACGCTTGGGTTCTGTGATGACAAATTCAATGTACCCCTTCCCCTGCCTTTCTGTATTTTTAGAGCATCTGTCTCAGTGCCCTGAACATTGTAGGTTCTGAAATGTTTGGGGTTCTTATGATTCTAGAGTGTCTGACAGAAATAACTAATTAGTAAATCCATAGATGGTTAATCCCCTCCCTTTGTTAGTAACTGGACAGGTAAGAATTTTTATTGAAGTGTTGGAGGTACTTTCTGTGAAATGGGGGGAGGAATGGGTTTGTTTTTGTTTCCAAAAAATAAAGTAAAAATGTCATTTTGGATGTCTGTGTGTGCACGCACGCGTGCTAGTGAACAAGGTAATCAACAAGCCATTATTTAGCCCCTGCTCTGGGCCAGGCACTCTGTTAGGATACAGGTGTAAAGAATGATACAGTCTCTACTTGCAGTGACCATAATATTCTAATGAGGGAGATGACAAATACATGTAAAATACATAGAGCATAAATATAAAGTTAGTAAATACAAATATAGAGACAGGAATTAAGTATAACGGAGTTTGGGACAAAGGGCACCAGTGGTTGAATCAGGAAGATGGCTTTTGAACTGCCTTTTAAAGGAAGAGAAGGGCTCAGTGAGATGGAGGGAAGGAATGAGAGCATTCCAGGCATGGGGGAAGACTGGTGCCAAAGCAGAGTGGAAGATTGAGTGTTCTGAGTGAGGATCCAAGAAAAGGTTGGTTCAACTGGATCTAGTGAGGCTGGAAAGTTCAGTGAGGAGGTAAGGGAGAGGTCAGGAGGAAATGCGTTCCAGGCTGAGTGATAGCCAGAATAAAGTGCCGAGATGGGTCATGACAAGGCTTCATATTTGTATAATTGAGTATGTGCACACAATCAAAGTGTGATTAGAATATGTCCTAACTAGCAGGAAGCATAGAGCACTGGCCCTGGAGTCAGGAGTTCAAATCTGGCCTCAGACACTAGCTGTGAGACCCTGGACAAGTCACTTAGCCCTGACTTCATCAAAAAAACAAAACAAAAAAGAATCTCCCCTAAGTGTACTTGCCTTAAAAATTATTTTTTAATTTTTAAAATTGTATTTAATTTAGTAATAGATTGTCTATTTAATTAAATTTCTTTTATTTAAACATTTTTCTTTTAATTTATGGTTTGGCTCTGTGATATGTTTAGTGGCTTCATGGACCATTCTTTTGCAAATAGGGTCTCCAGGTGTCCACAAAACAGAAGGTATCCCCGTGGGACTTATTTGAGGGCCACAAAAATCCAGCTCCCCTCTCTTGGGCCTGGTTCGGGACTGTTCGAGTGGATAGAAAGGTGATCAGATATGAGGAACAGCACCATCTTCTCCTGTACCACACCCACCCTACCCCCAAACCCCGAAGCTACTACCTCGAGCCCCTCCCTCTGCCTCCTGAGGAGGAGGAGGAAGAGCCAACCACACCAGTGTCTCAGGAACCAGAAAGAAAATCCGCTGAGCTGTCTGATCAAGGAAAATCTGCAGCTGATGAGGAGAAGAAAACAAAAGGAAGGAAGCGAAAGACAAAATCAAATTCAAGAGTTGATGTGAGTATGAGGACCCACTCAAACCTCCTAGGAATTATTGCCCAGATTCCTGAATATAGTGCCCTGAAACACCTGAGCTTGTTAGAGCATGGTTGTCCATTGTTGGGTGTTGCTCCCATCTCCTGACATCCACATTATCTAAGACTTCCCTATAATTTAGACACCACTAACCAGAAGGAGGGACCTGTTGGTTGACTGTTTGAAGGTAATAGAAACCTCAATGGAAATTAAAGGAAATTTGGTTCTTATGATTCTAGAGTCTCTGACAAAAATAACTAACAAATAAATCCATAGATGTTTAATACTCTCCCTTTGTTAGTAACTGGACAGAAAAGGAGGGATACTACCAGCTATTGCCAATGTGGCACAAGCAAGAAGATTCATTTTCATGAGTTCAAATCTGGCCTTGGACACTTATTAGCTGTGTGACCCTGGGCAAGTCTCTTCACCCTGTTTGCCTCAATTTCCTAGCTGGAAAAGCAAATGGCAAACTATTTCAGTAACTTCACCAAAAAAACACCAAATGGGATGACAGAGAGTCAGACATGACTGGAAAGCAACTGAACAATAACAAAATAGTGTTGACTGATCACAACCATTGGTTACTTGTTCTCAAAACCTGTACATTCTTTCTTATACAAATTTTTTTTTTCTAAATGTCACTAATTCTTGCAAAAAAAAAATTAATAAGGATTCTCTGTTGCCTCCCTTGAAAGTTATGGGAACCAAAACATTCTTGTTGGCCTTTGTTCCCCTTGTAGTTTTCATTTTAACTCTTCCAACGTTTATCTGCTTCCACACTGCTCCACATCAGGGATGGTTCAAGTCAGACCCTGCTTTGTTGCCCGGAAAATTTGAAATGAGTTTTAGGTCCCTTTGGAATTGGCCTCAGTGCTGGGGTTAATAATTGAGCATACTGTTTTAACTGCCTTGTGTTCATTATTACTCATTTGATAGCATAAAAGCAGAACACAACACAGTGTATCTTAAATAAAATCTTTCCTTTCAGCTGATTTTTAAAATGCGGAGAGAACATGCTAATTGGCATTCTCTGCTCTCTTTGTATCTTTAAAAATAACTTTATAGCCTACAAGAGGACATGTCTCAAATAACTTTGTAGGAAGAATCTGCATGATTCATGTAGTATGTGAATTGCACTAACGTTTCTTCTTACCATGTACGTTGAAGGACTATCCCCAGAACAACATGTACCGAGTGCCTCCCAATTACTCACCAATTTCCTCCCAAATGATGCACCACCCTCAGTCGGCATTGTGGGGTTATAACATTATGGGACAGCCGCAGCAGCCTGGCTTCTTCCTGCAGAATCAGTCACTTACACCAGGTAAGTGAAAGATGTGGCATGGTCATGGTGCTCAACAGCGCGATTGGATCTTTTGCTTCATTCCCTAAAAGATAGGCCTGAAACAGCCATACAAATCAGTGAAATTCTGAATAATTACTCCGGGGAATATGGAGTTGAATACAAGGCTATGTATAGTTGAGGTTTTTTTTTGGTTTGTTTGTTTGTTTTTTTTAATAAACAAGCTTGTTTTTCTTAAAAAATGAAACAGCATAAAATTTTATTTTTTATTAATATTGTTGCTTAGAACACCAGAATTTCTCCCAGATCCCTCTTCATTTTGTTTAAAATAAAAGCCATACCTATATGTGTATATATTAATATTGGTCTTGAAAGAAAACTGTTTATAGAACCATCTTAAGTAAAGAGAGCTGATTATAAATGAAAGAGATCATACAAGTTGTGTAGTCTATTAATATTATCTTCAGAACCAAACTTAGTAAGATACCTTCAGGCAGCACTTATATTTTATTTCTCTGTCTTCCATATTGACTAGTATAGTATTTTGTACATTTAAGGGAAAACTAAGTGCTCAATGGATATTTACATGAATGAAAACCAATTATTTTACTTAAACTTGCTTAATTTTATCTTGATCAATTTTTAAGTAGCTGTGTGTCGGACACCTTTATAGTAAAGCTGTAATTTTAGTTTTTCTCTGTACAATTTATTCAATATATATTCTTAATAGTCTGTCGGGCTTAGACATTGATTATGGCTACTGTCATAGTGGAATATTTCACCGATTCATAGCTATCCTTATTATTCAACTGTAAGAAAATTTTATTCCTTTTCCACTAGAAGAAAATGTTTCTGATCAAAGAGTAGTGATTAACTTCTATAAATTTTTTTTTATGGATGACTGTCATTCTACTTTCTAAAGTGGATAAGTTTTGGAATGTGGAAGGTGTTTCTAAAGAAACAACTTTCCACGTGACATTAAGCAATTTTGATTATATTAGGCTCAGATGTTCTTTTTCAGGATTGTGAGAGGTTTTTGTTTTTAAAAATAGGAGCCAAGAAGTGCTGAGTTCTCTTTTTAACACACTGGCTACTTCTGGGTTTGGGGTGTGTCAGAATTTTTTGTCAAAATCTTTGAAATGTTGCTAAGCCTGATGTTTCATGATTAATCCATTTCTCTGACTCACCAGTGAAAAGCAAGATTGCATAAATCCTAAAATGTACAGTAGATGTTAGATTGATGTTACAGTTCCTCTTTTTTTAACCAAAAAATAATTGTCTGTTAATTATGCCCATTGTGTGAGGCTATAGCTGAAACTTTTACTTAATATGCACAGATACATTAATGAAGGTCATTAGGTGCCAACTGTGTGCTAGACTCACTAGATTTAGAATATTAAAGGTGAGTGCCCTTCATTTAAAAATTGCCATAAAAACTAGGGATTATTTAATTAGTTTATTCAGGGTTACAGTGTAATGGAATCATAAAATTTTAGAATGACTCTGAGGTCAGATTTATAGCTGGGAGGAACTTTAACAGGCCAACTAGTTTAGCATCCTCATTTGACAGAAAAGGAAACTGAGGCACAGAGATTTTTTTTGATGTGACTTATTTACACTAGGTAATAAGTTACAGAGCTGGGATTCAGCCCTCGGGCCTGTATCAAGTTGCAAAGGAAGTACCTTATCAAGTAGTCTTACTTGAGCAAAAATCTCTCAAAACTATCTTTATTAAGTGACCATCCCAAACTCTGCCTGAAAAACTTCCATGAGGGAAAATTCTTTGCCAGACGGAGGCTATTCTGGTTTTTGGACAGCCTCATGTAGTTAGAAACCTTTTTTTTTTTTTGTTACAATTTTCTTACATTAGCCAAAATCTGTTTTTCTGCAGTTTCCTCTGAGACCAGATTGTTAGGTATATTCTTCCAAATTGTCCATAACGTTTATTCCTTGTATTATGAGCTCCTTGAAGGCAAAGACTTGTCTTTTGCCTCTTTTTGTATCCCTAAAGCCTAGCACAATGCCTGGCACATAGTAGGTGCTTAATAAATGTTTCTTAATTGCCTCTCCCACCCTTCATGCCCCTTTTCCTCCACAGGTCCATTTCCAGTCTAAAATATCCTTCAATTCCTGTATAACATCATCTGTAGTTCCTTCTTCAGCCTGCTGTTCTGTACATGATGTGGTCTATCAGTATCCTTCCTCAAATGTGGTGCCTAGAGTCAAACATATTACTAAAAATATGATCTGACTCGGGCCGAGTGCAGCTGGACTTTTGGGGCCTTTTGTGCTTCTCAGGACATTGTGGCATAGTGAATAGAGACCTGGCCTTGAAGCCAGAAAGACCTGAATTCAAGTCCTGCTGCTGATAACATCCTGGCTGTGGACTATTGAATCTGTGAAACAACTCTGTAAGATACTAAGTTGCAAAAGAATGGTAAAAGAAATCTCAACAAGAATCTCCTCTACCATTAAAATCACAGATGCAGTCCCTATTCCCTCTGCTTACCTTAATGCCACCTGAAGTCAAATTAGCCTTTCAAAACTATCACGTCACACCATTGGTTGGGAAGCCACAATGATTGTTTTAAATCTTGGGGAGGGAAACTTTTGAGCCTAGTAGTGACTTGAGAGAAGGAGTGTACCTCTAAGTCAATTTGTAAATGCATCTTTTGGAATTACAGGAGAGAAGTCTCTAGTTTGAACTCTAGAGTGGAGAATGTATAAGAGGATTGTTTCCTTAATAGCAGAATATATTCCAAACTGTGAGCTAAAGGGAACGAAGGGCCAAAATTGAGAATGGCTATGGTAACAGGAAATAGCAGAGGCAGGGCTGTGGCCATCCAAGTGTCATTCCTTCATCCTCAGCCTTAGAGGCCTGCTCTGCAATGCAGAAGGAGGGTGTGACAGATTTACCAGGGCCATTGGTAGCTTATGTAACTTGTGTAGGATTACACAGCCAGTATATTTCAGAGGCAAGATGTCCTGCCTACATCGTCCTGATAAAGTGGCCCTCTCCCCTTCTGCCTTTCCTTTTAGCCTTTAAAAAGTTAGAATCATACTGAACTGGGGTATTTGAATTCTCAGAAGCGCCTGATCAGTCCTAGAACCACACAGGCTACCCTGAGTTCTTTTCTTCCCTACTCCCCTCACTCCACTCTCATTTCTCCAAAATGGGCCCTCTTCCTTTGTTATAATAACATAAACCCATAAACATTTATTTAAATGTTGATTTGTTTGTTTGGTTTCCAAATTCCTTCCTGACTCCATCTTGACAGAATAAGTCAGTATAGTTCTAGAGACTTAGCGTTCTCTCTTGCACATTGCCCTGGTACACTTGATCTTGAGAAACTCTCTACATGTATGATGTCTTCCAGGTGGCTCCCGACTGGATCCAACGGGCTCCTTTGTCCCCACCAACACAAAGCAAGCCCTTTCCAACATGTTGCAGAGACGTTCGGGCACCATGATGCAACCTCCTTCCATCCACGCAATCACGTCCCAGCAACAACTGATCCAGATGAAACTCATGCAGCAGCAGCAGCAGCAGCAGCAGCAGCAGCGACTCCTCAGACAACAAGCCCAAACAAGACCTTTCCAACAGGTTTGTCCAAATCCAGCAGACAGTGTTGCACATTTCAGTCCCTCCAGTAGCAAGTGATCTGTTCTGTGTGTGCAAGATGCACGTTGCACATGTGTTTCTCCATGCACATACATGCACGAGCTTATACACATATGTCCTTCTTTATACATAATGCATAAATTCCAGTACATGCATACATTCTTTCAACCACTCTGCATTGACTAGTTGCTTCAGTAAAAGAAAAATTACAAATGTCTTAGGTTTTTTTTAGCAGATGCAGCTGTATTTAGATTGCTTTAAAAGTGGATGTTATTCTCTTGTCATTCACAAGATGGGGAATGAGGGGCATCTCTGTATAACCTTCCCTGATTAATCCTATCTCATTCTAATTTCTTCCTTGCTCTCTATTCCTTCAGCCCCTTTGAATTGTCACCAAAATACTGTTTTTACCTTTGTAGTTAATGTTGCTTTGTAATTTTTCTCAAGCGGTTTCAGATGTATCTGTTCACCTTCCTAGCTAAATTATAAGCTCCTTGAGGTCAGGATCTAATCCGGTATCTCCGCTTAGATCACTGTACTGTGCCTTCCACTGAACTTTCAGTACAGTAAATATTCTTGACTTACTCTTCCATGCATGAAACTATACTAGGTTTTGTGGGGTTTACAGAGTTTGAATAAATAGTCTGTTTTTAAAACTTTACAGGAAATAAATAAAGATAGTTTAAAACAATTTATTTGCTCGAGGAGGCATATTAAGGACAGTTCTACTGTATGTGAATGAATTGTTTTTGGGAAATAAACAACAGAATTATTTTTTGGGCTGGATCAAAAAATAAACGATAGAAAATGTGTATTAATGTATACAGTTGTGTTGCTATAAGAAGCCTTCATCTAGAAGAATCAAGCTCAGAAATCAAGTAAAACAGACAAGAAGTCATGTTTCTAAAGCATTCAGAGCTTTGCAAAAGGATTCATCTGGGCCCGTTTGAGGAACATGATAGCTACATCTATCATACATCTGCAGTATATCGTGTGACTTCAACTTTGTGGCTCACGCAGCTTTTCAGCCACACAGCTACTGTATACTGCTGGGATCTGGCCCTGTTTCTGTGAACAAAGGGGGAAGTTTTCATCAAATTCTAATAAAAAAAGAAAAGGAAACAGAATCATTTAGAAGAAGGAGCTCAATTCTTACAGTTTTGGGAAGAGGGCATTTTAAAGAAAGAACAGAAGGCAGCACAGGAAAAACTTGACTGTAAAAGAGAAAAGACCCATTTTTAAGCACACACATACACACCCTCTACATACGATATTCATCTTTAACTCATTCCTGACTGTTATCCTCAGGTCAGAGAGGAGGGAGGTCTTTAAATGATGAATACAGTATATTCACAAATATTGATAGGTTTCCAGTTTTTTTCAAGATCACACCGAGTTACAGGTTATATCTGTCTAATGGGAGGGCCAATCAAAATCCCAAATGATGTTTAGCTCTTACTGGAGATAAACAAATGATGTAACAGATATAAAATGCATTGCAAACTTTCAAGGGCTACGTAAATGCTCACTGTCATTATTGTTATACAACAGTATGTTATACAGTATTACTGTTATGTAACAGGAAAAATGAACACTGGCACAAGTGAGAAGTCTATACCTTAAACTCTTAGAGAGCTGCTTGGAATTGGAGTGAATTATCCAGGGTTTTGTTGTTCAGTTGTTTCAGTCATGTCCAACTCTTTGTGACCCCTTTTGGGGTTTTCTTGGTAAAGAGACAACAGTGGTTTGCCTTTTCCTTTTCCAGTTCATTTTATATGAGGAAACTGAGGCAAACAGGGTTAAGTGACTTGTCTAGGGTCACACAGCTAGGAAGTGCCTGAGGCCGAATTTGAATTCGTCTTCCTGACTCTCGGTCCAGGGCTTTATTCACTTGCCATCTAGATACACAGAGATATGTGCCAGAAATAGGACTCTGGTCTTTCTGACTGCAAAGCTGACTCTCCCTCTATTATGCAGTACTGCCTTTCTTAACTCTATCATACATTCAACAAATGTTTATTAAATTACTACCATGTGTAATTCACTATACTAGACCCTGGTTGGGGGGAAAGGGGGAATCAAGAGATATATAAGGCACATCTCCATTTGAATCAATAGGCCTTGGCAGCTGATTAGATGAAGGAGAAGGAAGAATCAAAGCTCACCCCAAGCTTAGAATAGACGTGGTACCATCAAGAGATAGGAAAGTTAGGGAAAAGAATAAATTTAGCCTTAAACATCCTGAACTTGAGGTGCTGTGCAGTAGATGTCCAGTGGGCATTTGGAGATTGGTAGAATGTAATGTAGAAGGCCTTCCTTGAAGGCAAGGACGATATCATTTTTGTCTTTCAATCTCCAGCAACTAGCACAGTGCCTGGTATACAATGGGTGCTTAATAAACAATTGCTGATTAGTAAAAACAAATGAAGAAAAAAAGTTAAGGCTGGAGATGTGAATGTGGGAGTCATCCCTATAGAGTTGATAGTTGGCTACTTTTTGAAGTCGTTAAAGCTACATTCTTAAAGTTTGAATGTGTCAAAATGCCATCTGATGGCTTTCTTTTTTAAAAATTTACTTTTGAGTTAAAAGACTTGACAACTTTCTTGCTAATGTACCTCTTTCAAAATATAGTTGATCCCATCTGACTATTTGCAGCTATGTGAACAATTTCTACATATGCATCGTAGCATATGAACTTCTTTAAAATTCACTTTTTAGGGAATTTAACAGTCTAATGTAGACAATAGCAAATGATGACATCATCATAGGCAGTGGTCAGCTGATTTAAGCTGTAGCCAAAACGTCACTCTTAAAGGACCTGAAATGCTGTCTTTTATGACGCTGCCTGAAAAATACACCAGTTAGAGACAAAGTAGTGTCAGAGGAGTCCAGAGCTACAGTTTATAGCTGACATCTCCAAGCTTCCAGTATGGACAAGCACTGCATCCCATCTCAGGAGGTGGAGCTAAGCAGGGACACGTGACAGATGATGGAATGGGGTCCAAGCCTATTTCTCTTGTGCCTCTCTCTCTCTGTTCTCCTTTTCTGTCTCTGTATCTGTCTCTGTCTCTCTCTTCCTCCTTTCTTCCCTCCCTCTCTGTCTCTCTCCCTGTCTGTCTCTCTGTCTCTGTCTCTCTGTCTCTACCTTTCCCTCCCCCCTTCTCCCAAAGTCCTTGTACATTCTCCTAATTTAGAACATTAATTATTTACATTAAGCAAATAGTCTCCCAAAGTCCACATAGATATTTTAAATCTAGCAGAATTCATGGGGCATATGAAAAGACAAGTGGGTAGGTTCCTGGCTTTTTAGTAAGCACATCTGCTGAAGTGAAGATTTCAGCGATTTTCACCTCCATGTATGTATATTGTACATATACACAGTTAATCAGTTCATTATATATGATGTAATGAACGATGTATTATATCACATATCATGTCCAAGGTGCTGAGCTCAAAGCTGGGAGATCCATGACAAAAGCCAAGCATCCTCTGCCCTCAAGGAGATTACATTTTACTAGGAGGACATACCATGTATGCAGATAAATATGAGATAAGAGCAGCCTGGGAGAACGTCATCAATATGCCTGGAGAATACAGTCCCACAGGACTTTCCCTGGAAGTAGCTGGCACTTGAATTAAGCCGATCTGTAGTGTTAGCAAAAGTACATCTAGACTAGTTCAAAACAAAATACATGAAATAGATTTTCATATCTTTAAGAAGATGTTTATTTCAATAATTTTAGGTTTTGTCAAGAACATAATGTTTTAACAAGACACCTGAGAGGCAGAGTGGTACAATGTTTAGTGCTGGTATTGGAGTAGGGAGGGTCTGAGTTCTAGTGCTGCTTTGGACCCATATAAGCAGTGATGCTGTCACTGTCCCAGGCTACTCTCTAAGACTATAAAGGTACAGAGGACAGATCTCCTTTGATTAGAGAGAGTTTCCGTAGCATAACTTCCTTTGCCATTGAAATCAGAAGTCTGGACCATAAGCAAAAAGAAGGAAAAGGAAAAAGAGAAACCTGGGAGTCTTACTCCCTGAATCAGCTTAACTAAAAATCTATGACCTTATGTCTAAGCATGCTTGTAAAATAAATTAATCCTTTAACCATGAGCTTGTGTAAATAGTAAGTATATAGTCTGCTGTCAAGCATTTAGGTTGTTTTCTTAAAATGCTGGCTTATAAGTCAAGGGGGAATTGCTAGACCCCCCACTTCTAATGTGAAAAAAACCAAGCATTTTTATAGAATTTAATTTTTAAAGGCTTTATTCTGCCCACTTACTCCCAAGGGAAACATATCAACCCCAACTAATGTTGAATGAATGAAACTTCACATGAACAAAGTAGCCTAAGCACAGCCTAAAAGTCCTCAGAGAAGTTCGCAGTTACGTGATGAGCCCAGACCAAGAAGGGTTAGAAGTGTGAGTGCTTTCAGGGGAGGGGAGATTGACCTTTTCTTGTCTCCTTCTAAAAGGCCTTGAGGAAAAGGTACCTGGAGCACCTGGTTATTTTCTGTACTTTTTGGTAAAAATCTTCATTTGTACTTTCCACTGCCTTCCTCCAAACAAAATCGACAACTGCAACAATCCTTTCCCCCCAAAATGTTATACTAACCATCTTAACCAAATCTTCCCGATGTTATCCACCTTCTTAACCAACCCCCTGATGACATAACCATCTTAACCACCCCATTCCCCACAACGTTGTAATAATAGCCAATTAATCAACCAATCCTCCCAATGTTATTATCACCATATTAACCAATACCCACCTCTAATGTTATGATAACCATCTTAACCAACCCCATTGTCTCCCCCCAACAAATGCTAGAATAACCATCTTAACTAACCAATATTATTGTATTATTATTTGGATGAAATCATGTTACTGCTGCTCTGGGTGTATTCTTAACGGACAGACCAGTTTTGGTCCAGACCCATGATTTCTTCAGCATTATTAGGAACTCTCATTGCGCATGTTGGATACAAATCATCAACTCCTCTGGAGTTTACATCCTTAGAGAGCTGTCTGCAGGTGCTGAGAAGTTCAGTCACTTAAAAAATGAGGACTTGTTAATCTTCAGAATATCTTATAAAATAAATAGCTCTTTTGTATTAGATAATTCTATTCTGCTTCACTCTTTTGTAAATGTTACTTTGGAGACCAAAGAAATTTGTCTCTTCCATTCTTTGCGTATATCTGATTGAAGTGATTCTATCACCCAGCACATATTTTTTACACATCAGATACTCAGGGGCAGGAACATAAGAAGCAGTGAAAACTTCTCCTGCCCTCTTGGAACTTTTATTCTACTGAAGGAGACAGCAATCACTCAATTAATAAACATTTATTAAGCACCTATTGTATGCCCAAGTACAGTAGTAAGAGCCAGGCATACCAAAAAAGAGGCAAAAAACAGTCCCTGCTCTCAAGGAATGTAGTCTAATAGGGGAGACAACATGCAAACAAATATATACAAAGCTAGCTGTATACAGGATAAATAGGAAATAATTAGCAGAGGGAAGGCCCAGGAATGAAGAAAGATTGGGGAAGGCTTCCTGTAGGAAGTGGGATTTTAGTTGGGACTAAAAGGAAGCCAGGGAGGTCAGTAATGAGATCAGAGGAGGGAGAGCATTGTAGGCATGGAGAATGGGCAGAGAAAATGCCCAGGACCAAGAAATGGGAGTGTCTTATTCATGACACAGCCAGAAAGTCGGTGTCAATGGATTAAAGAGCACTCCCTGGGGGAGTAAGGTATAAGAAGAGTAGAAAGGGAGAAGGGGCTGGGTTATGGAGAACACTGAATGCCAAACATAACATTTTATATTTGCTCTTGGAGGCGATAGGGAACCACTGGAATTTATTGAGTATGGGGAAGGTGACATGATCAGACCTGTGCTTTAGAAAATCACTCTAGTGACTGAATGGAGGATGGCTTGGAGTGGGGAGAGACTTGAGGAAGGTATCATATACGCACAAAAAGGGGATATATGAGATAACAGTAGATGGAAGGTAATGTTGAAGGGCATGGCACTAGAAGTTAAGGAGCCTGTGAAAAGTATCCTACTAGGAAATGACAGCTGTTGAAGGAAGCCAGGATTTCTAAGAAGAAGAGGTGAGAAGCAAGGAAGAACATGTCAGGCATGGGAGGCAGCCAGTACAAAAGCATGGAGGGAGGAGATGGATTATCACGTGTGAGAAGTGACAAAGCAAGATGACTGGATCATGAAGGATATGGAATGATATAATGTGTAAAAAGACTAGAAAAGGAGAAAAAGGTGAAATTGTAAATAACTTTAAATGCTCAGAGATGTTTAAAACAATTCTACTGGCAATTTTCTCACCTTGAGGAGTAGCAATTTTCTCACCTGCTTTTCTTTACATGGGAGAATCACCCGTTTAACATTTCTCTTGGAAAGAATTAGATAATATCTTCAGCATCGGTTCTTTGAACCTTGCACAGTTACAGCAAGGTTCACTGTCCAGGTGATGGGTCACACTGACGATGAAGAGTCAGTCATCATTATAGCCAGCATCTATATAATGCCTACTATGTGCCAGGCACTTTACCTATATTACCTCACTTGATTCTTACAACCACCCTAGAAGGTAAATCCCCCTTTTCAGTTGAGGAAGCTGAGGCAAAGAGAAACAGAATGATTTGCTCAGGATCACACAGCTAGGAAGTATGTGAGGCTGGATTTGAATTCTGGTCTTCCTGACTAGCACTGACTGTGCTCTGTCCACAGCACCACCCAGCTGCCTTCTGTAGCCCTTAAGCTACTTACATCATACACTTTCCACACCCATTCAGCAGAGGATATTATCTCATAGAGAAAAAAAATTGAGAGTATCCATCTTGAATTTCTTTTTCCCATTTCTACATCTCACACACCCTCAACATCATTCCTGTCTCAGTCCTCAGTTTGAGGTAGAGTTGGCTTTTCTGGTCAGTGCCAACTTTTGTACTAATGCCAGTGGCACCTCCTTTTGAATCTTGCCAGGATTGTTCACACACCTTCAATTTACTTTTCAATCTCTCCTTATCTGGTGCCCTCATCCAGGGTGCCTTTGCAGCCTTCCCGGATCTTCATGCCTTTAAAAACAAAACAAACAAAACAAAGCTTCACTTGACCCCCATCATCACTGTTATTGCTGTCTTTCCTACCTCTCACCATCTGACCCCTACCAAAAGCCATCTGTGCTTCTGCCTTTGCTTTCTCATTCTCTCTCCCCTCATTCTTCATGTTCTTCTAATCTGTCTTTGGCTCCCACTCTTGGCTGAAGTCCCTGGATCTCTCTCTACCAGATCATCCAGATAGGATAGATATTTTTTATCCATTACTTCGCTGCATGTGGTAACACCATTCAGCACCCCATGCTCCTGGCTACTTTCTCCCAGGTTTTGGTAATTACTACTCCCTCCATGTTCTTTTCCCTCAACGTGAGGGCCCCTTTGAAGGATTTGAGACATCAAAGTTCCTTGGGAGTAGGATTGTTTGGTCATTTTCATTTGCATTCTCAGTATGTACCCAGTAGGTGGCTAATAAATGCCTTTGGGTTTATTGTGCATTTATCCTAAGACTCAGTCCTGAGTCTTGTTCTCCTTTTATATTGATTGTCTTGGGAATACCATTAGCTCCAGTGACTTCAGCTAATCTATCTTTACAGATGAGTCTGAAATCCAAATGCTAATCCCACCTCATCAGCCTCCTGTTAGATGCCTCTGTTTGGATGTACCAGAGACACCTTAAGTCAGCAAGCATTTAGCAGAAGTGTTGGGTGGGGGTACAAATAAAGGCAGGAAATAGTCCCTAGTCTTGGGAGCCCGCATCTTAACGTGGGAGACAACATGCAAACCATAACGTACAAACAAGATGTAGACAGTAAAAGTTGAAGATTCTCTCAGAGGGAAAGCTTGGAGATCCAGGAAGGCCTTCTTAAAGGAACTGAGACTTTAGCAGAGCCTGGAGGGAAGCCAGGAAATCCATTTGTTGGTGGATTTTGGGTTTTTTGAGGCTAATTTGTTACCATGCCTCAAGCCTCGAGCCTCTCCCCTTTCCAAACCATCCTTCACATAGATGCCAGATGTATTCTAGAAGCAGAGATCTGACCATGTGTCACTGCCTTGCCTAAGAAGATTCAGTAGTGCCTTATTATAAATACAAACTTCTCTGTCATTTGAAGACCTTTACATTCTTGCCCTTAAGTTGTTTTGCTGAAAGGATTTCATACATTTCGTATTCCAAACATACTTACCCGACTGATGTTGCCTAGACAGAGTATTCCACCTCCTTCTCATCTGCCTTTGCTTGGCATTTTCTTCAAGCCTACAATGTTCCCCCTCCCCACTTTTGCTTTTTAGAATCCCTAGTTCTCTCTCAGACCCCACTCACATTCCACTTGCTGTGAAAGGTCCTTCCTCATTATCCCAGGCCCACCCTCAGACTTCTTTGTATATATTTTGTCTTCACACATCAATGTATAGATTTTTCTCCATCACTCACCTCCCCTAGCCCCCACAAAATGTAAGCTTCTTGAGGGTAAGAACTGTTTTCATTTTGTGAAATGTGTGTGCCCAACATCTAGCAGTTTATTAAACGCCTGGAACTTCACAGACATTTAATAAATAATGACTTCATGAATCTCTCTGTCTCTGTCTCTCTGTCCCTCTCTCTCTGTCTCTCTGTCTCGTTCTCTCTCTCACACACACACACACACACACACACACACACACACACACATATCATTATTTTCTTCACACTTTAATACATCATATTTGGAGGGCTAGAATTTACAAAAAGGAGTCAAAAGAAATATGTATAATCATATACATATATACACATATATGTGTGTATGTATACACACATATATGTATGTGTATATATACACACATATATTTACATGTACATACATACACATATACACCCATGTACATACATACACATATATAAATATATGTGTATATATGTATATGTATGTATATCTAGCATCATCCTACTGTCACGGAAATATGTGCTAAGAAGTTGTTATCCTTGTGAGTTTGTCAGTATGACTAGGTTCTGAATTGCTAAGATTCTGATCAAATCCAGTATTGCACATATTACACAAGAAAAATGACTCCTCCTGGCTCATATCAAGAGACATAATCCTGAGATCATAGTACAAGATGTGGAATTGAGGATGTTCACAGAGAAGTTGGGCATGCCATTCCCCATACATGTGCCTTTATCTAAGCTCGCTGCCTCATAATTAGACCTTAGAATCGATTCTTCCTGAACAGAACTGAAAAATGGGTAACATTTTCTCTATTTCACAAGTAGGATTTGTGTGGGAATATTTTCTTTCCCAAACAGTGGCATGATTATCTGCAGTTAGGCAAGAAAATGTGTGGTGTAATAGAGAACATTCTTGGAAGAAGTGGTAAAATACAGACTCTTTTTCTTAGTGATTTTCTCACTCAAGGAATTTGAATTTCTTGAATATGGCACATTCATTACTCATCCTGCAAAACTGATTTCCTGGAAACCCCAGCCTGCACTAAAGCTGTTTGAGTGATTATTAAGGCTTTGCAAAGAGAGTTGCCTTATTAACCCCTAGTTTTCAGAGCTTAACCTAGTTCAGCTTTATTCCTTGGTCAGCAGTAGGTAAGCCTTGGCAATCTGATACTGCTGTACACATCACCTCCTTGATGCTTCCCTCTTGTAGTGTCTGAGATGATTTCATTCAGGTGGTCCTCAAGATATGAATTTCTGGATCCTGAAACATTTAGGGTTCTCCTGTAGCTTCTTTCTCCATCTTGCTGGTAACATCACAAGTTAGAGATAAGCAGGCCTTACGTCTAACCTTTGAGGGCACATTAAGGAAACAACTATGATTTCCAGTGTGGCCTTTGATAAGGTTGTCAAAGATCACATCCTAAACAAACAAATCTACAACTTCATCCCATAAGGCAGTAGAATCTTCAGTGAATCGTGTAATTTTTCCTGTGTACTTAATGGATTTATATCAATTGGAGAAGAAATGTTGACAGTCTTCAAATTATTTATTTGAAGACACTAATAAAATATGTAAGCACAATAGTTGGACAATGGGGGGCACCTAAAACTGATTCCCCCATTTATTATTATAAATTATAGCTAAATTTCCCACTTATTGTAGATTATATTTACTATTCACATGATGGCAAGAATAGAAGTTACTTGCTTAGGGAATCTAAGTTGTTATGCTCTAAATAATTTACAGAGTTAGTTTATATTCCTGTAGGGTAGAGGGGCCTTTGCCCCTCTCCCATTTGCAAGAGTTAAGTGTTCAAGGTAATTCTTGGCATGTCAGTTGGTCCATTTACAGCTTTGGCATTACTCCAAAAATGACTAAACATGAAATTCCTTTAACTAACCAAGGAACAGTGACTAACAAGTTATCGGTCGTCTTTATCTAAAACTGGCTCCCGGGTAGTACCTAAACAGTGCTGGTCTTGAGTGGGCAACTGAGATGTCTTTCTTTTCTTTTTGCGTTTAATTGACTATGAAACTAAAGCTATGATCTCATTGAGTTTGTATTTTTAAAAGATAACATTTAATGTACATCTTGGCATCACAAGCCAGGATTTCATGCTTTTGCCAAGAACCAAGGGCCTGTATTGTCTAAAGGAAAGGATTGGGCTTAGGAGAGTTTTGACCTCCTATCTTGATAGAGGATGTATGGGCAGAATAAAATTTTGCTGCATTTTGAAGAATCTCCATTTTCCCTTCTGCCTTTGGGCCACCACTGTGTCTAATGAATTCTTAGAAGAGAAGTCCCTTTGACTCTCATTAAAGAACGTTGAGATCTCCCAAAAGTTTCTCTAACCGTGTGAGAGTTGTATTGATAATAAGACCCAAGTAGAGATTGGCTTATATTTAATGGTTAAAGTAAGAACGTTCCTATTTCATATGTATTGTAGCTACCAATCTGAATAGGAGAAAAGAAATCTTATGTACATTGTCTGCCATTTTTTGCTTCCCCTTTCTATAGGACTTCTGTAACTCTGCTGTGCCCCTTCAGGATGGCTTTGACAACACAATGGTAACACCTGCTGTCATTTCTTTTTATGTATATATATATAACATATATATATACACACACACACGCTCACACACACACACACACACACACACCTGCACGCACACACCCTATTCTATTATGACTCAGTCACGGAAACACCAGTGACAAACAGAAGACTATTCCTTAAACAGTGCCTCTGATAGAGTTGAACCCACAGTTATTCATTTGAAATCTGCCTCAGAGTATATAAAACATATGTATGACCCCATGCACCATGTTCTAATAGACCTACATTACTGATTAGGGTAGCTCTAATTACATTGGGCTTCTCATTGGCAGTCAATATGATATTGATGAACATATAATTTTCATGCCTGGGCTTTGTAGCATGGTCCCTTCTGCGTACCTTGATTCATCCCTCGATCATCCTCTTCCTCTTTTTGTGACTTTTTTCCATCACCCGAAGAGGATTGCATGGCATGCTGCTTTATAGGTCAATTGCCAGATACTGAATGATATGTTATAAAAATAGACCCTTTCCATCCCCATACCCTATGTCTCCACTTCCTACATAGTAGACCGAATGCATCAGATTTATTTCCTGTCCTGTATAGAGAAGGAATTTTTTAAAAATTGCATGTGTATTTTAAGACCCCCCTACTAATACCTTACTGGAATAGATAATAATGCATGCTTTCATTAAGTTATTGGTTTCTGCATTACTACTCGGCCAGTAACATGAACTCCAAGCCCTTTCAGCAGAACCAGAGTAATTCTGAAGTGTGAGCATAAATTAATGAATTTCCATGGCTAATTTCATGTTTTTGTCTAGTTTTTATGACAGAAGAAAAAAATATTCTAACTCTTTAGACGTGTCTTATGAATATCTGTTGGTTGGAATATTTCTTATCTTTGACAGTTTTTTTTCAGAAGAGAAATTTGAAAAAAATTCTCTTACGAGCACCAGTTGCTTTTATTTTTGACACTTTAGAATATGCAGAGTGCAGAGGAGGGTTCCATTTGTTTTTAAATGGGGCTTGAAAATCATTAAATTTAGACACATATTTGAGACTATCTTTTTGCCTTACAACATAGGTCAAGTCTTTTTGTCCCACCAATGGGTGTGAGACAGGGAGGGTAAAAAATCTTCCCTAATTCAAGAGGATGTTGATGTGTGTGGTCAGTTTCATTATATACCATTTCCCTACCACATTTTCAAGTTGTCAGATGTTTTATTTCAACAAGCAAATTTTCTTATTACTTTAAAGTGAATCCAAATTAAGTTTGAACTTATGATTCTGACAGATCATTTTCAGTGATCTTAATCTTCTTTGAAATTTTCCAGTGCTGTTGGGACCATGACAGAATATATGCTCAGCAAGTCGATATTTTCATTTTCACATAGTAAAGAAAGGCCTCACCAAACTCCAGTGGCAGTCCATCCGTTACATTATCTGGTATTTTTGTTTTGGCTTTCCAATAAAATGTGAGGCTCCATGTCCCCGAAATTGATTGTTATATCAGTAACGTATTCCAAAGTTAAGTGAGCTGACAGAAAAAGACCATTTGAAGCTCCCTCATATTTAAAGATTTTCTCAATAGTAATAACATCATACTATGTGCCAGGCACTGTGCTAACATTTCCATGTGTTCCCTCATTTGAGCTTCACTACAACTCTGGGGATCAGGTTCTGTTATTCCCACTTCACAGAAAAAGAAACTGGAGCTGAGAAAGACTTTTGACTTACCCAGGGTCACAGTAATAAGTATCTGAGGCAAGATTTGAACTTAAGTCTTCCCAAGTGCGGGGCCTAAGCCATGCTGCCACCTACCTGTCTCTAGGAGCTAAGTTGTACTTGCTAACTAACTAGACCCTAAAGAGTTAGTTGCCCAAAGTTTAATTCTGTGTGGTGTAGTAGAAGAAACACTTAGATTGCCTGTTGGGGTGACTGAATTTGAATCACAGCTTTGATCTTTGCACTGAGTAAATTTGGCCAAGTCATTTATCCTCTTTGGGCCTCAGTTTCCTCATCTGTTAAATGAGAACTGTACCAAATGTCTTTAGTTCTAAATCCTTTGACACTTGTATGGATTTTGCTTGGTCCTGGTTCCCACTGCTGAAATAGAGTCAAGTCTCACTCAGGTAATCATAAATAAATCAATGTCTCCCTAACTCATAAAATTTTGCCTGTTGGGTTTCCTCGGATCCTTGTCTTCTATTTAAAGTGCATATGTGTTTTTTGAACAGATTAATAGAATGCATGGTTTTTAGGCTACAGGTGCTGGGATGAAAAAGCAAATCACTGAAGAAAGTTTTAAAACCTATTAATAGTGACTAACTCAGTGAGATCGGGCACCACGTATTCTCCCAAAATACCAAATTTCAGTGTAATGCCTGCGGTCTGTTTATTTTATTGGACAGCAAAATCTCTTTTAGTGCACTTCCTGGTTTGCTCACTTGACTGAAGGAGATATTTCCAATGGGAGAACACCTGCTTACATAATATTCTGAAGAGCAAATCTGAACATTTGTTAGGATTTATTATCATCAGAGTTATTGTTTGTGAAATATCTAATTCTTCTAAGTCAAAATTTTTCCCAAGTTAAAAGGTAGGAAGTAAAATATAAGAGTTAAGGAATGTGTTTGAGACCATAAAAATAATAGTTATCATTTGTTGAAGTCAGAAGTGGTTCTGACAGATGTGAAAATAAAATTATCAGTGTTATCATTTAGTTGAAAGGGCATTTGTTGAGAGTCAAGAGCTCTGGGTCCCACTGGCTGAGAGTCAGGTCCTAACTCTGCCAAAACCTGCTCTTTGATCTTTGAGAAGTTCCTTTACTCTTGGGAGACTTAATTTCTTCATCTGCAAAATGATGAAATGGGACTAAATGCTCTCTAAGAGGTCCCTTCTGACTTTCAATCTAAATGTTCTCCTATGTTCCTTCTAGCTTTAAAATCCCATTCATTTGTGAAACATAAATTTCTGGTAGATCATGGTTAAAAAAAAGAAATGAAACTCAGTTTGTCTGAATCACTGAGGTAGCAGTAGAAATATAGGATGAATTGACTCCAGGCCCCTCCTTGAGGATAGTATCATAGCAGTGATAGAAACATTAGAAACTAGGAGAAATGCTTTGGAGGCCACTAGTTTGCATGTTTCTAAGTGTGTGCAGAAGACTGAGGTCGTTTTGGGGATCCAAGTTAAAAGTTTCTGTAAGTGATCTAGTCAAATGACTGGAAGTGAGAATAGGGGAAGTAGGTAGTCAAAAGACATTCACCATGGTAGCCTTGTGGCATTTTGTGCAGGGAAGAGTAGAGGGGTGTCTCAGTAGGGCTGTGGTATGGCTAATATTGACAGTAAGTAGTTTTTAAAGGTCCATTCTAGGGTATGTACCTCATCAAGTATTGAATCCCCTTTTCTAATTGAATTCCCTTAAGTATTTTTCGAATATATTAAAAAAATGTGCCCCAATGAATAGTTCAAAGAAAGCTTCTCCCTTCCCATCTAGAAGCTGGATTTTGATGGCCATTCTCATTTAATTCTCTAATCACTAATGATTTTGAAATCAGATTGTCCCTTCAATTTCTGATTGGGCAGTTTAAGTGCTTAATATTAAGAATTAATTTTCCTCCTTTATTTCCGCCAAAAGAGAGCCAAGCTGAGTATTTAAATGTTCACATCTTTCTTCGTATGGCCACATTCCTTGCACCACAATCATCATTTTTTATAATATCAAATAAATACGCTCAAGTTCCTGGGAGGACCTGGCCATGGGATGCCAATAAACTGTGGGCCTTCCTGAGACGTAGCTGTTAAGTTCTTCCTATCAGCAAGCCAGGGAACACCATGCTAGGCTTCTCTTATTAGAGATGTATTGTTGTTTTCTGTGACCCTTAATCATTGATGGAGCTGGGTATAGAATAGACACTAAGTATCCTGACTGCAGTTGGTGATTGGTCTTAGATCAGCTATTGCACCAGTGGAAGTTTTATTTGTTACTGGTTAATTCCTTCCTGAAATGGTGAAAACCACCAACTTTAGGCTTTAACTAGAGACAAATTCCGAGTTTTCAAGGCAATTATGAAGCCAATTATGTGAAATTCCAATTTTACCAGTTTCACTTTCATCCTCATTTTAAAAATCCTTTTTAGTTCTTTCTAATGGTCCGTGATGGCTTCGTGAGATTGCTTTAAAAAGTTTTTGATACATCACTTATTTATAGTAAAACCACAAATGGTGGTTAAGGGTTGAGTGCCTCTTGGGCTTCTTGCCTTTTTCCAGAGTGGTTTTGTTGTGCTTTAATTGGAAAATATCCTCCTGACCCACTCAGCTGAGCAAACAATAAAAGTGATTTAGAGCACCCGTTTGTTTCTGTGCCTCCCTCTCTGGATAGTCCACAGTCTTCCTCATAAAACTGCCATCTACATAGAAAGTGGCTGATAAATATCTTCTGGGAAGAAAGAAGTAAAAGCCCCAAATTCTTTTCACTTAAAAGCCTGTGCTCCGTGACATGGATTCTGAACTATTTTGGTCATGGACTCCTTGGCCGTCTGATGAAGCTGAAGGACTCCTCAGATTGATGATTTAAGTGTGTAAAATAAAATATGTAGGATTACCAAGGAAACCAATTATAATGAAATGAAGCAATTGAATTTTTTTTTAAGTCACAAATCCCAGGTTACCAGCACTTATTCTATAGTTATCAGCAATAATGCCCAGGAATTCCAAAGCAGCTGTTACTGTTATGATCCAAACAATTGCCTCTGATTTCTTTTCCAGGGCCAACCCCTAGACCAGGCCGCCATTTTTCCTCCACAAGTGCGACCACCTTCCCAACTTCCTCAGTATTCAGGGTTGCAACAGGCACAGGTACCTACGTTCTTTAACTCTTTCAACATGACTGATGATTTTTTTTCCACAGGGGCGTGCTACTTATTTAACTTAGAAAGCTGAGATTATGCAAGTGTTCAGTTTTAATTGACCTAAGTTATGCAGAATATTTATATTTGACCAGTTTTTCCCTTAGGTGGCCCCTGAAGTGAACCCTGATATCTAGAGGATTTGGGGGAAAATTTCCACAGTGTCCAGATACAGGGAGTAGCCAGTCAGAAGATGTCAGTTCACATCTTGCCTCTTCTATTGGCTACCTATGGGACCTTAACTAGGTTGTTTTCATATCTGTAGACTTCGGCTTCTTAATCTGCAGAATGAAAAGCTTGGACTAAGGTCCTTTTGGGATCTCCAACAAGATATACAGGCCTTTGATTATATAACATTAGAGCTTAAGGGGACTGTAAATGTGAATTTGTTCTTGCCTCTTAACTGAATCTCAGAGAGCTTTGCTAAGGTTTCCAAAGCTAGTAATGACATAACTGGAAGTCAAACTCAGGGCCTCTCATATTTTCTACCATACTGATTGCAATCAATATTGATAATGTCTAAGGTACATATTTACTAAATGAAATCAGTAATCAGTGCCCTTCCTAATTAAACCTCCCTTAGATCTGTGATTCGTTAAACACAAAAAGGTTAAAATGCTTGTCTAACGTCAATACATAATGCCAGACAGTACCTGGCCCCACCTTATTTATCCAACTATATTTTTCATGACTTCTATCCAGCGAATCTAGTCCGATCACTATCCCTTTCTATCCTATCTAACACCCTGGCCTTTTTTTTCCTCCTTTCATACCTTTGCTCATGATGTACTTCTGTTTAAAATATTCTTCCAATTAATTGATGATGAAGCATGCCACCCACGTCTTGACATAGAAATGATGGGCCCAGAGTCAGAGTGCAACATGTTTTCAGACGTAGCCAGTGAGAACTGGTTTTGTTCAAGTATACATATATATTTGCTAGTAGGATTTGGTTTTGGGTTTTTTTTCTTTTGGGGGAGGGAGAGGGGAAGTAGGAAGGAAAAAAGGAAGGAGGGAAGGAGGTATAGAGAGAAAAGAAAGGAGGAAAGAAACCTCCCCCCAGCTGCATGTTGAATTTATTATGTACTTATAAAAGCAAGATACACAAAAAGAGATTCCTAGATTTTTATGCAGGTCTTACTGAGAGGCTCATTTTATTTGATGTTAGGTTTATAATAAAAGTTGTTGAAAAAGAATCTTCTTCCTAAGTCCGGTTCCATTACCTCCTATAAGACTCTTCTTTCAAAAAACTTTCCTTGACTAACATTTCTATTCTGCTCACTTATTTATTCAGTTCCCTCCTTCATTTTTTCATTCATTCATCATATGTGATATGAGGAAGAATATCTGAATTTGTACTCTGAAGACCTGGGCACAAATTCTGACTTGGCCACGAACTACCCCCTTTTTAACAAGTCACTTACTCCCTCTCAATCTGTTTTTTCATCTTTAAAATGGAGCTATGATCTCATGTCTGCTCTTGTTCTAAAAAAATCCCATGATCTTAAACATTAATTGAGCCCCTTCTGTGTCCAAAGTGCCATGCTAAACAGTGAGAGAGATACAGAGATTAATAGTACACATATATTTTCCCCACAAATACCTCTGATTGTAGAAAGGGAGGTGAGGTACGTAGACAAATAATAACTGTAATTCAAGATAGTATGTGATCAGTTCTATTAGAGCTAAGAACAAAAAGTGGTCATTTCCAGCTGGTGGGGTGGGAGCAGTGGAATCAGGGAAGGCATTTAATTTGGGTCTTAAAGTTCAGTTAGAATTCAACCAGAGAAGATAAGAAGTTAGGGAAGAAATCTAATGCCATGTTAAAAGAAGGTTAAGTAGTCTAATTTGGTCAGGGTGTAAGGTACAGGAAGGGGAGTCAAATGAGAAATGACTCAAAAGAAGTCTGGAAGCAGATAATTCAGGTACGTGAATGCCTCAGCATATGATCAATTTTCCATAAAGGTACAGTGGAAGGAGACTTGACTGTAGGTTCAAATCCTGCCTCTCACACTACCTGTGTGTTCTTGGACAAGTTACTTAGGCCTCTGGGCCTCAATTTCCTCATTTGTTAAATAGAGGCAGGTAGGTGATTTAGTAGACAGAACACTGGACCAGAAGTCTGAATTCCAATCTTGCCCTCGACACCTATTAGCTATGTGACCTTGAGCAAGTTACTTGACTTCTGTAGTTTCCTCATCTGTAAGATAGGGATAATAATGGCACCCACCTCCTAGGGTTGTTGTGGGGATATGTAAAGTGCTTTGCAAGCTGTAAAGTTCTATGTACATGCTAACTTACTATGAAAGTTATTATTATGAAACTTATTATTATGAAAATGAGCAGACTGGACTAGCTGGCTTCTGAGGTCCTTTTCAGATGGTCCCATGTTTTTCTGAAACATTTTATATTTTCTCTGAAACTAAAGCTGGGCTTGTCCTAATGACCATGGAGTTGTCCTTTTACCTTGAGGGATTCTTTTCCTTACAGGCTATGCCCCATGGGTATACCATGTACAGTACTCAGATGCCTCTCCAGCCACAGCAGCAGGCTGGCGGGGTGGTCCTTTCCCCTGGCTACAACCCAAGAACATATCCAGCCGCACATTCCAATCCAGCTCTAATGGAGAGGCTTCGGCAGATGCAACAGCAGCCGCCAAGTGGATACATTCAGCAGCAAGCTGCTGCTGCTGCCTACCTTCAACCTCTCCCAGGATCTCAGAGGTGAGGCTTCGATTGCCACACTGATGAAAAGAATGGCCGCTTACATGATGTGACTTTTTATTCTGTCCAGCACTTTACACCTGTTGTCTCATATGGTGTCAAAGAGGATCTTGTTGCCCGGAAACCATCCAGTCCTAGACAGTCTTTGGACATGATTGTTTGGAATTTCTGGTTCCCAATCTCACCCCTTCCAGCTGTGTGACCAACCACAGAGGTCGCCAGCAGACATTTTAGTGCCTGCCCTCTGTTCCGCACTGCGTTGTCTCTAAAAACACAAAAACAGAAGCCCCCAAGGAACTCACATTCTCCAGGAGGGAGCCAGTGTTTGTACAGTTAGAAAAATAGAAGGTAATTTGAGAGAGAACCCAGAAGAGTCACTCAGTTTCCTCATTCTGTAAAATGGGAGTGATGATAAACTGCCTACCTCACTGGGTGTGAAAAAATACATTTCTTACTTTGAGGTGCTGTATAAATATGATGTATTGTACTTTTACATCATAGGGTTTGGTTACTTTGTAGATTAGGAAACGGAGCCCCTCCCCCTTTCCTCAGAATAATTAGTTTATTTTTTTTAAATGGAAGATCCTGGTCTTGATTCATAGATTTTAAGGCAAAGCAACAACATTTATTATGTAATTACTACAGACTAGGCACTGGGGATGTAAAGGCAATTAAAAAGAAAGACAGTCCCTACCTTCTAGAAATTTCCATTCTTTCAAACTTAATTTCAAATGAAGATAACTTATCTAGCCCAAAGCAGGGTATAGAGTTGGTGGTGGCAGTGGTGGTGATGGAGGTGGTTTAAGTACATCCCATGGCTAACTTAACGATCTTCTCCTTTGATGAAGAACTAGTTGTAAACATCACTGATAGTTGAGGATTACTATTAACTTGGGAAGCAGTGTTCTATTGTGCTATAACTTGCTGCTTGAGGATAAAAGGCCATGAGGTTCAGGACGACTGTGGTAGAGTTTGTGATCATGGTATCTTATATCTCTGACCTAGGAGCCCCCATCAGAAATTTTTTTTCATTGAAACAATAGTGTGATATCTTTATATTCTCACCAGTAATAAAGCCCCTTGGACAGTGTCCAGTGGCCTTCCTTGTGAAGAATCTCCCATTTATATTGGGTAGTATTAAAAATTTCACTATATTAGATCAAGTATTCCATAAAGTGGCTTCTAATAGAGTATGATTGTTTCAAAGATTTTTTTTAAATAAATCATCCTTTCAGAATTATTAGTCAGCAGATAAAAAAAATCATTCATTTGAAAAGTAGAAATTTGGTTTTTCACAGCTCTGTTTCCTAAGCACTGAACTTTCTTTTTACAAGCTGCTTAGTGGAAGAAATGATGTAGTTACTGTAAGTGCCAAAGTGTCGTAACTGCTGTACTGATTAGGTTTAATTATAAAACTTTTTTTTTTAGAGCAAGGGATCTTCATCTTGAGAATACCAATTTCCTCAAGTCTATAAAATTGTCTCTGTGTATTTTATTTTAATAAGATTTTTTATAATCCTATAATATATTAGATAATATCATAAATGTAAAATGTAAAAATACATTATTATTACTAAATCCTGTATTTTATTTTGGGCATTTAAAAATATTATTCTCCAAAGAAGAGGCAAGTTCTATAGACTTCCCAAGATTGCCAGTGGGATCCATGATACAAAAAAGGTTAATTCTCGTCCTTCTCCTTCCCCATGTTAGGATAATCACATTATAGTTATAACTTTACTTGAATCTGTTACAAAAGTCATGGGATAGTCCAATTGTACCACAAAATGTTTTATCTAATACTTTTGGAATCTTGAGGGTTCAGAGCTATTTGTGTTCCAGTGGCTAATTCGAAGAAGAAGGGATGTCAAATTTGTTTTCACTTTCCAGACTGACCCATCAACCATTACAACAAAGTCCTTTGGTTAGCGGGGGACTGGATGCTGTACTGACCACTACGCCCCATCCAAACCTCAATTCTGTGCCGTTGCCTCAGGACCAGATGAGACAGAGACAGCAGCAAATCAGACAACAGAGGCTCCTTCAGGTGGGGGATCATGCGATAAGTGAAACAGATAGTTAGTTGCACAATCCTGCCACTGTTGATGCTGTTACTGTATACCTATAAAGACACAAGCTTCTAGGAATGTTTGGATCTCTGCAGGGGAGCAGCTAGCCCAGCACAGTGCAGTTAAACCTAATTAATTAATTACACCTTTTCTATCTGTGCTACTGTCTTATCAATAATAACAACAACTAATATTGATAGAGTGCTTTAAGATTTGCAGAGCACTTTACACGTACTACCTCATTTGATTCTCACAACAACCCTGGGAGGTAGGTGCCATTATTATCCCCATTTTAAATAAATGGGGAAACTGAGACTGAGAGATTAAGTGATTGCCTCAGAGACACATAGCTAATAAACTAGTGTCCAAGGGAGTATTTGAACTCAGGTTCTCCCTGACTCCAAGCTTAGCACTCTATTGCTGCCTTTCATGTGAGAATAAGGGAATAATAGATTTTTTTTCAGGGTGGACCTTGTAGCGACTGTCATTTTGGGGAGTCAGGGCTATGTGCAGGAGCAGGAATCACCATGCTTGAAGGTCTGGTCCTCGGCTGGGCAAATTAAAAAATAACAGCCTGAAATATTAGCTTTCCAGGATCAATCTGGAGAATTGTTTCACGTTAAATATTTCATTTTCAATGGTGCTGATGCCTATACCAGGAAAAGCGAAAACAGAGAAAGAAAACTGTAGACCAATTCTGAAAGAACTTTGGACTTGATGACCTTTGAGGTCCCTTACAGCTCTAGATTTATGATTGTGTAACCTTGATTCATTGAGCAGAATGCTAGGTTGTTCATTTTAAATGAGGAGGTGGGAAGGCAAATTGTAAACGGGGGGATTAGAGTCCTCATGTCTGTCAGACCTCCTTCTCATATCAAATTATCTAAGAATTTAAATTTGTAATAAAAAACATAAGTGAATGGTGGACATTAAATCAGAATGAGGAAGTTGCATGTTCAGACTTTGGAAAAAATACAAACTCCTCAGCCTGACAATCACGTCTTCTCCTTGTCCAGGCTTATTATGGAACACTCCCCGTCATGAGTTCTCTGTCTGTCAGACTAGCCTACATTCATCCTTTCTGCCTCCAAGACTTTGTACAGACTGTGTCTCATGCCTGAAATTCACTTTCTCCCCACCTTCAACACCGAGCATCTCTAGCTTCCACCCTTAGCTTAGGTACCATCTCCTATAGGATGTCTTTCTTGATCCACCTGTAAATGTCTGTACAGTATTCCTGCTAAAATTGCAGGCATTGTTTCTGTGCCACACAATAATAATAGGGAAACATTTTTTGTTTACCTGATACTGAGCCTTTTTCATCTGATACACGTTGAAAAATTCTAATTTTCTGACTTTCATTTTTTTCGATTCCATGTTGACCATTACCTCTTTGTTATCACAAAATTAAGATAAGTTTGTTATAATAAAAGACTTTTCAGTTTATCTTATATTAATTACACTTAAATTGATACCTCTTTGGTGGATTTTTTGGAAACACAAATTTGTTGAAATTTGGGAGAGAAAAAAAGTTGGTAGTCTAAGCAATTCATTGATAAATCTTGTAAGTACTACAGAGGCTGAATCTTATTTAACTATTTTTAAGGGTTTTTCTTAAAATAAATTTTAATAGCTTTTTTTGTTTTTCTCATCTAAATTTCCTTCTGTACTCTAATCCTTTCCCCTAGACCCTCAGAGAGCTACCTCTTGTAACCAACAATTTTTTAAAAGAAAAAGAAAGAAGAAAAGAAACCAGCAATCAATACATTTTTAAAAATCTGATAATATTTGGGACTCCTACAAAGGACTCCCCCTCCTTCCTTGTCCCTTCTGCAAAGGAATGGGGGAAGTTTCTTCTCCTGTTTCTTCTTTGGTATCAAGCTTGCACTTGGTAATCTTGCAAATTTTTTTTTATCATTTTGTAGTTACAGGTCTTTCCATTTATATTATTGTAGTAGTGTTGGGTATATTATTTTCTTCCCTTTTCGTGCTTCCGTTTGTATCAGTTCACCTAAGTTTTTCCATGCTTCTCTATATTTATCATATCCATTTTTTATAACATAATAATATTCCATTTCATTCATGAACCACAATTTGTTTAGCCATTCCCCCAATCAATAAGAATCTAATTTATTTTTAGTATATTTATTTTATGTTGATGTTTACTCATTTCTGTTACAGAGAAAATTAATTTTTTACCTTTCTCCCCTAAATCTTGGGGTATATTTTTTGGAGATTTGCAAGCCTTTGTACACTGACTACACTATGCACAGCATATTAATTCTTGTTGTAACAACAATAGGTCATGAAACCAGTCTAGGGATTCTGCTGGATTGATCAAGGATAGGTATCCTCCTAAGGTCCTTCACCATTGACAGTGTCACCATTGAGGATGATCTGGATCTAGGCCATCTTAGATGTTTATGTCTTAAGGACATAAAAATCAGTCTTATTTTCACCACTCTTCTGGGAGCTTGGTTCGCTTTTTAGTCAAGTTCTAAATAACTCCAAAATCTTCACATAGAATAAATAATCATCCCCATTGTGGAGGCAGGAGTGGTATGGAATTCACCTGTCATCCAAAAAGTATTTAAGCCTTAGAATGAATATCGTGGGATTGGCCGAGGGAATGAGTCCATTGAGGAAACAATGAAACATCTCAGCCCTCTCCCCACCTCCCACTCCCCAATATCAAGACTCAGTCCACTCTTCCATGGGCCTCGGTGCTTTATTAGGATAAGCCTCTCCTGAAGACACTAGGCACGAGTCTAAGAGGAAAAGGAAATTGTAAGGGAGGGCAGGCAGAGGCTAACAGAAGAAGAGTGGGAGAAGACTAAACTAAGAGGCTTATGATGTCAGGTTTAAGTGAAGAGGTTTATAGACTGAACCCTGGATTTAAAGTCAGGGGATTAGGTTTCCAGTTCTCACCCTAGCTGTCTGACCAAAGGCAAATCACCTCACTATTCTGAGGTCATTTCCTTATATGTACTATGAAAGTAATAACAATAATGGCACTACCCATCCCCCAAGGTATTTGAGAAGGAAAACATTGTAATGACCATATCTAAGAATTGGGAGTGATGCGTGGGATTTACAGAGATTTCAGCTTGATTCACTGAAGAACTTTCTGTTAATCAACACTGTCCAGTCACTTTCTCAGAAGGGAGGGGAATCCTCTCCCCCAAGAATACCTTACTTTTAGAAAAGAAAGGAATTTGTAAACCAAGAAATCTTCATGGATTGGTGGGTCCCGGAGCTGAGCTTTGAAGAATGGGTAGCATTTTGCCGAGAAGTTAGGAAAGGGAACAAATTCTGTCGGGTTGAGCCAAAGAAACTAACAAGTCAATAGCTTTATACTGAATTTAAGGATGGCAAGCCTTTGTATGGTACTTAGCTGTTTATCAGTTTTTTCTTCAGTTACAGCAGCAACAGCAGCAGCAGCAGCAGCAGCAGCCCCAACAGCAGCAGCAGCAGCAGCAGCCCCAACAACAGTCGCAGCAGCCACAGCCACAGCCGCAGCAGCAGCAGCAGCAGCAGCAGCCTCAGGGTCAGCAGGCACTGGGACTCCAAGGAATGCAGCCACAGCAACCTTTGGTAAGAAGATTTGTTGAAGAACATGAATGTGTTTAGGGGGTGGCTTTTACATGTTCATATGACATATAAAAGGCACCATTAAGTATGTGGACTATATGAGTAATATTGTTGTAGGACTATACTACAGCCCACCTAGACAGAAGGAGGAAATAAATGAGAATTGAAAAGGTCAAAAGTCTGGCATAGAAGACATGGAGGCTTCACTTATCCAGATATTTTCTACAACTTAACCTTTCCTCCTCCTCCCTTCTTCCCCTTTCTTCTCCCTTCCCCTCCCCTTTCTCTCCCTTCTCTTCCCCTTTCTCCTTTCTTCTGCTTTCCCTTCTCTCTTCCTCTTTCCCTCCTTGTTTTTGCTCTTCCTTTTCCTACTCTTTATCATTGACCTCTTTTTCTCTTCCTCCCCCACTTTTCCATCTTTCCCTCTTTCTTTCCTCCCCTATTCCCTTTCTCCTTTTTTTTGATCACTCATAAAACATTGGCTTGTTCAAACAGTAAAAAATGGTGCTATTTTTCTGAGCCTGATTCAGACCCACAAGAAGTAATGTGCGGGAAGACATTCAGAACCCTGGGAAAGAAGTGACCATTCCACCTTAGATTTTGTGATAGCAAAAAAGAAGAAAGCTAGACAAAATCTGATATGTACCTAAATTTTTAGAGAGGGGCATATTTGGAAATTAAGCAAAATATGTAATAAAAATATTTTTTTGAAATTAAAGTAAATAAGCATTATTCAGTAATAATGCAGTACAAAGCAATATATGATGAGGTACCAAATTAATGGTAGAGGTAATAAGTCCTCGAGGACAGAGGTATCAGACATGCCCATGCAAGTACCAGGAACCAAATTACGATGTAATTGAGAAATATTTAACAAAATAAACCAAAATACATAAGAACATAGATAATGCTAACGTGATTTTCTGTATCAATATGCTGCCAGTGAATGGTTTAGTGGCCCCATTTCCTTTTGAGTTTGACACAACTGCTCTAGGATGTCAGGGATTGTGAGCCATAACAATGGAGTGGAAAGAGAAATGGATTTGAAGTCGGAAGACTTAGGCTGGAATCCCAGCTTGGCTCTTTAGCTATGTTAATTTGGATAAGTAACTTAACTTCTCCAGGGCTCAATTTCTTCATCTGTTAAAAAAAAGAGAGAAGAGGTTGAGCTAGTTTTATAATCTGAATTCTCGGAACTTTTGATTGATAGTTAGATGAAAATTAGTGGTAATGGATGGGTAAGTGGATGGATAGATAGAGAGATAGATAGACAGATGGACAGACAGACAGACAGACAGACAGATAGATAGATAGATAGATAATGACAGATACATGCATACATACATACATACATACGTAACATACATACATACATACGTAACATACATAAATGAGGGATAATGATGATGGATGGGTAGATAGATAGATTCATCTCAATATAATTGGTTTCTTTTATAATCCTGTTTTTTATTTTATGTATTTAAAAGCATGATTCTGAAAAGGGGTCCATAGATTTCACCAGGCTATCCAAGAGGTCCATGACACAGAAAAGGTTCCAAACCACTGGCATAGATGACCTCTAAGGACCTATCCTGATCCATATCCCAAAATGCTATTAGGCTTTTTTCAAGAGGTGAATGAAATAGACCCTTAAAGGATATGGAAAATTGGTACTGGCTCTGTCCTGTAGCTTGTTAGTAAAGAACTAAGTTCAAAGCCCTCCTTTAATCAAGTCACTTAATTTCTCTGGCCCTTCTTTCTGTCTCCTCGGAAAGAGAAAGGAAAGAAACAAGTATTTGTTAAGAGCTAACTCTATGCCAGACTCTGTAGTAATCACTTTACAAATATCATCTTGTTTGATCTCTAAAATGGAGATAATACCACCTGTGGCACCTTCTCTCCGGTTTCTATGAGATAAGGAATGTAAAGTACTTTGTGGCCTTTAAAACCTGGTATAATGTTAGTTATAGTTGCTGAGGTCTCAGCTTATGGTGAGATGCTGGTTCCGCAAATTGTCACTGGAACCCTGCGCAAATGCACTCCTTTTCCAACATGAGACTGACCAGATAGACAGATAAAGTATCATTATATTAAGTTCACCAAATGAACTTAAAAGAAAGCCCCTGCTTTTGATAGTTAGTACAAATGTAGTGCCTTTCTGTCTGAAGACCAAGAAAACCCAAGTTTATAAATTGGAGCTTCTGATGGTCACACATTAATGTCTTTTTTGTCATTTACTAACCTAAGTAGTTTGGATGCTAATTAAAAAAATACCTGGAATTTAAGATAGAATTCTCTTTGCTCTTAAAAAGGACTTTGGCATCTGTGATGCTTGGCTTCAGTTACCCTCTGGAATTGGAAATGTATTTAAAACTTTAAAGTTATTGAGTTAACTGTTGACTCCATCTGTAAACACAGAATGGACTTTCCTTAGAACTCCAGCCAGGATTTTAAAAAATTGTGTTTATAACCCTTCCTGATATATTCTTTCTTTTCATCTTAAAGCCATGCTGCCTTAGCTAATAGCCTGGGAAAACATGGGAAAAGACAGTTTTAAAACTGGAATTTTTCAAGAGACTACTCATTAGAGTTCAACGTTTAATTATATAGGCTATCCAAGATTGTACATGGTCTATTCAGATATTTTACCCTCTTTTCAGATTTTTTAATGAATGATGCATTAGCCTTTAATCAGATAAAACATGTCACAGACCAAAGTCTCACACTTTTCTTCAACAGTCAGATTATTTAGAATTTCTAAGAGAGTGAGAAGAAGGCAGGTATTGTAATTCTCCTTTTGGAAAGGAAAGAACTGATTCTAGATATCCTAGTACAAAGAATCTCTAGATGGAAAAGCTCGCTTTTCCTTCTGCTCAAAGTATTTGTTTCTGGTAGACTTGTGGGGGACGGGAGTTGGGGTGGAAAGGAATCAGCTAATAAAATCAGATGATTAGGTTTTCTTGAGCAAAAGGAAGAAATGATGCATCTGCTATGTCATTTGATTAAAGGCTTCTTTTTCCCTGATAAGAAGAGCAATTAACATAATCTTTCTGAAGTCCAGACCATCAATCCATTGGTTCTGTGTACTTGTTAGTAGTCATTCTGGATGAGCTGCCTTGGAGAAAGATTAAGTACGTAGACCAGTGGAGACCTCCCTTTGTGCCTGCCTGTAAGCCTATGTGCAAAGTGGTAACCCATGATAAAGTTTAGCCTGTATTTTTTAAAATTTAATTTTTTAGCTAACAAAAATAAATTCTTGTCCCTACCACTCTGTCTCCCATGGAAAAGGAAAGAAAAAAATAAAATCCCTTGTAATAAATATATATAGTTGAGCAAATTCCCACATTGGTGCTAGCCCAAAAAAGTGATCAATAGGTAGAATGGGGAAGTACAGTTCCACTGCTTTGCTTTGGTGGCAGTGGAAAAAGGTGTGCCAAGCATACAAATGTGTTTGATCCTTAGGTCTTTGGAAGCTTTAGCTTATAGAGACACTATCTTTCCCTTAAATTGCTACTTGGTATAGCCTGGTAGCTTTGAGGTGAATTTTAGAATAAGTGCCTTGATTCAGTTTTCCAGGAAATTTTTCTGAAGCTGAATTTGAAATAAGTACAACAAAGATGGAGTCTTTTGTCTAAGTATTTCATAGAATTTAAGGTTTTTTGAGACAAAAGATACCTTAGTAATTCATCTATGCCAACCCCATCTTTTTAAAAAGGAAATCAAAGTCCACACCTGTAAGCTGACATTCCTTCTGCCCTACTGTGCACTTTCTATTAGTGGAATGAACTAGTAATAACTTCAGAACAGGAATATGTAGGACATGTTGGAGGAAATGGTGAAAGCTTTGCTCTGTATCTATGCTATTTATCCTTCTTTTAGAAAATACCTTAGTAGTGACAGAATTCACAGTCATCAAATTGTTTCAACAATTGACTTATCGACTATAAGGGAGTAAGACCATAGTATCAAATGCTCACTTTCAAAAATCTTTTTAGGGGTATCTAGACCTGTAATATAATTGGTATGAGGGAGTTCCCCACGTGGATATTCCTACCACTAATGCACGTTGACATTTCGTCTGCAATTGAGTCTGAATTGTCTAACGCCTTGAAATAAGTTGAATAACTGTTACGTGCCAGAGAGAGGAGCAGATTTCAAGTCTTCCTCACTCTTAAGACCAGCCCTTTGTCCTTCACAGGCTTAGAAAAGGATAGCCAGCAAGTGCTTGCTGAGAATCAGCATTTCCCTGGGGTAATAACCATTGGCTCCTCCAACCCCTTTGTTGGAGCTGAAAATACCTTGGAAACTTAAAAAAATTCATTGTATTTTCCACAGAAATAGAGAAAAGTATGTAGTAAGAAAAGGAGTAGGGAATCATAGTAGGATTGGTATTTTCATCATTCTTCATCTCCCTTGTGGATTCCTGAGCCAAGTCCCACCCTCTATGAGTACATGCCCCTTAGGGCCTTCTCTTCTGTCTTTCCAATTCTTTCCATGATTTCGTTAGCTCCCAGGGGGTCATCTTTGTGCAGTTGACTCTGTCAAGGCCCTCAGCTCTCCCTTAAACTCCTGGTCTATATCTCTCTATCAGCTCCACCTGATTCTTCCATATTCATCTCAACCCCAGCAAGCCCCAAACAGAACCCATTGCTTTTTCATTAAACCTAACCTTGCTTCTATACTAACTTCCTCATTTTATTTTTTATTTTATCAGTTACCTGGGTTTGCCACCTAGGAGTAATCCTCAACTCTTTGCTCTCCCCCAATCCCTGTGCTCCATGAGTTGCGAGGTCTTGAGATTCTACCTTTAGAATTCATCTGTTTCTATTCACCCCACAGCTTCCCTAATCTAGATGTTCATCATCTCTTGCTTGAACTATTTGTCTGATTTTGTCTCCCTGCACCCATTTCACACACTGCCAAATTGTTATTCTAAAATACTGCTATGACCTCTTCAGCTTAAGAAGTTTCAGTGATCTTCATTGCCTGTAGGAGAAAATAGAAATGCTACTATTGAGTGTTTCAAGCCCGTCCCAAGCTGCCACTAGTCTACGTTTCTAAGCTAGTTACTCGTTGCTTGCCATGCTGACCAGGTTTTTATTTCTCATTTATGACATTCACTCCTCCATCTTCTCCCATACCTGAATCCTCCCCTTCCTCATGACTGGCTCTTGGGACCTCTCACTCCGTTCAGGGTTCAGTTCAAATACTGTTTCCTGCAAGAGGCCTTTTCTCGATTCCCCCAGTTGTTCATGCCCTCTCAATCATCATATAATTATTCTATATATACCTTGTATTTATTTATCTGTCAATATATTGTATCCCACAGGAAAATGTAAGTTCCTTGAAGGCAGGGATGGTCTCCCTTTTGCAATTGTATCCCCAATTCCTGATACATACATAGTAGGCAGTTATTATAAATGCTTATTGATTGATCCTATTACCTTCTCATTACCACTTTACATAATGACCAGGGCTAGACTGGTGGCAATTTAGATTTCACTGAGTAAAACCTGATTGGAGAGATTAATGGAAGGCTAGGAGTCACTTTACAGCTAGGTCTCGACTAGAATGAAAAATAAATTCCCTGGAATGGTCACATTATTTGAATTCATTCCACATTTTTTCCATTGAGTTAGAACCAGCTGCCATATTTTAAATAATGCAAATTCAAATACATGTGTTATTATTCCTATTAATCAAAACTTAGCTGTATTCCTTTTTGTTTTAACTTTAGGCGACTGACTTCTTATAATAAAAACCTCCAATAACTTGTCTACATGCCACATCTGTCTATCTGTCATTATGCTGAGATGAGAATTTAAAATTGCTTCATTGTGTAAAATGTTGTGGTAGAAATTTCAATAATCACAATATTATATTTTTTCTCTTACCTTTTTTAAAGAAAAATAATAACACATTTTAGGGTGCCTTAAAATTTACAAAACACTTTCCTCCCCACAATTCAGTGAGGTAGGTAGTGAAAGTATTATTGTACCTTTTTTTTACAGATGAGGACACTGAGGCTCAGAGAGGTAGAGGCCCAGGGCCACACAGCTAGTAAGTGTCAGAGCCTGGATTTGAACTCAACATAGCAGGTTGTATTAATCATCACCATGGCAACACATTTGAACCTCTTTTATTTGCCAAGATTGGCACAGTATTTTCTTCAGTCATTCTTGATCATCATTAGGCCATAAACACAACATACTCTCAATTAAAAAAAACAAAACATTTTCTTCTTCAGATATCAGTTGGATTAGATGGAGTCTCAGGGCCCCAAGTCTAAGAGTCCTTGATTCTATGGAGGAAAGGAACTAGTGAACAGTAACAAAATAGAGAAAAGGAGGCATAGATACAGGGGGAAGGGATTCATTGGCTATGGACTCAGAAGATCTGAGTTCAGATCCTGCCTCTGATGTCAGCTACCCTCAAGACCCTGAGGAAAAGATAACCTCAGTGGGCTTTAATTTCCTCATCTATGAAATGAGGGGTTTGGACACTGAGGTCCCTTCTAACTAACTCTTGGATCCAGCAGACAATAATGAGAACAGCTTTGGATATGTTGAGTTTGAGGCACTAGAGAAATGTCCAGGCTGAAAAATTCTTTAGGCAGTTACAGATGGGAATTTGGAGCTCAGGTGAGAGGTCAGGGAGAGAAAAGACAGATCTAGAGCTAGCCCTGAGCCCATGAAAATAGAAGAGAATTCTTTTTTTTCTCTTCATCTCTTTCTCACAAAAATCATAAGATCTCCCCATTCCCATCTTGTCAGATTAACAACTTTAGCTTAGCTCCATTAAACAACTTTAAGTAAGCATTTGTTGGCTAATTGCTTTAATACTACTTCTTTGGGGAAAAGAAGTCCAAATTCCAACAGCTGACTTAGAAACAAACGTTTTCAACACAATCTGTTTCAATCAGGAACCCTCTGTACCAGGGCTTATTTATGTCTTAGGTGTTATGGACCCCGTTGGCAGTGAGGCTTATGGACCCTTTGTGAGAATATTTTTAAATTAAAAAATTACAAAGGATTGCAAAGATTATCAGTGACAAAGTGCATTTATCAAAATATTTTTTTAAAGGTTCTTGAACTCTAAATGCTGCCAAGGCACATTTCTAGTTTGATATAACATAAAAAGCAGAAGCTATATAAAGCTATAAAAGCAGAAGCCTTATCCATTATAGAGTGGCATAAGATGGTTTGCAGAAAATCAGTATCTCCTGTTCCCAAGTACATCCTAGTTGCCTGGACAATTTCAGTCCTTAAAAGGACATGAAATAGACAAGGGGCATAGTTGTCCCAACTGGCAAGTACACTAGACAGCGTACGTTCCACATCTTCACTTTTAATGCCAAACTGATATGTTGTTCATACAGTTCCTAGAATGTAACACTTATGTTCCCATTTTAATTTGGAGTGAAGAATTTTGCTTTGGTCGAAAATGATCTGGAGAAGAAGCATGTGTCTATATGTGTGTGTGTGCGTGTGTTTCTTGTTTTCCTTGATATGGTCCCTGATGGGAGTTACTCCAATCAACCTTCATACTGATCTCCTTTCGTGATTACAGTTTCCCAGGCAAGGCTTACAACAGACGCAGCAGCAGCAACAGACAGCAGCATTAGTCCGACAACTCCAGAAACAGCTTTCTAGTGAGTATTGGACTTGCGTTTGTACTCCACATGGGGAGGAAGAGGGGCAGAATCGTTTCCTCCTTTGCTTTGGACTTGGAGTATTTTGAAGGAGATACTCTTTACTCTTACATTCATTCAGCGAAGAAGTATCTGTGGTTACTTTCACTTAAAAAAGTGAAAACTGAATCAGAGAGCAAATGTTGTAATTCATACTCTGACACTGTTTAAAATTAGTCTGGAGAATGTTTTCCTTGGGCTTTATTTCTGTTGCTAAAATTGGTTGCCTTAGTTTTCAACCAAGTGAAAAAAGGGGTGTCACAAAATTACCTCTTTTTTGGATTATAGACTATAGTGGGTACCCTTTTTTTTTAGTTTGCTTTTATGAAAATGTAATATATGGAATTACCATGGGTAAAAGCTAATGTGGATGTTTCAGGAATTTGTTACTTAGCTTTGTAAAAGCTTATTTTAAAAATATACTTCACAAATATTTAGATTTCCTAGTTGTTTTCTAGAGGGCTAAGATAAATAAACTCTTCACCCCCCCCCCAAAATGCTGGGGTAAAGAAAAGATTGGCAGAATCCAGAGTCCCTTGGGTTCCATGTACTTCACTTTTTTTTACAGCTTCTTTTTAAGTCTGTGAATTTACTTGTCTTTTTTTTTAACTTATCTGTATTTGTTATTGTCTTTTTACTTCTCTATGCCACTCATTTGCATGTAAATAGCTAGCTACATTTTTATATGATTCATTTTTTTTCTCTTTAGGTAACCAGCCACAACAAGGAGTAACTCCATACGGGCATCCTTCCCACTTCTGAAACGTGGCTGAAGAAATGATACCTAGTTTGTGGTTTGCACTGAAAAAGAGCAAGTCAAATCCAATGCACTAGTTATTCTGAGAAATTTTCCTTTTTTCTCTATGGTTTCTTATAATTTTTGCCTTGATTTCTTTTTCGTACTACATTTAGAGTGAAGCTTTAACAGAAAGCAACAAGAAGCTTTGTTTGGGTTTGTTGCATTCAGCTTTAAAATCATTATCTGAGTTTGCTTCATCTGGGCAAACTTCTAAGAAGAATTTTGTGGGGAAGCATTTGAAATTGGTGCTTTTCTGAATCTTTGCATTTCAAAAAGAATGAAGAATGCTGGATCTTGCATTTTTATTTATTAGTGGCACAGCATTTTGGGAGGACCTGCGCTGGACCAAACTGCTCAATGGAAAAAAAGCAGGACAGATTTTGAAATACAGGTTGACTTGCTCATTAAGTGCTCACCTCTCAGATCCTTTAACAGTGGAAAGGACATTTCTTTGAGACCTATTCATTTTAAATGTTTGTAATTTCATAAGCACTTTATAAACTTTTTTTTGTTGTGGATCAATGACAGAATTTTTCCTCTCGCTTTCCTTGTGGTCAGAAGGTGCTGAAACAGTTTCTTGCTTATATTGAAACTTCCTAGGAGTTAAAGGCAGAGCTATGGGCTGAGGTTCTTAAACGTCATTGGTAGCTGTGTTCTAAAATCGCTTTCAGTTGGGGATCTCCTTAATAGGGGGCCTTTAGAAATGGACAAAATGTCATTCCTAAAGGCCTGCATTTACTACCATGTTATCACTAGCATTTCATGCCTGAGTTGGCAAGATGACTGTCCAAGTTCTTCTCTCTGGAGCCCTTTTGCCAGCTTAACAAAAATCCCTGTCCCCATCCTAGGCAAGTTCTTCAGAGCTATTCTGAGGTCCTGTAGTGCTCAGACATGGCACAGTTTCCCCAGAATCTCGCCCCTAAGGCCCCCAAAGCTATCCCTCTCATAAGGTATGCTTGGCTGTTTCTTTTGTATGGTAAGTATTTGCTCTTTTGAATTTAATTAATATCGTTAGTGTCAGTCTTGGTTGTGTATTGCCTATACTGTATTTATAAATTGGTGCAAAAAAGCACAAGTAAATTAATTATACATCAGATTTATTATAAAGAAATAATAACTATTTTAACTTTGTTCAAGTATGTGGTAATTTGCTCATATTAGAGTAAAAATTACAGTAAATGATTATCAGTTTGTGTAACTTAAGAGTATTCCATATGATATTTTTTTAGAATTAGATGCACAAATTTTGAATGTGAAAATTGCAGGGCATTTAAAAAACATACGGGGATATTTTCCCTGGTCTGTATTCATTAATTTTTTTTCATTTTTGCCATATGATTTTACATGTACAATAGTCAAACATACTGTGAATAGATGTCTATACTCAGCAAACTGCAGAGTGGCATTTTCCCACAAATGCCACTGATTCCACAGTAGGTGGTGATTTTGTTTTGAAATGCATTCTCTAGGTGATTTGTATTTTCTGTGGTGAGTGACTCATTGCACATTTTGACAAATGCAAACAACCTCCGATTCACATCTGCTTACTTTTGCCGTGGTAACATTCATGTGGACTGCTTTGTACACTGTGAAATACTCCATTCCAGCCCACATATTCTCAGTTTACTCTGGGCTGGGGAAGACTTTGCCAAAACATTAAGACCATTGTCATCCCTGAGTTAACAGTTTGTCTTTCTTTTCAGAACATCTGTCTGTAGAATTCAGCTTGTCGTTATAAGTATCGTCATTAATGTTAGTGAAGCAGTTCATTTATACATACTTCTCATTCAAATAATGTCACCACATTGAGAAAACGACTGGAATGTGATTCTCATGCCTAGTTAGTTCTGTTTTTCTTTTTTTTCCCTCTGCCCTTTGAAATCGATGGCATTAAAAATGCCGTTCTTAGGTGTTCGGGGATAATTTTTTCTCAAAGAGCAAATGACAATAATACTCTTTTTAGAATAATTGTTACAATCGCATAGCATTTGTAAGCACTTTATATTTTGCAGAAGTTATTTCAAGTAATTTATTAGTTATAACTCACATGAAAAGCCTGAGAGAGATCGGTATGATGATGTCCATTGGAGACTGAGGAACCCTGAAAGATTTCATCGCTCATGGACCATATGGGATGCTGGTAATAAAGCTAGGGCCAGAAATTAGGTTTCCTAAATATTGGTTTAAGAGTTTAAAAGGGGGAAAAAAAAAAAAGAAAATCTAACAGAATAAGCTCCACACCCCACCACATTTTCCTCAATTAATCTTCATCCTAAGATTTTTTAAAAAAATAAATGCAACATTTTGCACTCAAATGACTGGTTTTTAACCCCAGGAAAGAGGCTGTTAATATGTCCATTGATACATCCTGATACTTTCATGGTGAGGCAGAGAGAGGGAATTTTCTTAGTTTGAGAACAGAGTCCTTACCCATCTTCCAAAATAGGACCTAGGTTCCAACATGGTATAGAGTAGCTACTCAGTCTTTTGAACTTAAATGACCCTTCCTCCTTTACCAACATCAGTTCTTGCCATGCGTATGTGTAGCTTCAACACACACACACACACACACACACACACACACACACACACACACGCAGATTCTATTTGCCCTTAACTTGGCAGCAAGTGGAGACAAGTCATTATAATAAATGGGATCTCTTGACCCATCACCACCAATGTAGTCATCAGATGGTCTCCTAAGCAGGGCAATTAAAATGCTGTCATATTTAAAACATGTCTAACAATGGATACATGCCAGTGATTGTTTTTTTAATGTGCTAATAGGTAGGGTATTTAAAACATAAGCATTGACATGCAGCCACTGGTAGATGAGCCACCCAGTCTATATATTCTCCATGGGATTGGCATTTGGTAGCTGGTGGGGGTGGGACAGAGAAGGAAATAATTATACCATCCTCAATTTTAAATGCCCAGGGATGATCTGTACAAACTCTGCCTGAACCTTCCTCTTTATTGACCCAATTTTCCTTCCTAAAAAAATAGGCAGGCATTTACATTTTATGATCCAGAATTTATGCTTGAATATCTGACCTTCTAGAGTTACAAAGAAGTTAATGGCCTGTGGCTTCCCCAAGATACATTAATTCCTGTTCAACTGATCACTTCATATGAATGCAGTTCAGTGAATTAGAAAAGAAAGCATTTCATAAAAGTTGATTGAATGATCGATCTTTCAATTTGAAATGCAGTGTAATTTCATTTGTAGCCTATAAGTCCCCTACTTAACTTTTTCTCATAAAGAAATTCTCTAGCTTTTGAAGGCTATATAGCTCATAATTCAGTGTGGCATCCTTTGGAGAGAAGAAGCAACCTGGTGGAATGGATAATAAAGTGAGGAAGACCTGGGTTCAAATCCTGCCTCTGACACTTACCTATGGCTGTGTCATTTAACTTTGCAGTGCTCTAGGCCACTTTGACTAGGAGTTCAAGATGAGTGGGCCATTTTTATCAATGGAGGTGGTTTCCATAGTGGACACTGCTTACTGGTAGACTCACAAATACACATTCTCTCTCTCTCTCTCTCTCTCTCTCTCTCTCTTTCTCTCTCTCTCTCCCTCTCTCTCCTTACATAAATATGTGTATATATATATATATATCCATATATATATATATATGTGTGTATATATATATATACATATAATACACACACACACCCCTAAAGCCTGGGGTCTCTGTAAGACTTCAAATTATTGAAAAAAAGTTTTCTTGCATTTTCAATAGAGAAATTGGCAGACCATAATTACCTCTTCCTTTACCTTATTAAGTTCAGTTGCATTTTAAATTTGAGAGTCTGACAACATTTATTGTTAAAATCCAGCTCTTAAGACTTCAAAACTTCCCTGTCAAAGAAAATTTACAGTATGAAAGTACAATGTGTCATGAGCAAGACAGTTCAACATTTGTCTTCTGTAGGTTTTGACAAAATATTTGTACACCAGGATGGTAGTTTACCACTCATGACACAATGATCTTTTTCGGTTTTCTATAATGTGGGTGCCATGCTTATAATGATACAAGATGGACGCTAGGCAACTGTAGGAGTTGAGGAGTAGGTCTGGGTCTGCCCTTTACTGAAGAATTCAGGTACATTCAAGATTTCTTATTTTATGGGGAAATATGTTTTTTGGTCATTGTTATTTGTTGGCAAAATAAAAGTGCCTTAAGTTAAAGTTTGTTTTGAAATCCATTTGGTCATTGAAGAAATCAGTAGGAGTTCATCATGTAAGATTTTTTTCCAAGGTTGTTTTTTTTTTTTTGCATGTCCATTGTAAATTTAATACTGTAAATGTATTTAAAATCATTTACATGCCTATGGCTGCCTTTGATTAAACTTCTTCCTAAAATGGACTTTGTCCAGATGTAGACTCTGTTAACAGCTGTTCAGATGGTTACTTGCTCATCTCAGATCACTTGAACATAAGTTGTTGCATAATCACTCCCAAGCTGATTCTTTGCTGTGCATGTATATATCCCTGAATCTGATGTCTTGGGGTTCTGAAGAATGAGTGTGCCTTGTGGGTGAAGGAGTTCACTTCTGCTTGACCTGACTTTGCTTGATACAGAAAGCACTGAGTGGTCAGGCATTTCCCATGTAACTTCTGGTTTTGGTATCCCCAGAGCCATGCAGTGGAGATGAATGGCTGCTCCAGTCAACGTGTGTACGTTCCTTGGGGGCCGATTGGTAATCCGTGGTGGGTACGCAACAATCATGACTGGAATGGTGATTGCGGCCTCACCAATGCTGTTCTGCGCTTTGCATACATAGCTTCCTCTGTCTTGAGGAGTGACCTTGCTGAGGACTAACGTGCCATTTTCATGTAATGTGTATTTTCCATTAATTTGAGGCCTGTCTATCACATGACCACTGGGCACTGTCCAGATGATGTTTGGTTTAGGGCTTCCATCAGACATACAATGAAGGGATACAGACTCCCCAGTGATGCTCTTTATCATTCCCTGCACATAGGTAAGAATAACAGGTTTCTGGCCAATTTCCAATATAATTAGTTTTTCAATGTACCCAACTTTATTTCTTGCAGCACAACGATATTTCCCTGCATCATCCCTAGTTGGTTTAATAATAATCAAAGAACCATTTCTTCCTTGTTGATACCGGGAATTTGGGTTTCCACTAGAAAATCGTGTGCCATTGGGTAAAAGCCAAATGATTTCTGGGGGTGGATTTCCATCCACAGAACAGTTTAGTGCCATGGGCTTCCCGGGCTGAGCTACAACTTTTTCATTAAATGGATTTCTGAATGTTGGTCGTCGTAGCATTTCTAATACCTTCAACTGAACTACCAGGACACTCTCTCCACCATCATTACGAGCAGTGCAGATAAAATCTGCAGTGTCAGTGAGCCTGACATTCCTTATTTCTAGGGTGCCATTCTTATGGACAGTGATCCTGCTCCCATAATATGGTGCTGTGAGGAAAATGTTGTCAGGCATAATCCACATTATTTCTGGTGGAGGTGTCCCTTCTCCTTGGCAATCCAGGTATTTCTTGGAGTGCTGCACAGCAGTTGTTTTGATGACCGTTTTGTTGGAATATAGGCCATTGATCAGGGGAAGCTTGGAGACTACATCCAATCTGTATAGTCTTGTATCATCCCCACTTGGATTTCGTGCAACACACATGTACTCTCCAGAATCGAGCAACTTTACTTTGCCAATAGATAATGCTCCATTGTCACCCAGCAAGTATCTGTCAGTAGAAGATGAAATTATGTCACTGGAAGGGAGCAACCAAAATATTTGGGGCTTGGGCTCCCCAATGACCTCACAGACAAGTACTGCAGTTTCCCCAGCAGTCACTCTAATGTAAGTCTTGTGACTCTGTCTTATCCGAGGGGCAGCTGTAACAACTGTCAGGTGAACCTTCATTTCATCTTTTCCTAGAGTGTTCTGTGCATAACAAGTATAATCTCCTTCCTCTGCAATTCCAACCTTGTTGAAATACAATGTACCATTATCAAAAAGGATGTATCGCCGAGACCGTCGCCTGCCATCATCTGCTTGCATAACGTTGTTTATCATCGTTCCATCTGGCAGACTCCAAGATATCTCTGGCACAGGGGAACCTGAAGCTTTGCAGTCCACTTGGAAGTCTTTCCCATGTAGTACTTGCTTCTTGAAGTGCTGCTTGTGGTCAATTTTGGCAGGTTTCATTCTCAGGCTAACTTTCATCAAAATCAGGTCATCACCAATTTTATTTCTGGCAACACACAAATAATCACCTGCATCCTTTTCGGTGACTGCCCCAATAAACAAGGATCCATTGGGATAGACATGGATCCGACTGCCCATCCTGAGGGGGGAAAAAGATTAATTTTTAATTTGTACATATAACATGAAAGAGGGGAGGAAGAAATAAAATTTATCACAAATAAACTTAAATTTATGAATGTTTTCTGAAACTTTTGTGGTTATGTTGCTTTCATTTTTAATCTGTTTCTCTAAATAGTATAAGAGTCTTAACTGCAAAAATGTTTATTTGTGGTTGTTACTGCATAAAAAATCCACACAGTGCACTGAAACAGGTTTTTAAAAATCAAAAGCATTTATTGACTAATCGTGGTCTCACATTTCACATGCATGAAGGAACTAATTTTTTGCCTGTGTTTAAAGTAAGAATTTTATGTTTCTCTTACTAGGGTATTGATGCAATAAAATGTTCACATTCTTTGAGAGATAACATGCTAAGAATTTTAGAATAATAGCAACCTCCCTCCAGAGACCATTTTTTCTGATCAAAAAAATCTGAAATCATTTTCACCAATGTGTTTAGTGCAGATAAGATGTTCTATGACTTACATTTTGTGATAGTGCTATGCTTTTCTAAAGAAAGTACCTTAACTAGTCTACCTACAAAGAGAACTCCTACAAGAATATCTGTCTTATCACCTCAAATCACCTCATACAAGCAGTTGCCCTTCTTGCCTACAATGTGTTCCAAGGGGAAAAAAACTGTCTGGAGAGGGTAACATAAAAATGGATGGATAGATGGATGGATGGATGGATGGATGGATGGATGGATGGATGGATGGACCAATGGTCACTGCATAATACAAGGTTCACCTTTTTTGCCACTAGATGGCAATGAGGCTCTAACAAGGTAAAATGGTGGTTGAGATTAGTTAAGATTATAGATTTAGATCTCGAAAAGATTCTGTTCAGTTATCTCAGTCATGTCCCATTCTTTGTGACCTCATTTGGGGTTTTCTTAGCAAAGATACTGTAGTGGTTTGCGACTTTCTTCTACAGCTCATTTTAAAGATAAGGAAATTGAAGCCAACAGGGTAAAGTGACTTGTCCAGGAGCACACAGCTAGTAAGTGTCTGAGATCAGATTTGAATTCGGGAAGATGAACCTTTCTGACTGAACCACCCAGCTGCCTACAGAAGAGACTTTAAAGGCTACTGATTTCAAACTTTTCAGTTTTTACAGAAGAGTAAACTGAGGCACAGAGAAGGAAAATGACCTATTCAGGGTCACAAAGCAATCAAGTATCTATCTAGGAGGACTTTGAACCCAGACTTCCCTTACTCCAAGTCCAGTCCTCTAAACTACAAATCAGGATCTATAACTGATCAATGAACAGATCATGGCCCTCCAGGTGACCAGTAAATGCCCTTTATAGGCATGATACCCAAAAGGCACAATTTGCGTGAAAATGAGAACTAAACAAAACAACTTTATGCCAGAATTTTAATTAGACCAAAAATTATTCTAACAGATAACAGGGTAGTATATATATACATATATATATATATATATATTTTTTTTTTGAAAAATACTGAGGCTTTTTTGTTTTGTTTATGTCTTGATTCACTAATGTGTTCTCTGTGAAGAAGCCCTTTGTCCTCTGGAAACAAATAGGACAAGCTTAATCTCTTCATATATTATCCTTTCCTTGAGATAACCTTGAGAGCTTTCCTATCTCTCCGGAATCTTCTCCATGCTAAATCTTCAAGGCACCTCTTGTGACCCATAACACTTTGCATTTGACCACTTTACTTGAAACAGCAACTACTTTTAAGCATCAGCTCTAATATAGCAAAGGTTTTTTTTTTAGCCCATGAAGCAGATAGGTTGCACAGTGGGTTAAAACCCTTAAGTCGTGTAATCGTTGCTAGATGAGTTTCTCTTGCAAAGTAGCTTTTGAATGTTTGTGTTTTGCCAAACCTCCCCATTTTTCATGTTGCCTAAATCTGTTTCTGATCAAGTTACCATTTTAACCAGGCTGTTTTTATGGCTGGCTGCCATTAGGCAAAGTTTTACTCCCTCACGATGACTTTGTGGTGTCAACTGTGAATGGAAGTGATTATCCTCAGCAAAAGTTCTTGCTGTTCCTGAGGTGGCATTGAATAAAACATCCCCTGCTTTCTAGTAATTGAGAGAAAGAGGATAGCCTTTGCCATACAAAGAGACTTAGAATTGAGTGGAGGGATATCTTTGATTAACGAATGAACTACCATATATAGCAAGAATAACCCTTCTGAGGGATCCTAATGCATTTTTAAGCAAAGCAGTTAATCTGTAGCATAGCAGTTAGCTGGCAGCATTGTGCTGAGTGTCAGACCTTGAGTCAGGAAGACTCATCTTCCTGAGGTCAAATCTGGCCTCAGACACTTACTAGCTCTGTGACCCTGGGTGAGTCACTTAACCCTGTTTGCCTCTGTTTCCTTATCTGTAAAATAAGCTGGAGAAAGAAATGTCAAAGTGCATAACAGAGGCAGCATGTTGTAGGAAATGGTCTTGGTGCCGAGGGCCTGAGTTCAAGTTCTCCCTCTTACACAAACTAACTATATGACCCTGGGCAAGTCATTCAACTGCATTTTGGGCAACTAAAGACAAGTTCCTACAGTAGTAGAGAGCCTCATTGGGAGCTCCCTATACTAATGAAATCACCAATCCGGTGCCTAGCCTGGCACAGAGTCGATGCTCAATAAATGTTTGTTAACATATTGTCAACAGATTAACCCTACTCTTAATAATGTGTGTGTGAATGTGTGAAGAGAGGCATTTTGGCAAAATAGAATGCCAGCTCCAGAATGAGGAAAATCTGGATCGGTTTCATTTTTGACTTGGGCTGTGTAACTCTGGACAAATCAGTTCATTTTTCAGTACCCCTAGACAACTATATAGAACTATAAATTTGAGACCTACGTTAAGGACCTACATTGGTAGCGTTTCCTCACCACAAGTTCCCTAAATGGAATCAAATTCAGATGACCTCTCCCAAAATACGGGTATGAAATTTTTAGTATTTAGTATTGCATATGATGTGGTCTGTCATATACATTCTAATTCTATGGAACAAGATGCCCCTTCCAGGCTAAGCCATCATCTCTAATCTCATCACCATACTGCTAGTTCAGCCTTGATTCAGCCATCTCCCCAAGACTCTTCTCCTCTGGACTGGAGGGTGTAATACCAAACTCCTCCCTGTGTCTTCCTTTACAGAGAGCAGAAACTGGACCTTGTGTCTCATTCCACTCTGCATTTGTTGCCGTCTGGTTTCAACTCCACAGAAACAAGACAGCCCCACATAGGGTCCCTTCTGATATTATCATCCCCCCCTTCTTGTCTCCTTTCATAAGCTGCCTTTTCCCCACGCCCCCATCATTAGATTGTAAGGTCATTGAGACCCAGGACTGTCTTTTTATTAATTGTATCCTCAGAGCTTTAGTTCAGTGCTTGGCACACTTAAAATGTTTATTGGATTAGATGTACGTAATAAAAATAATGCCTAGCATTTATATAGCTCTGAGGTTTGCAAAGCACTGTACATATGTTACAGTGCTTTCTTACAACAAATCTGTAAGGAAAGTGATAATAATATCTTCATTTTACAGATGAGAAAACAGGCTGGGAGTGATTAAGTGACTTTCTCACGGTAACACTACTTAGTGTCTGAGACAGAATTTGAACTTGGGTCTTCCTGAGTTCCAGCTCTTACTGTGCCACATGTATATGTTTGTGTGTGTGTATATACATATGCATGTGCATATACATACATGTAATTGATATGAGTATGTATGTTATATAAATATAATATATTGTTATATAAATATATCTGTAAAATGTGAAATTGAATAATTCAAGGATGTATGATTTTGTAGATGACATATCACAGAATGTCAGTTGGAAGAAACTTCAGAGACCATCTAGCCCAACCCATACATGAGAAGATTCCTATAACATTCAGCAAGCCAACATTTGTTTGGAGACCTCTCATGAGGGGGGACCCCACTACCTCCTGAGACAATCCATTTTGTTTTTGAATAGGTCTAATTCTCAGGGACTTTGTTCTTATATCAAGAGGCAATACTGGGAAGTGGAAAGAGTCCAAATTTGAAGTCAAAAGGAGCTGGATTAAAATCTCTCCCCCGATACTTTGGGTAAGTCTCCACTTTGCCTCCCTAGCCTCAGTATTCTCCCCTGTAATGAGATGAACAAAGTGATCTCTATCTAGGTTCCTTCTACCTCTAAGCCTATGATCTGCCTCTTGGGGACTTGGAACTGTCACTCCTAATTCTGTCCCTTGGGGCTGAGCAGAACAAGGCTAATCTGTCTTCCACATGACAGTTCCTCAAATACTTGAAGACAGATCTCGTGTTTCCCCGTAAATCTTTAAGCTAAACATCCCCAGTTCCTTCATATGGCATAGTGCCCTTACAAAAAGTGGCACCCAGAACTGAACATAACACTCCTAACGTAGTCTCACCAGAACAACTACAGTGGAGCTATTCTCTCCCTTCCTGGGTCTCATGTTTCATTAAAAACCCCAGATTTTTTTCCAGATGTTCTATTGGGAACCATGCCTTGAGTTTCAAACTTGGGAAGTTGATTTTTGGAGCCCAAACATAAGAGTGATGAACTGATGCCTAACCAAGTCTTAAATCTCAAACTTGTAAAATTGATTTTTGGAGCCTAAGTATAATGCCTTACACTTATCTTTATTAGATTTCAGCTCAGCATTCTAGCTTGCTTAAATCTTTTTGATGGGGGAATTTCTTTCACCAAATAGACCACAACATACATACATATATGTATATATATATATGTGTGTATATATATATGTCAAATGGTAAATGTGGTTCCAGTGGTGGTTGTGAGTAAAATATTTTTGCCCTGCTGCCAAACTGATGCTGAGATTCTCTGAACTTGACCAGTCTTGACCTTGGATAAAATACCGATCCCTACGTCTATGCTCAAAGTCATTCCAAGTGGACATGACTTACTAGAGGTCACACCCTGCTGATATAGCTTTCAAGGATCCAGGGGAACCTCCAAAACACAGAAGAAGACTTTGAGATATATATATGTATTGTATAGAGAGATGAGAAGTACCTCAGTGACTCTAGCATTATGAATGCCTTATAGTGAAGCCATTCTAGAGGGGAGGAGCCATTCTGAAGGAATAAATTAACTAGTATATAGTGACCTGATTTTTCTCTTGTGTCTATTGTTGTGTCCACATGGAGAAATCAGGAAATTATTCTGCACTTTTGACTTTTATTGTAAAAGAGTTTTGTGAGAGGTCCAAAAAGATTTATGGATATCAAATACCAGATTTAAGGTCCTGGTCTTTTTTGGTGTCTAGGAGCAAGGTAATACCTCCATCGACTGAGCTCTGCGGGTATTCTGTAAGTGACACCTTGGAGGTGCAAATGACTAGGTGAAACTTTTGAACTTTGCCTGACATTAAAGTCATATACACCTGGTTTGGGAGTAAGTTCAAGGAGAAAAGCATTAAGGGTAAAGTTACTAACTGTATTCAAGGCTAGAATTAGGCTAATGATCTTTCTTTCCTTCTACACACATTCTGCTGTGCAATATGGTATCTGCCTCATTCTGAGACCACCAGGGATATACATCTGTGTGGGGCAAAGTGGCTATGAAAGCTTTCCAAAGCCCTCCAGTAGCATTCTACTGCTACTACCATTCCATCTTTGTGTTGCCATGTTCCCAAAATGTGCTCCACGCCTACCCAGTATTCCAGTACTTCAGCTTCTGCCCTGGGAATTTAGGCTTCTCATCGACTAGTGTTCACTCTATGACTGACTGAGACCCAGCACACTGCATCTCCCATGCTATTTTCAAGACATTTCATTCCTCACCCCACCTCTGCTTTCTACCCCTAGCTAGGCTGTCAGGGGATAGAGTACTGCACCTGGAGTCAAGAACACATGAGTTCAAATCTGGCCTCAGACACTATGTGTGTCATTGGGCAAGTCACTTATCTACCATCTGTCTCAGTTTCCTCATTTGTGAAATGGGGGTAATGATGGTGAAATATTTCCAAAGTGACTTGCAAAAAGTGCTATATAAATGCTAACTATGATCATTCCTATTGTTTTAGTATTATTACATTTGCATCCATTCATACACTAAAAATTCATAACAGAATAGGTCTACCTAATAGAGACCAAAGATTTTCTTCTCTTCTTATCCACCTACTGATGTACTTGGTATTTTTTCACTACTCTTGATGTGGGAGCCCATGTTCGTTCCACGCCAATTTAACTATATTAATTCAAATAAGAAGTTGACTTATTGTATCAGAAGCATGATACTTGGTATTTCTTCCTTGGATGTTTTTGGAAAAGTAACCTATAATAAATGACTATTTGAATCCCTTATTTGTAGACTATATATGCCTTCTGGGCTACTTACCATTTTGTTATCTTCTGGTAGCTGTGGAGCTAAATAGCTTAAAGAGAGTACAAAGGTTTTATTCTTACCTATGCCACTGGTCCACAATTGCCTTAGATGGTAACCTCCAGAGTATTTTGGGCTTGGGTTCTCCAGTAGCTGAACAGTTAAGTAACAATTTGTCTCCAAAGTTCACTTCTGTCAGTTTCTGGGAGGCATTTTCTATCCTGGGAATGGTATCTCTCTCTTCTACTATTAGGTTGACTACTCTTCGCTCTGAACCAGTGGAACTGGTAGCTATGCATTCATAGGTACCCCTGTCTGAAGAAGCTATATTTCGTATATAAAGAGTACCATTTGGAAACAGGAACCACTTGGCATTTATAAACTGTAAAGGTTTTACTTCGGTGCCATCAAAAAGCACCCAGTGAACACTGGGCTGAGGGTTTCCTTTAGCTGTACAGGGCAATTTCAAATTTTCACCCCATATCCCAGTGATAAATTGTCTCTTTTGTTCCAAGATAATTGGTGGTGCAGCAATAACTTGTATCTTAACTAGCCATGAATCCATCCCAGCTGGGTTATTGGCCATGCAGGTATAAACTCCACGGTCATAAACAGTGAGTGCATTGATGACCAAAGTCCCATCTGATTTTACCACAGCCTGGTTGTTTGCCTGAGATGATTTTGAAACCACTGTTTGGTTTGCGAGAATCCAGGAAATTTTAGGGGTAGGCCTTCCTTCAGCTCTACATTTTACTTCCACAGAACTACCAGAGTGGGCAGTAATTTCCTTTGTTCGGCCTTCCAGGATCCTAGGAGGATAGGCTATCACTGACAAAGTGACATGAAGTCTGTCTGAGCCATGCTGATTGGCAGCCACACATAGGTACTGTCCACGGTCCTGAATCTTCACGTTCTGAATGAAGAGAGTACCATTAGAGAATACTTCAAATTTGCTCTCCCGTATTTCTTCAGATAAAACAATTCCTGATAAAGATGAAAGGAAAAACACTTTGAGTTATGGGATTCTGGAAGGCTATGTTTTCTGTAAAGAGGACAATTTTTAAGAGAAGTTCAGTTCCTCTTAAAGTGACAGAGGGAAAGATGCTTTGAATGAATGTATTTTAAATGAAGTTTAAGTTACAGTTATAGATGAGTCAAGGAATTGCATAGATTTTTCCATTATATTTGACTACTATTGAATTTATTTAAAAATTTCCATTATCAGTGCAATTATACTTTAATGCACTTCATTCTATCTTTGTTTTCTTACTCATGTCAAATATGTATGTGTGCTTTTGAGCACATGAAGGTAGGTATAAGAATAGGATATTAATGTTATCTACTCAAAGGAGAGAGTTTTATGTACACAGTTTTGCAAACCTTAAAACACTAATGACAGCTACAAAATGATGCAGATATTTTCCTGTTTGTGGTAAAAAAAAAAAATTACACTAAAACAAGATAATTTAAAAGATACTGGTGATTAGTTTGGATTAGCTATGTTTCTGTTACGAGGAGGGTTTCTGAGAAGGTTATTCAGAAATGACTGTGGTGTAAAAGTTTTTAAAGCATCAATAAAATACTTCAAAATAAACACAGATCAAAGTACCTGATGAGACTCTGGTCCAGTGAATAGTTGGGGGAGGATTACCAGTGGCTTCACAGGGGATGAAGGCATCTGAGTTAGCCAGCACTGTGAAACTAGCTGCTTTACCTCCAACTATCCTTGGCTTTTCAAATCTATTTCTAGACACAGAACCAAAGGTTAGAGGTTTGGCAGTGGTTGTTTCTTGAATTGATGTCTGATCAAGGCTGCTTTTGATTACATTCTCTTTCTGGCCTCCCCACTCTGGAGTATGTTGGGTGATGCTCTCTGAGAATTTTATTGTGGTCAACATATTTGCTACTGGTCTTTCACTTGTTTCAGCAACTTCTGGATATGACTGGTGCCAAAATAGGTTTTCTGTCCAGAGAAGAGTAATATTATCCTTAGAGCTTTGTGGTTCAACTGTTGTTAGTGGCAGTGCTGGCATGGGATATAGATCAGTGTAGGTAAAAGGTGTTGTTCTAAAAGAGGACTCTGTTTGGCGATGTGATCCAGAAGGTGCTTCAGTCTCAGTCCCAGGCATATGTTGGTCAATATGGAGACTTAGGGTTTCCTGTAGTTTTGGCTCATTATGAGCCACCATCCCAAAGAATGTGATCAGCATTTTGTCAGTTACTTCACTTCTGGAAGAGGGAATGGAGGTAGCTTCGGGTACTTCCGAGCTATTACTAATTCTCAGGAATGGTGTTTTGCTAGCAAGAGTACTTTGCAGTGTTTTACTGGGTAGGGTCATAGTAGTATCAGTTGTCTTTGTTAACATCTGAGCACTTGTTTTAGTTACCCCTTCATTTATGTCTGTAGCATTAAGAGTTAGTGGGTGAAGGCTATTTGAAGTTGGAATTTCTTTCATGACTTCTGAAGAAGACTGGGTCACAGTAAAAATGCTGGGACTAATTAAAGGTGGAACTATCATTACACTGGGAGGGGCTGTGGTTCCTGATGAAGTAGTAACAGAATTCTCAAACTCAGTAATGCCCCGTGGGGTCATAATATTTTTTTGTGGTCGCCTTCGTCTTTGCCCTTTCCGTCTCCCAGGTCTGACTGTCCAGCTTCTGATGACAGTGGCTGAGGGGTGGATAGTAGAGGGAGAAAATGTTGGCCTAAAACTATCTGTACTAGATAAGCTTTTGATACTTGCAGTATTAGAGTAAAAAGGCAAAGATGGAAGAGCTGTCATTGTCAGAAGATTCTCAGGGCTAGCTCCTTCAGGAATGTTGTCCTTATGAATGAATTTCTGAGTTCTAGCTGGGATTTGAATCTCCTTTGATGAGAGAGTTGTGAAATGGAAAGAATCTCCATCAGTGGGAATGACAAGGGACATTTTAGGAGGAACTGTGACTGTGTTTGTTTGTGGATTAGATGGATTGCGATTCTTAAGCATTTCTCTTTGGACATAGTTGTTCACAAAAATTTGGTGCCAAGGAATTTTTCTTCTAAAAGCTCTCATAAAAGTTCTCATACTAGGAGGAGAAGAGATGGAAATAACACTTGAATGAATTGTAGGATTGGGTGCACCTTTTTTAGTCACACTGGTACTGGGAAACAAAGCTGGATGACTAATGTCCATTGAAAGGGTTTTTTCTATGTCCAGGGGTATAGTGGCAAGGGTCACCAATTCGTTCTTTGGATTTACATGTGTGCTTTCTGCACTGAAATATCTTATTGTGGGGATCGTTTTCTCTAATTCTACATAAGGCTTATCTACTTCTTCAAGTTCTGATGCTGGGTTTGGGTATGGAGCAGTGGGTGCTGATGTCACTTTCGCAGACTCCATTTTGAGGAGGGTGGCATGTTCAGCACTTGCAAGAAGCAAATGAGAAGGAGCTGTGGTGAGCATCATTCCAGATGTACATGCTGGGCACTTCATATCAAGTTCTGTTGGAAGAAATGGTGTCCTCTCTTCAGGAATGACTTTGAATTTTGATCTCAAAAAGGGATATCTGTATCCCCTGATGTTTGGGATTCTACCTGGGCTAATAATTCTCCTCCTGCTCCAAGTTTTCTTATGTCTCCCATAGTGTCTCATCAGTGGCATGGTGGTAGTTGTATCACTGATGGCCCAAACTTGATTTTGCATCATCATTGTTGCGTCTGTGGGAAACTTAGACGTTTGAGTTATTTGAGTACTGTGGGAATAAAAACTGTCATTATTTGGCTCATTCTCTGTTATTTCAGATAAGTGGTGATGAGAAATTTGATCAACAGAGTCTCTAAATACTTGCTCTTTTCCATGAGGGTTCCAAGATATATTGATGCTCCTGTCTCTGCTAAGATCTCCTGATATTGTGGGCATGCTTTTTGAATGTTCATTTCTTTCCCATAAAGGTTGCTTATTTCTCAAGATTTTGATTGTAACAGGTATCAGAGAAGAGATAGTGGGTAACTGTTGAGTGGTGATGCCTTGCATATTACTTGATGTACTTAGGTTAAAGTGTATTGAAGCAGATGTGGACAAACTTAAATTTGTATTTGACATGTCAGACCTCTCAGATTGTGAAATCTGTGGACCAACTGTTGGAAAGACTTCCATTCCAGGAGTGATACTGGTTTCAGTGCTGCCTGGTGGTGTTATAGGATCTGTAGTCACTGGACTTGTTGATATCTCCAGAGCTCTTGTTGTCAAGAGCATGAACTCTTCCTCTGGGGGCAAGGTACCAGATGATTCTTCTCCATCTCCAGAGAGATTTGAGAGTAGAGTGACTTGTGTAGGGGATGTGGTTATGATACTTCCTTTTTTTTCTGGTGTGGCTAGTTTTTTAGCTTTTTCCAAAAATGCTGCCCATTGTCTTGGATCAAGTCTTCGAGCAGAGGGAGGAAACTGTCTCCTATGTTCCCTAAAACGTCTGTTTATTGGATCTCCATGGCGGCGATATGTCAGCTCACTGTAATTCTGCCTTTTACTTGGATTTGAAACATCCTGTTTTTTCACATCAGCCTCCAGAGGCACTGCATTTTGTACTACTGGTGGCTCCTTGAGGTTTGTGGTAGTGGCCTTAGGTTCCTCTTGCCCAGAGCCATCGGCTTCTCCATCTTGATATTCTAGATTGTTCCCTTTCATGTCTACTGATACTAGGAAAATCAAAAAGTCTACACCATATGGATTAGCTGCTACACATTGAAAATAACCACTGTCTCGTTCAGTGACCTTCAATATTCTTAATGTGCCATCACTGAGAATTTGTTTGTTTCCTAAGGAGTGGTGAAGTACAGTGTTTCCAGGGAGAACCCAACTGACAGAGGCATCTGGGATCCCAGTGGACTGGCACGGAAGGTCAAGTGTCTTGCCCAAAGAACTCATATGTGGAGCCCCATTTGTGTGATGAGACCCCATATTTGGATCCACAACTGTAACCCTATATGTGATGATATCTGCATCATCATAATTGGTGCTGATGCAGTGATAGAGACCAGTGTCAAAGCCATCAGCTGTCTGCAGTTCTAGTTTTCCAGTTTTATCTATTAGAATTCTCCCATCCTCACTAATATAAGGGGCTCTTACTTTGCTCCCATCAGCAAGAACCCACTCTAGGTGAGGACTGGGATCTCCTTGGGCTGGACAGTCCAGTTCCATGGTCCCACCCACTAAAACAGTACGCTCCAGCTTAGTTGTGTTACCTCTGGAAATCATAGCCCACTTGTGCTTGACTTGGCCTTCTTTTTCATGTGGTACAGTGATGTGGGCATCCACCAAGTACCGGATGTGCAGGGTGCTGAGGGTGGTCACAGTCCTATCTAGTTGCAGTGATATCTGGTCCTGCATCAGCCATGATGGATCAGCTCTTAGTTCTGCATTTATATCAGTAAAAATATCTTCGTTCTTTGCAGTAATCTGTTTATATTTCTGATTGAGTTGGAGTGTTTGGGTAAAGGAAAGTGCTCTTTCTAGCCTCAGTGGAGAATCACTATACATGGCTAGAATTCGCCACAGTGGCTGGATGTGATGGTGATCTATGTTACATACAAGGAAAGTGGAAAATGATGCATTCAGTGTGACGTAGCCACTCCCTTCCGCAAAAGAAATGGGTAATGTCTTGGAAGGCTTTTGAATATTGCAAGCCAAATTAGCTTCATTCCCAGCCTGGTCTGTCAGGTTCATAGTTATCAAACCTAGGGGTGCAACAAAGTCTTTGGATGAGAGAGATATGGAGTCTCCCTCTTCTAGTAGAGTGAGATTCTTCATCTTCAGGGCAGAGTCGATGGTTGGCTTAACACAAGTCAAGGCTTCAGCTGAGATCTCAGTTAAGCGTTTGCCTTTGGATTTCTTGGGATTTGTGCATAGTGGACATTGCAGAAGAGTGGAGGAACTTCTGTCTCTTTTGCATTTTATTGTATCTGGGGAGGCAGAAATATCATAATTTAGCCATTTTCTAATAATTTCTACATCTAAGAATTACTCCAAATGATAACTTCTACAACTATATTATAGATAACAATATATAATATTATACAATACCCTCTATATCTACATCAATTCAATTGAACAAGTATATACAAAGTCCCAACTTTGTGCTTGGCACTGTCACGGTATACTACAAGACAGTTACATTTTGAAGGTGAATCTATTGTTCACCTTAGTATGAATTTAAGTTGATGTGTTATGTCTCTTGGGTACTAAGGATTTTATTCTGGAAGAGATCTTAAAAGTAATTTGATCTACCACCTTCATTTTACAAATGAAGAAACTGTGGCTCAGATTTATGAAATTTCTCCAGTTCATGCAGGTAGTTAGTAGCAGGGACAAGCAATATAGTACTCTAGAAAAAGTACTGGGTTTAGAATAAGGGGTCTGGAGTTCAAATCCCAACTCTACCACTTATTACTATGTGACCTTGGGCAAGTCACACAACCTCTGGATTTCATCTATAAAATGAAAGGATTGGACTAGATGACCTCTAAGGTCCCTTTTGATTTTGAGTCTATGAACATTACGATTCCAATCTAGGTTTTCTGAATCCAAAATCCAGTGGTGTTTTTTCCCCACTGCGCTATGCTGCCCAATGTCATTTATTGGTACTTTGGGGTACTAGGATTTAACCACATTCATAGAAAAATAAACTTTTATAATTGTAAACAATCTCAGTGATCATCTGAGTCAATCTGTACCTGTTAAAGAATTCCCTCAGTCTGGAAATCAACAAACATTTATTGCGTACCTACTACATGCCAGGTACTGTGGTATAGGCTGGAGATACAAAGAAGAAAAGTCCCTGCCCTCAAGGAACTTACACTGTAATGGAGGTGGACAACATGTACACATTTAAGTAGATCCAAAATACATTCTCCACACATTCAATATGATATCAGAGATGGGAGGCAGTAGCAGGTGGGATGAGGGGACATCCAGAAAGCTTCACAAAGGAAATTGGAGCTTGAGGTTAAGCCTGGAAAGAAGTGGAGGATTCTAACAGGTGGAAGTGAGGAGGGAGACTATTCTAGCTATGGATGCCAACCTGTGCACAGGCACAAAGCCTGCCCATCAAATGTCTCTCTACCATTCTTAACTTTTGTCTGAAGACCTTCATAGAGGGGGAATTGACAGCATCCTGAGGTAGCCCAGTTTTTTCTTAGCATCAAATGCCAGAAATCTGCCCCTTTTGAACTTCCATGCTTTTCTCCAAGTTCCTCCTTTTAACCTTGCTCAGCCTTAGTTTCTTCCTCTATAAAATGGGGATCATAATAGCACCTCCCTGTTGGGAGTTGTGAGGATCAAATGAGATAACATTTGTAAGGTGATTGGCACAATACCTGGCACTTAGTAGGAGCCATGTAAATGCTGACTACTGTTATTATTATTACCATGTAGATAGGACATAGTGTGTCTAAGTGGCTAGAGAGCTAACCTTAGAGGAGCCTGACCTGTGATTTCATTGCTAAACATGTCACCCCTTCATCCAATGCAGCTATCCTGGGACTTTGTCTCAAGAAGTGACCCTGGACATTGGGAGGGGAAGGGCTTTCTAGTCATTTCCAAACTAATCTCAGGAATTAATGAAGGAAGGGCAACAGAAACTTCATCTGCACAGAACAAGCCAGACATCTGAAATCTAAGTAATTCCCTTTTCTATCAATTCAGGCAGACAAGAAAAGCAGAAAGAACACTAATCATACTCGTATATGGCATGCTCCCTCTTATTTGACCCACACAACATCTTGATGAGGAAAGTAGTTCAGTTGCAGTGATGTGTCCTTATTGCACAGGTGAGAAAAATAAAGCCCAGAGACACTCTGTTACTTGCCAAAGGACATATAGCTAGGAAACAATAGTGCTGGAATTTGACAGGTCTTTTGACTCCAAATCCAGACCTGCCCAATTATTTAAACCATCTTCATTCTAAGATGATACCCAATGATGATAAATTCATTTAAGGAATTGGCACCACTGAGCATAGTGCAGTGGATAGAGTCTTGGACCTGGAGTCAGGAAGACCTGAGTTCAAATCCAGCCTCAGACACTTGCTCCCTGTGTGAGCCAGGGCAAGTCACTTCAACCACTCTCTGCCTCAGTTTCCTGAAAATAGGAGCCCTTCCCTCTCAGAGTCATGATAAAATGAGTTAATATTTGTAAAATGCTTAAAGCACTGTGTAAATGTCAGCTGTTATTATCTTGGTTTTCAAAGAATTTGTTTTTAATATGAAGGGAAAGTTTTTCTGAACCGTTTTTTCCTTGCCCGTAAAATAAGAATGGGCAACTAGGTGGTACCATAGTGGATAGAGCATCAGCCCTGGAGTCAGGAGGACCTGAGTTCAAATCCAGACACTAGCTATGTGACCATGGGCAAGTCACTTCACCCGGTTTGCCTCAGTTTCCTCATCTGTAAAATGAGCTGGAGAAGGAAATGACACACTATTCCAGTATCTTTGCCAAAAAAAAAATCCCAAATGGGATCACAAAGAGTCAGAGATGGCTGAAACAACTCAACAACAATAAAAAAGAAGAAGAATCCTTATACTCCAGGGTGTGCCCTCAGAAGTGGACATTCACTACAAATCAGGAGTTGATTTATTACTCCGCTCATTGTCTAGCCTTGAGAAAGTGATGGAGCGAATGGTAGTAATGCAAAGCCGATTGTTAAACGTTTATCAGCACACAGCTGGTGGTATTTCCTGTTTCACAAGGTTTGGAGGAAGTAAAGGGTTAGGAAAGCTGTCATGCAATAGCCCCAGTTTGCTCCAGACTCTGCCTCCCCTGGGGACCTCCTAACTCGTGCACATCAATACGCACTGTATCTACACAGAACTGTAATTCTGGCTGCCTTGTCTTCTGGGTTCTGTGCATGATATGACCTTGAAAAATTTGTGTTTGTCTAAGGTTATAAAAGCTTGGATGGTTTGGAACCCGATCCATCTAGCATAGCATACTGAGCGAATAATACAGGCAGAATTAGAGAAATACAGTAAGTTATATTATTCCCAATACAATAGTGATTTCAAGAGGCTGGTTCAGAAAATAGGAAACATCTGTCTACACACGAAGATAGAAGTGGTAAAAATTAGAGAGAAAGTAGCAAGAAATAAAATAAATAACAAAATGAAAAGCATATGAGAATGGAATGGGATCCTGTTGATAGAAAGGCTTTTTCCACAGGTGGTAAAATTAAAGCATGATAGGAGGGTTTACCCTGGACTAACGCAGAGTAGTCCAACTATATGGGATGTACAACCTGTGTAGGCATAGTTACAGAGTAACTAACAGAGTAAATGGAAAGTTACTATAAAGAGGAAGGCACTAGCAGTTGGGGAAACTGGAAAGGGCCTCCTGAAGAAGGTCTCTCTTGAGCTGAGTGTTAAAAGAAGCCAGTGATTCTAAGAGATAGATAGGGTGAGGGAGAACATTCTAGACATGGCGGTGGGCCACCAGTACAAAAGCATGGAGAGGAGAGATGGAGCATCCTGTGTGGACACCAGCAAACATCCATTGAGGACCTACTATGTGTAAGGCCCTGGGTGAAATGCAAAGGTGAAAAAGTCCTGATATTTTAATGAAACTTGTCTGATCCATAAAAGAGATAAGATGTACGTGGATAACACTTTCCAAGGTAACCAATGACCCTGTTATTATTAAAGACAGCAAGTTTTTAAAAATCTTTATCCTCCTTGGCTCATTTCCATATCTTTATACATGCTTTCCCCATACCTAAAATGTTCTCCCTTCTCTCCTCTCCCTTTTGGAGCCCCTCGGTCCTTTCTGGGTTCACCTCAAGCCCATTATCTACAGACACCTTTCCTGATCTCCTCAGATGTTAACGTTCCTCCCTGAAGTCACTAACTCTTATGTTGTACTTTTCTGTCTCCATGTTGCTTTTTCCTAGTAGAACATAAACTCCTTAAGGTCAGAGACGATGTTGTTTTCGTCTCTATCCCTCCATAGTCTGGCACACTTTGACATGGTTTAAGATATTCTCCTATTGAATGCACTCTTCTCCTTCAATTACAAAGACACCAAATTCTTTGAGTTCTCCTACCTCTCTCTGCTTCTTCTCTATCTCCTTCCCTGGGGCAGCTAGGTAGTGCAGTGGATAGAGCACCAATACAGGAGTCAGGAGGATCTGAGTTCACATCTCACCTCAGACACTTAACACTCACGAGCTGCGTGACCTTGGGCAAGTCACTTAACCCCAATTGCCTCATCCTGGGTCATCTCCAGTCATCTTGATGAATATCTGGTCACTGGATTCAGATGGCTCTGGAGGAGAAGTGAGGCTGGTGACCTATACAGCCCTCCCTCACTCAAAGCAAAGTCAAGTGCAAGTCATGTCATCATTTCTCTGATAGCCTGGTCTTCTTTGACAACGAAGGATGAATACTTCCCTAGTACTTTATCTTTCAACTTATTAGTTGGATGTTTCCCATCTAGACTTAACCCTCTTCTCTCTTCATCTCTGTTTTCTCCCTTGGTCTTTTCTCACTCCCATGGCTTCAACCAACATTTCTATGCAGAAAATTCCCCAGCCTCCACCTTCTGCTCTGGTCTCTCATCTAAACTCTAAACTAGCATCATTGATCACCTAAAACATATGTTCCCTTGGCTGTCTCACCAGTTCCTCAAACCTGACATTTCCTAAATGCTTCTCTCAGTTCCATTACTTCTGACTGTGGCCCTAGTCCTCACCCTATCTCCCAAGTTTTTATTCTCAGAGTTATCATTTAATCTTTCCCTCTCCTTCACCTCACAAAGCCAAACGAGTACAAGAAACTATCAGTTCAATCAATCAATAAACATGTATTAAAGTCTAAGTATATGCCAGGTACTGTATTAAGTGCTGCAGATACAAAAGAAACAAAAGACAGTCCCTGCCCTCAAAAAATGTACAATCTAATGGGGGAGACCGCATGCACACAAATATATACAAACAAGTTATATAAAGGATATATAGGAAATAATTAGCAGGGTGGAGGCATCAGAATTAAGAGGGATTGGAAAAGACTTAGTGCAGTAGGTAGGGTTTTAGTTGAGACTTAAAGCAAATTAAGGAAGCCAGGAGGCAGAGGTAAGGAGGAAGAGCATTCTGGGCATGGGGGACAGTAAGAGAAAATGCTAAGAGCCAAGAGATGGAGTGTCTCGTTCATGGAACAGCCCGATGTCTAGTGTCAAAGAGTGTAGTGGGGAGTAAGGTGTAAGGAACCTGGAAACATACGAGAAGGCTAGGGAGGAGCAGGGCATTCAATGGCAAACAGGGCATTTTGTACTCCTAGAGGCAATAGGGAACCACTAGAGTTTGTTGAACAGGGATGTGACACGATAAGACCTATATTTTAGGAAAATAATTTTAGCAGCTGAATGGAGGATGGATTAGAGTAGGTCCACATCTTGAACCTCTTCCTTCCTATTTATTCCCTCTAGCCTCCTAACAAGTCTTCCAGGCCCAGGATAGAAGGTTGTGTTTGTAGATAACTTTGACTTTTGAAGGAAGGTAGAGGATGATGGGAGAACAGAGTAAGGGATAGGAGCAGCAATATATTGACGATGAGAGGTGAGAATGAGGACATATATCTGTATTTTTCCTAGGGTCAATCTGATGTCAGAATATTAAATTGAAAATATGTAAGATGCTTATTGATTTAAAAGCTTTTCGTAAGAAATATTAAAGGGACTGTGGTATAGTGATCACAGAGTCAGAGAGAGAGAGAGATAGAGAAAGAGTCATGGGAAGAGAGCCAGTCTCAGAGCCTGGTTTCTGGTCCGGACTCAGACACATACTGATAATATGAACCAGGGAAAATCAACTAACCACTCAGTTTTCTGAGGCAGAGATTATCAAATTCATATTAGCCCAGCACTCTCCAGTGAGACCTGAACTAAACTAAAATGTAATTGGGAAATATTTAAAGAAACAAATAAAAATACAATAAGTATTAGTGTAATTAGTGTATGATTTTCTATCAATGTGTAGCTACAAAGATCTATGGATGAATGGTTTCTGTTTCTATTTGAGTTTAACATCACATCTCCACATGAGACAGGGTTCTCAGCCTTTTTTATGTCACAGACCCCTTTGGCAGTCCTGTGAAGCCTATGGACCCCTTCTCAGAATCATGTTTTTAAATACATAAAACAAAATACATAGGACTACAAAGAAGACCAACTAGGATGAAATAGTTATCCAAAAATTGTTTAAATCAAATTCATAAATGTCAGATTAAGAAATCAAGCTAAGACTATGAACTACAGAGAAGGTGGCAATCTACATTGGGAGAGGGAGTTCCCTCATCAAGCAATTCACTGTGCCATCAAAACCAATGATATAGCCCTTATTTCATAAAAAATATCGCATAAGTGCATTGACAAACTCAATTTCCTTTCCAGCTATAAACTTTTGTTCTTTTTCCATATCTCTCTGGCTTTCTCTCCCGTCTTTCTAATAAAATACCTCAGAGAAACTTGCTTCTAATTGCTCAAAATGAAAAATAAAAGAGAATATTGATTCTCCTACCTGGATTCTGCTGTATCCAGTCTGGAAGCCAATTTAGCTCACAGTCACATACCCAAGGGTTTCCATGCAGGTAAATGCTCTCCAATCCAGTCATATACAGAAACATCTCCTGTGGGATGGAGGTCAGGAAGTTGTCTGACAAATAGATGTACTTTACGAATGATATTTTAAATATCTGGAAATAGCCCAATGAGACAAAGGTATTGGGATGGAGCTTGGTGAGCAGATTTCCTTCCAGGTGCACAAGCCGAAGGGAGGTGAGTCCATAAAAAGTCTCCGGGTTTATAAACTCCAGATGGTTATGGTCCAGGTGGAGCCGAGTCAAGCTCCTAAGACCATGAAAAGTATCTTTGTGAAGTCTTCTGATTTTATTGTAGCTCATTTTTAAAACCTTATGAATTAAGAAAAAAAGAGAAAACAAATTAGCTCAGCCAACCATTGCTTCCAGGAGAGAGAAGAGCACTAGCATTCAATTGCCTGTTGATTTTGATGGATGTTGGACCAGAGACAGAAGAAATTAGCATGATTTTTTTCAAATGCTTATCCCTAGTCTATATATATACAACACCCCAACCTACAATCATTACTCAGAATGCAACATTCTCTAAGGACGAAGGTGGAAAACAGTTCCACAGTGGCACCGAGTTACGCCATATTGAATGAATGAGTGAATAAATGAACATTTTCTATGATCCAGGCACTAAGCTAAATGGTGGATATATAAAAATGAGCAAGCAAGACACGTAAGCTTTCAAGCAACTTACTTTGTAATGAAGGAAAGAAAGATATAAAGGAGAGTTGGGAGTGAGGAATAATTGTGTGGCCACATGGTTTGGAAATGGATGAAAAGTGACATGGAGTTGGAGTTCTGGGCAAAATGAGGTGAAAGTACTGTCAGAGCCCAGAGTCCCAGGGGCTGACTCTAGGCTCCAGTAAGAGAAGGTTGAGGAAGGTAGCCTGAGTGCAGATGGCAGGGTTTGGAAATGGCCAGAAAAATATTTATGATGTTTATTTATTTGGTTGCTTCTTTGTTTAGCTTGTATTTGTGAGATCATTGGCATAAGGAATTCCCAGTGAGGAACCTCCCTCTAGGAATATAGATCAACTGATCTTCAACTTAGAATCTTGAAGAGTTTCTTGAGGGAAAACTTCTGAGAGAGTAAATGACTTGTCCAATGTCATACAATCAGTGGACATCAGAGAGGCTGGATTTGAACTCAAGTCATCCTGACCTTGAAGTCAGCCATTGTGATACACCACATTGCCTCTTACCATATTGACTTGGCCTGAGAATTAGCCAGTGATAATATTACAGGCTTCCTTGATGGGAGACATGTGGGTTTAATTCATGGTCAGAAAGGCAAAGTGGTATCATATCGTATCACAATTGTATCATATTGAACCATATCACATTATATCGTATTGTACCACACTGTACCATACAGTATAGTATAGAATGGTATAGTATTGTATAGTATTAGTACAGTATAGTGGTTTAGCATAGAGTGGTATCATAGAGTTGGACTTAGCTTAGTCAGGAAATTCTGGGTTCAAAGCCTGCCTCTGACACTTACTAACTGGGTGATCCTGGACAAGTCATATCACCTCCATGAGCTTCAGTTTCTTCATCTGTATGTGGGGATAATAATATCTTCAGTACTTATATCACAGGGTTCTGCTGAGGCTCAAATGAAACTAATTTGGAGGGTCCCAAAAATCTTAGTGCAATTTAGTTGCAAGAGCTTAAAATTTCACTAAGACTTTTGGGATACCCTATATATGTAAAGGGCTCTGGAAATTTTAAAACCTAAGATATCAGTTTTTATCATTATTATTCAAACCTTGGACAATTCACTAAGGCTCAAAGCATTTTACAAATATTACCTTGTTTTATCTTCACAACAATCTTGGAAAGTAAGTGCTATTATTATTCCCATTTTACAGATGAGAAAACTGAGGCAGACAAAAATTAAGGGTCACACAGCTTGCCTTTTTTTCTTCCTTACCTGCAAGGCATGTAAATCTGTAAATGTCTTGTCTGAGATGTCACGAATCTCATTACTGTGCAGCATCAACAACTCCAGCTTGTGCAGGCCAGTAAAGTCTGTTTCAGTCAGCTTAATCAAGTTGTTGTAACTAAAAAAAGAGAGAAAGATAGGTTTTCAGTACTGTATACAATCCATCAGAGAAAGATCAAAAAAGGAAAATGAAAGAAAGTACATTTTTGCAAACACATCCATGAAAGTTTCCTCTGAACCTAAGAGGACAGGATAATCATTCAAAATTCATAAATATAATTTGTATCAAAAGTCACACTGGAGGCTTTCCACAAAGTAAGTTGGAGAGAAGGGAGTTTTATCACTTTTAGATTTGCCTATGAAACAAAGGTGGGTCTTGTATATCTAATATTTGCCAAATTATTCATAAAAATATTTTTTCTTTGTAATAGCAATTAGGGTTCAGAATTTTCAAGAGCATGTTGATAAATGATTTTTAACAATTCATTAACCATAGAATGTGGACAACACATTCAGAAAGGGGGAAAATATCACAAAATTGTAGATGGCCTTTCATTTAAGTTTTAGTGATAGAGCTTTTTCTTTTTGAAAGATAGCTTAACAATGAATGTATTGTGATATTGTCTATATTCTGTTATGAAGATCTTAATGCTTATCTTTTAATATGTGCATACATAGACACATACATATGCATTGTATAGACACATACAGATACAGTGTTCAGTTAAAACTATTCCATATTGACCTATTTATAAAAGCTCTCTATGCCCTCCCAAAGGAAAATGGATAAAAGAACAAGCATTGACGAAAGTGATTACCATTTCTTTAAAAATGTTTCAATAGGCAGAGCCAAGATGGTGGAGTAGAAGGACACACCTTTAGAAGCTCTCCTCCCACAGCCCATAAAATACCAGTGAAAAATGACTCTAAACAAATTCTAGTGCAACAGAAGCCACAAAACTACAGAGTGAAAGAGATTTCCAGCCCAAGGCAGCCTGAAAGGCTGACAAGAAAGGCCTGTTGTGCTGGTGGTGGAGGAGAGTGCAGCCTAGCCTTGGCTGCACTGCAGCAAGGACAGGACTGGAGAAGGATTCAAGATGCCACAGCAGCAGCTGTGGGTCTCAGATTCCTCAACTCACAAATGCCAAAGACAGCTTCAAAGGTCAATGAGAAAACTCTTTCACCTTGGGGAGAAAGGAATACAGTGGTCTAGCCCCAACCCCATGCAGCAGCAGCTTCCATTGTTGGGGCCTTGGCCTAAAGACCTTGAGTGAATTGAACAGCTCATCTGGATCTCAGTTCTGAGAGACAGCCCTGGGGTGAGGAGGAGTGTTGGCTGGTGGAGTTTGCAGGGGCTTTGGAGAAGGAATTCTACTTGCAGAAAAGAGTGCTTGTAGTTGCTCCTAGACCAGAGTGCAGGTCAGGAAAGGACTAAGCTCCTCTCCCTTGATTGTACCACCTTGGATGAACTGAAAACTTACAAGTCCCCAGAGTATACTCTCCTCTTGACAAGAACTCAAAAGTCAAGTAATTCACTGGGGAAATGCCTCCAAAATGGAAAAAGAATAAGACAATAGAAGGTTACTCTCTTGGTGAGCAGGCATTTTCTTCCATCCTTTCAGATGAGAAAGAACAATGCATACCATCAGTCAAGCTTTCTGCATCCAAAACCTCCAAAATAAATATAAACAAATATTCAATTGTCTCAGGCCATGGAAGAGCTCAAAAAAAAAAGATTTTGAAAATCAAGTAAGAGAGGCAAAAGAAAAATTGGGAACAGGAATGAGAGCAATGCAAGAAAATCATGAAAAGCGAGTCGGCAGCTTGCTAAAGGAGACCCAAAAAATACTGAAGAAATTAACACCCTTAAAAACAGATTAACTCAAATGACAAAAGAGGCCCAAAAAGCCAATGAGGAGAATGCTTTCAAAAGCAGAATTAGCCTAATGGAAAAAGAGATTCAAAAAGCTCACTGAAGAAAATAGTTCTTTAAAAGTTAGAATGGAGCAGCTGGAAGCTAGTGACTTTATGAGAAACCAAGAAATTACAAAACAAACCCAAAAGAATGACAAAAAAAGAAGATAATGTGAAATATCTCATTGGAAAAATAACTGACCTAGAAAATAGATCCAAGAGAGACAGTTTAAAAATTATGGGACTACCTGAAAGCCATGATCAAAAAAAGAGCCTAGACATCATCTTTCATGAAATTATCAAAGAAAACTTCCCCTATATTCTGGAACCAGAGGGTAAAATAAATATTGAAAGAATCCACTGATGACCTTCTGAAAGAGATATGAAAAGAAAAACTCCTAGGAATATTGTGGCCAAATTCCAGACTTCCCAGGTCAAGGAAAAAATATTACAAGCAGCTAAAAAGAAATAATTTGAGTATCGTGGAAATACAATCAGGATAACACAAGATCAGGCAGCTTCTACATTAAGGGATCCAAGGGCTTGGAATATGATATTCCAGAAGTCAAAGGAACTAGGATTAAAACCAAGAATCACCCACGCAGCAAAACTGAGTATAATACTTCAAAGGAAAAAGTGATCATTCAGTGAAATAGAGGACTTTCAAACATTCCTGATGAAAAGACCAGAGCTGAAGAGAAAATTTGACTTTCAGACACAAGAATCAAGAGAAGCATGAATAGGTAAAAAGGAAAGAGAAATCATAAGAGACTTACTGAAGTTGAACTGTTTACATTCCTACATGGAAAGACAATATTTGTAACTCTTGAAACTTTTTTCAGTATCTGGGTAGTTGGTGAGATCACACACACACACACACACACACACACATACACACAGATATGTGTGTGTATATATATATATATATATATATCGAGAGAGAGAGAGAGAGAGAGAGAGAGAGGCAGGCAGAGAGGCAGAGAGCACAGGGTGAGTTGAATAGGAAGGGATTATATCTAAAAAAATAAAATTAAGGGGTGAGAGAGGAATATATTGGGAGGAGAAAGGGAGAAATGGAATGGGGCAAATTATCTCTCATAAAAGAGGCAAGAAAAAGACTTTTCAATGGAGGGAAAAAGCAGGGAGTTGAGAGGGAAAACATGAAACTCTCCTCACATTTGACTCAAGGAAGGAATAAAATGCACACTCATTTTGGTATAAAAAAATCTATCTTACACCACAGGAAAGTAGGGGAGAAGGGGATAAGTAGGGTGTGGGGGGATGATAGAAGGGAGGGCAAATGACAGGAGGGGGTAATTAGGAGTAAACACTTTTGGGGAGGGATAAGGTCAAAAGAGAGAATAGAATAAATGGGGGGGGGCAGGATAGAATGGAGGGAAATATAGTTAGTCTTTCACAACATGACTATTATGGAAGTCTTCAGCAACACTACACATATATAGCCTATATTGAATTGCTTGCCTTCTCAGTGGGGATGGGTGGGGAGAGAAGTTGGAACTCAAAGTTTTAGGAACGATTGTGGAGAATTGGTTTTATTTGTAACTGGGAAATAAGAAATACAGGCAATGGGGTATAGAAATACATCTAGCCCTACAAGAAAATAGAGAAGATGGGGATAAGGGAAGGGAGGGGTGTGATAGAAGGGAGGGTAGATTGGGAGAAAGGGTAATCAGAATGCATGGTGTTTTGGGGTGGGGATTTGAGAGATGGGGAGAAAATTTGAAACTCAAAATCTTGTGTAAATGAATGTTGAAAACTAAAAATAAATAAATTGGAAAAAAATAAAGATGTTTCAATAACATAAATCAATGGCCACAACAAAAAAAGCCAAAGGAACTTAGAAATCCCCTCATCCAGCAAACACATTTCTTTGCTAACTAGAGAGATGTGGCAGCTAAGTATGAAACTGGTTTAGAATATTAACTTGTTTGTAAAATTTTCAAGAGGAAATTTACTTCCTTGGACAAGTGATTCAAACTACACACACACACACACACACACACACACACACACACACACACCAGGCTTTCCTGTAAAATGAGGGGGTTTGACTAGAAGATCCTGAAATCTTTTCCAGTTCTTTATCTATGATTCTAAGACCCTATCATCATGAGCAATATTACCTCACCAAACAGCCAGGATTTCTGATTCCAAGACTAGTACATTATCCACTATACTAATGCTGCTCTGTATCTCCTTCAGTACCTAGGGACATGGTCTGGCCACCCCTCCTCTTTCTCCCCCTCCCCCAATCAGGAATGTTAAGAAGAAAACAAAAACTCTTAAAAATTACTGAAACCAGGGGCAGAACCAAGATGGTGGTGTAAAAGCAGGGACCTGATTGAGTTCTCCTCCCAACCCCTCAAAAAACCTATACAAAATGACTGTAAACTAAGTCTAGGTCAGCAGGAATCACAAAATGACAGACTGAAGCAAATTTCTAGGTTAAAACAATCTGGAAGGTTGACAGGAAGGGTGTATCACACCAGGCTAGGAGCAGAATGCAAAATTCATAGTTCAGTGTTGGCCAAGCTGGCATGGACAGAATGAGAGCAGGCCTTAGGGACTAAATAGCTGGCAGCTATGGCAGTTTCCAGTTTCTCAACCCACAAATGCCAAAGACAGCTTCAAAGGTCAGTGTCAAGGGTCTCCCACCTGACTGAGAGGGGAGTCTGGGTCCTGGCATCAGCATGGCAGCAGCCACTGCCAAAGAGGCAGCTGCTTCTGGAACCTTCCACTTAGCAAAGAGCTCAAAAGTCAAGTAATTGGTTGGGAGGATGAGCAAACAGGGGAGAAAAAATAGATTATAGATTCTTGCTTTATCTGTGAAAAGATGTTTTCTTATGTCATTGGTGATGAGGAAGATCAAGGCAAGCAACCAGAAGAAAGCAACAAAATTGAAGCTCCTGCACCCAAAGCCTTCCAAAAAAATATGAATTAGCTTTAGGCCCTGGGAGAACTCAAAAAGGATTTTGAAAATCAAGTAACAGAAGTAGAGGAAATACTGGGAAGAGGAATGAGAGTGATGCAAGAAAATCATGAAAAATGAATCAACAACTAAAGGAGACCCCCAAAAATGCTGAAGAAAATAACACCTTTAAAATTAGACTAACCTAAATGGCAAAAGAGGTCCAAAAAGCCAATGAGCAGAAGAATGCCTTAAAAAGCAGAATGGGTCAAATGGAAAAAGAGGACCAAAAGCTCACTGAAGAAAGTAATTTCTTAAAAATTAGAATGGAGCAAATGGAAGCTAATGACTTCATGAGAAATCAAGAAATTATAAAACAAAAGCAAAAGAATGAAAAAATAGAAGACAATGTGCAGTATCTTATTGGAAAAACAACTGACCTGGAAAACAGATCCAAGGGAGATATTTTAAAAATTATTGGACTCCCTGAGAGCCATGATAAAAAAAAAGCTGAGACATCATCTTTCAAGAAATTATCAAGGAAAACTGTCCTGATATTCTAGAACCAGAGGGTAAAATAGATATTGAAAGAATCCACCAATCTCCTCCTGAAAGAGATCCCAAAAGGAAAACTCCTAAGAATATTGTAGTCAAATTCCAGAGTTCCCAGATCATAGAGAATATATTACAAGCAGTCAGAAAGAAACAATTTGAGTATTGTGGAAACACAATCAGGATAACACAAGATTTAGCAGCTTCTACACGAGGGATTGGAAGGCTTGGAATATGATATTCCATAGGTCACAATAGCTAGGATTAAAACCAAGAGTCACCTACCCAGCAAAACCGAGTAAAATACTTCAGGAGGGGAAATGAACATTCAGTGAAATAGAGGATTCTTGTTGAAAAGACCAGAGCTGAATAGAAAATTTGATTTTCAAATATAAGAATCAAGAGAAGCATGAAAAGGTAAACAGGAAATAGAAAGGGACTAATTAAAGTTGAACTGTTTACATTCCTACATAGACAGATGATATTTGTAACTCATGAGACCTTTCTCAGGATTAGGGTAGTTAGAAGGAATATATTCATGTCTCTCTATATGTATGTTTGTATGTATATGTATGCATGTGTGTGTGTGTATATGTATATATATATATAGAGAGAGAGAGAAAGAGAGACAGACAGACAGACAGACAGAGACAGAGAGAAAGACAGAGACAGAAGGCACAGGGTGAGCTGAATATGAAAGAATGGCATCTAAAAAATAAAGTGTTGGGAGGAATGTACTGGGAGAAAGAGAAAGGGAGAGGTAGAATGTAGTAAATCATCTCATATAAAAGAGGCAAGAAAGAGCTTTTACAATGGAGGGGAAGAGGGAGAAGGCAAGAGGGAATAAATGAGTCTTACTTTCATCAGATTTGGCTTCAGGAGGGAATATATATATGTATATATTATATGGATATATTATATGGATATGTGTGTGTACAATATATCAATTTATCTTATCCTACAGGAAAGCAGGGAGGAAGCACATAAGAGAGGGGGATAATAGAAGGGACGGCAGAGTGAGGGAAGGGGTAATCAGAAACAAACACTTTGGCAGAGGGACAGGTCAAAGGAGAGAATAGAGTAAATAGAGGGTGGGACAAGATAGAGGGAAATGTAGTTAGTCTTTCACAACAGGACTGCCATGGAAGCATTTTGCATGACTACACGTGGGTAACCTATATCTAATTGCTTGCTTTCTCAATGAAGGTAGGTGGGGAGGCAGGAAGGGAGAGAATGCAGAACTCAAAGCTTTAAAAATGAATGTTAAAAATTATTTTTACATGCACCTAGGAAATAAGCTATATAGGCAAGGGGGTACAGAAATCTATCTTGCTCTAGGAGGGAAGGGAATAAGGGGTGGTGATAGAAGGGAGGGTTGATTGGAGGAAAGGGTAATCAGAATACATGTTGTCCTGGGATGGGGGAGGGGGAGAGGGGGAGAAAATTTGAAATTCAAAATTTTGTGGCAGTGAATGTTGGAAACTAAAAGTAAATAAATTTTTAAAAATTACTGAAACCAGGTTTTGGTTAGTTCTTACACTGTCCATTTCCAGAGACTGAAAACAACATTAAGCTGTTATTTCCCATTTCTTAAAAAACTGGGATTCTCTTTATTAGTGGCTTCCTGATGAAGCTGACATAATTCTTCCTTGCTCAAGGAAGCTCAGACTTTGTGAAGACTTACAAAGAGAAGAGGGGAGTGTTTCACCTACCCTAGGTTGATGCGTTCTGCATTGGCAGGGATGGTATCTGGGATGGCAGTGAGGTACCGGAACGTGCAGTGAACCTCTGTCGGGATATAACAGGCACATCGGCGGGGGCAGGCACTGCCATAGGGAAGGGTGGCCAGGCAGACACTGACCAGAGAGACCAACAAGGGAGGGAGCTCTTTGCCTTTTACTTTCATCCTGAAATAACATCTCTGTCAGCAAGGACAAGTACAGATAGCCAGACCCCAGCATACTCCCTTCTCCCCCCACCTTCCCAGAAGATAAGTACAACTGGTCAGTCTTGCCCACAACATTCATGACAGACTTGTTCTTGAGGAATCTCTACTATCTCCTATCCTCAAACAGAGTTCTGTCATCTAGAGGAATATTTATCATCAAGAAAATTTCTTCACAGCTTCTCACTTTCTTAATGAAAAGCAACAGGAGGAACATGTTATTTAGGAGTTGTTAAAAAGTGAAACTGGAGAGTTTAATGAGAATCCAGTTATCACTGAATCTCACTGTGTGTTATTGGGAGTGTTTGTAAATTGTCTATGCCTGGGCCCTGGCCAGGCAGAACACGTAGGCTGCTTTATTGCCAAATAATGACTATGAACAATAGTGAGGGTTCGGATGGGACTGAAGCAGCCTTCAGTGTTGGGCTGCAGAAAGAAATTCAGACTTTGCAAGTGTAATCCTGCCCTGGATTCATAGAGAATATCCCAGCCAAGACTTTCTCTCTGTTATAACCTCTTTCTCCTCTTCTTCCTCCTTCTATCTCCTCTTCCTCTAAATGCTATTGCTGCTCTGTGGATTACGACCAGGAGTAAGAGGCACAGAATCCCTCACTGGGAGTCACTTTTGTGGCCGAAATGTTGGCTCAGTATCAGCAGCCAAACCTAATTTACCTCCCCAGTCTAAGGGTTGCCCTGAACCCTTCATGATGCTTATCTGATGGAAATGATTCTTACAAGATGTTTAGGAAGCTTCCATGAATTGTTTCCTTCAATGTCTGGCTCTCTCTGTGTGTGCCTTTAGCTATATAACTTAGTTGAAAAAGCACTGATGTCAGTGCTCATTTGCTGTTAAACTTTGTGTAGTGAGGAAGCTAACTAACCAGGTTTCGAAAACAGAGATGTAGGTGCTTTCAATAATTGATTACTGAACATTTCATAACCACTTTATGTTTGGAAATAGCCTTCCCATCCCCCAACCCCACCCCCATGTATACTTAGGTTAGTAAAGGCATAGTCAGCTTGGAATGAACTCCTGGGTTGGAGACTAGAAGAATGTAAAGGCATTAGACCCCCAGATCGGGCACAAAACGGGAATGATTTGGAAGAGAATCAAAGAAGAGAGGTTAAAAGGGGAGAAAAGGAATTTTGCAAAAGCTGCACACCATATGCAAGGAGAGAGAGAGGAGCTGACAATACCTGAGAATCGGATTTTTTTGTATGGCAGCTCAGTCTTTCCCAGTCATTGACTCTTCCTGTGAGATAGGCAGAAATTGACTAGGAGGAGAATAATTCTCTGACCCAAAGGTGCAGGATGCTTGAAGAGGTCCTTCTGCTTAGCAGACAAATAATTAATACTCCAGTCAGAAAGAGAGAGGCGCAGCTTCGGGGTGATGCATGTGCCCCGAGTAATTGCAGGGAAAGTGATGTTTTAGCTGAAGAAATATTTAAAAGAAAGTATAGTTCTTTTTGGTTTATTCTTTCTCCCTGGACAAAGTTTTGTTTTGTATTGTTTTTCAATAGTGCACTCCAAATTTTCCTTGTATTTCCATTTTAATGCCACTATCGATGTCTCTGCCCCCACTCCACCCCGCGGCCGGGTCCCAGCAGCTTCACCTCAAATTCTAAATCCTGAAAACTCACACAGGTTCCAAAAATGTGGGTCTCCACCTATTGTTCCCCTTTTCTGTGAAAGTTTCTTGAGCCTGGCTTCAGTCACTGAAACAGAGGGAGTTTCCCTTCTTGCTTTCGGACTCTCTTGACTTTCTCCCCAATGTGTCCTCCCATCACCCCCTTCCGTCTCCCTCCCCTCTCTTCCTCCCTCTCTCCTGCTTGCTCCCTCTTCTCCCTCTCTCTCTTTCCACAAAGTCCCTACTCTCCAGACTGATCTTACCACATTGCCACTTTAGACCCTGTTCAACCACGTCCCGCCCCTCCTCCTCCTATACCTTGCAAGAAAATGATTGGAGGACTTTTTACCTTACCTCTTTGTCCAAGCAGCCAATAGGCTGATGCGTTTCCAGCTGCGGTTCGGGCTGTGCAAGGATAGAGGGCTCTAAGGCAACTCCTGGAGCTGAAGAAACTGTCAAAAATGTGCAGAGCCAGTGAATGAAGGTCTGGGAGGGAGGAACTCACTGGGGAAGTGACATGCGTGTCTGGGGGATTTTACTGAGGGGCCCCAGAGTGCACAGATAATAAACGGCTGCAGTCAGTTTGTTTGGGTTTTCCCAGAGTGTTCGAAAAGTCTGTCCACATGGCAGTGGGCACTATTCCTTTCAGAATGATTCTCAGGCTCCCAAGAATGCAGTTTCTCCGGGAAAAGCCTTGCTAAAATAGGCTGGAAACCATATGGGGGAAGCTTGGCAGAGAGTCTAGCATGCTAGACTTGGACTTAAGAAAGCCTGGGTTCAAATATTGTTCCTGACACTCAGTTTAACCCTGGAGAAGTCAGTTCAACTCTCTGGGGCTCAGTTTCCTCCTCTATAAAATGGGGACAATATTCCTTTTATTTTTTAAGTATCTTTCTTAACAGAGATTTGTGAGGTTCAAATGCATTACCATATACCTAAAGCACTTTAATTTAAAGCTTCCACATGTATGCCATGTGGAATATTATAATGTTATATTATAATATAATATTATATATTATAATTATATAATATTATATATATTATATAATATTATAATACATATAATATGTAATATAACATTATATACAATATTATAATGTAGCATTATAATATTATTACACCAGTAAGTGTTTGAGAGGCAGCCTGGCATAATAGAGTTCCAACTTTGGACTCCATTCTCACCTCTAATATGCAGTATCCTATTTGTATTACTGCTGAAGCTCTTGGGGCCTCAGCCCCCTCTTTCAAATTGCTTGTTAGAGTAGAATTGTTGATTTGTATCTAAGGAAAGGATTTCCATATCTGGGGGTTTGCTCTTCTGATGAAATCACCAGTCCAGTGTGGACCACGAATGAATGCAACAGGGAGAACACAAGATTTGGAGACCACCAGAACACCTTTTCCCTTGGTCTCCATGTAGTCTCCATGTAGTTAGAGCCTAAACATTTTTCCCCTCTCACCATCACCAAGGATTGTTCTTAGCTCTCTGTATCCCTCATGAACTTTGGTGAAAGGAATAGGTGGTAGTGTTACAAATAACAGGTTCTGTTGATACTTTCAGGTTTGAAATACCAATTTACCCAGATGTGGGATTATGAATTTAGAGTTAAAAAGACTTTGGAGGTCAAATTCTTCTTTTTACAGAAGTTAGGTAACTTACTCAAGACCACACAACACCCATGTCTTGGGTTTCTGTCCTCTTGGTCAGTTGTTGGCAGGATGTTATGCAAAATGTCCTGGACTTGAAGTGGGAATACCTGCAGCCACACTTAGTAGTTGGGTGATTTAGACACATTGCCTAACCTTGGAGCATTTGCTCCCTCATCTGCATTATGGGGTTAATGATAGTTGTATTAACTGCTTCACATGGTTGCTATGAATCAAATGCTTCAGAAACCTATGAAATTGTGAGTTTTCATGTTAGATGTGGAGAAGGAAGTAAAAGGCAAACTGCTTGCTATTAATTAGCAATCATTAGCAGAATCAAATTTCTCTGGGTATCATATTCTATATTTCCCATATTTCTGTTAGGAAAAAAACTGGACTACAGAAGAATTAGGGCTTGATTTAAGGTCAAAGGACCTGAGTTCAAATACCAGCTGTTCTGCTTCCTACCTGTATGACCTTAAATAAGTCATATAATATCTGTGCCTCACTTTCCTCATCTGAAAAATTCAGGGGTTGGACTAGATGACCTACATGACCCCTTCCAGTTCTAGACCTATGATCCTATGGTCTGAAATCTGAACCATAGAAAACTAGAGAATTAAACAAACAAACAATGTTTTTAGATATTATAAGTTTAGTGGTTATGAGGTAAAACCTTGTGGAACTCTAGCCGGCTAATAAACACTTGTGGATGTCTATGGGAAAGTGGAAAAAATATCCAGAGCTTCAGGAAATGAGGTAGGACTGGGAGTTACCAGTGGTAATGGGGAGCAGACAGGGAAACAGCAGGAAAGTGGAAGAGTGAGGATGAAAAAGAAGTTCCTATTCTCAAGGCAAGACAATACTGTCTAAAGCCAATCCCCTTATGCAATGATGAAGGGACAGTGTGGTATGGCGAAAAGAACATTGTATTTGGTGTGACTTACTACCTGTTGAGCAAGCCATTAACTCCTCTGGGCCTTGGTTTCCTCATCTGTAAAATACAAGGATTGGAATCAGTGATCCATTAAGTTGATCCCAATTCTAAAATCTTAAAATCCTGGGATCCTAAGAACCATGCCAATGTAGAATGATAGATGATTAAGGTTTGGAAAGGAGCTCTAAGTTCCCATGAGAAGTCTTTAATGCACACAGAAGTTTTGAAAATCACTGATTTTTTTCTATAATTTTAAATCACAGTTGCTATTAGCTCTCATCGTGCCTTCACAAAAGTGGGATGTTTTGGATGCAATTCCAGAATATTTGTGGTTTTCCATCCTTCTTCATAGCCAGCAACTAGTCCGTCTCCCCCATCATACTACTGCTAGAGAGCTAGACTTTGCGTTCTTGAGCCAATTTCCACTTGAGGTTTGGTCTGTTACTCCCCAAACTAAAACCTACAGCAAACTATAAAATGATCATCCTGTTCCATGCATAGCTTTTGTGTCTGATGATGAGTGACCTGGGATAAACTTCTTTTATCTATTTGTAGCGGTATCTGACCATTATTCTGGATTTTAGGGGGGGGGATCATAATTACCATAAGAAGTAATATTTTCTCCAACCGCCTTGTATCACTCTAGCCCTTTCATATATTTGCCATTTTTCTTTATTCCTTCAGATTTAATAGCTACAGTATAGCAAATTATCGGGTGCCCTCTCCTATTTCATTTTTTCAAGAAATCAGTTCTGTTGTTCAAGGACAACAATCCATCTATGTAGTAAGTTGTCCAGAGTGATTTTTTGTCTTTTTTCTCTTGTCTGTTTCTTCATTGGGCAGCTAGGTGACCCAGTGGATAGAGTGTCAGGCCAGGAGTCAGAAAAACTCATCTTCCTAAGTCCAAATCTGACCTTAGACACTTACTAGCTGTGTGACCCTGAACACTGTTTGCCTCAGTTTCCTAATCTGTAAAATGATATGGAAAATGAAATGCAAACTACTCCAATCTCTTTGCCGAGAAAGCCCCAAATGGGATTATGAAGAGTCAGAAATAATTGAACAACCACAAAATTCTTTCATTTTTATTCAATAATAAATAAGAGCCCCAAATGATTACAAGTGTCTCGCTCTTGATGGTATCTCTTTCAGAAGGGGGAGAAGAACAAGTTAATTTTCCATTTGACCTCTTTTAGGGTTGCTCTGGAACCAAGTTTGGTATGAAAGAAGAATTGGAATTCCTTACTGAAATGAATTTTTCTATTATCTAGAATTTCTTTATCTGTGCTTTCCCTGACCCCAATTTTAAGCATATAATATGGCATTGACAGCACATCCACCATTTTCAGAATATTTGTTGTTGACTTCATGAAGTAAAGATCTTCATATCCATTTTTCTCAATAGTCAATGGATAGCCTGGTATCACAGTTGGCATCCATTGGGACCAGCTGCTTATCTGCTTTCAGCTTTCTTTTGTTCCATTTGTTTCTCCTTTTGTGAGATGGAGTCTTTGTTGCCAAACAAGGGTAACAATCCTCCCCAAGAGAGAAGGGTTACATCTAGATCACTGCAGCTGCTGAAGACACCATCATCCTCCCAGTCACCCAAGCTTGAAATCTAGAAATCACACTCGACTCCTCACTTTTTCACACACACACACGCACACACACACACATACACACACACGCACACACACCCCTGACCCCATCCACTCAGTTGTCAAGTCTTATTGATTTTCCCTTCATAACATGCCCCTTTCTCCCCTCTGACACTGCCCTCACCCTGATGCAAGCTCTCATCACTTCACACCTGGACTTTTGCAATAGCCTACTGCTGGCTGGTCTCCTTGCCACAACTCTCTCCTCTCTCTAATCTATTCTTTCCCTCTGGCCCAAGTGATTTTCCTAAAGCATAGGTCTAATCATGTCACCCGTTTCTACTCAATGAACTCCAGCAACTCTCCATTACCTCCATCTGTCTCTAGATCTGTGACCTCAGTTTTGTTAATAGCCTTAATAAGGGAGCCATCACCAGTCATCCTGAGCTATGTCTTGCCACTAGAATCCAATGACTCTGGAGGAGAAAGTGAGGCTGGTGACTTTGCACAGCTCCGCCTCACTTATATCCAATTCACTTGCAAGTCAAGACATCACCTTTGTGATGTCATTGGTCCTTTTCAAGGACAAAGGATGAACAAAAACCACAGCCTTAGTAATAATAGCTAGCATTTGTATAGTACTGTAAAGTTTGCAAAGCAATCCACAAATAGTATATAATTTTATCCACAAAAGAGTCCTGGGAGGTAGGTGCCATTATCATCTCCATTTTACAGAGAAAAACTGAAGCAAACAAAGGTTAAGTGATTTACCCAGGGTCACCCAGCTATATCTGAGACTGAATTTGAACTCAGGTCTTCCTGACTCAAGGTTTAGCACTCTCTGCCCCACACAGCCTAGTTGCCTGAGTTCTCATTGACCAGTGGGTCAAAGATTTCCAAGTCAATGAAGTATCTGTCACCAAAGATATTCTGTAATGCCTCAGGAAATAGGTATTAGGGGTTCCATGATTATAATTGTCCCATGAGCAAAAGAGAGTAGCAGTATAAAGTAGCCATCAATGTCTTGTGCTCATGTTCTAAGTGTAAGCAGAGACTTGAGTTGGCACTGGTTCAAGGGCTTGGGGGCCCGGGATGCACAATAGCTGGCCTCACTAGCTGCCCTGTCAGGAGATTTTATTGAAAGAACAACTTCTAGGTGGTTTCTGAGGTCAGCCACAGAAGCGGGGAAGGAGTATAAGGAACATTGAGGAGGCTCTCTCTCCAACACATGTTCTGGGCTTCTGGATTTTTCATTGTTATAGGTCTTCTTCAGGTCTGAATTTCATCAACAGGGATGAGACCTGGTTGCCTCTGTCATTGGGACACACATGGCCAAGCTATCAGACATGCTCAGATCTGGGATGTTGTCACTTCCCTCATCTGATCATAAGCCAGAAGAATTGAAGAGCCTGTCAAGTAAGAAAAAAATCCCCCCTTCACCTATCTCCTTCTACCCCCCACTTTGTTCTGAGTTTTTGTCTTTCATTTACTTACGTAAGTCATAAGGCAAATATTCACTACTCCCAAGACTTTAGAACTCTGCTCGTAACCATTCTCACTGGTGAGATAATTTAATGGCAGAAAGTAGAAGCAAAGCTTCATGTAACTAAGCCAAAGTGATGCTACAAAGTCACTGTAAGTCAGAACTGGAAGACAGTGGAGAGCTCATTGATTCCAACCCGCTTATTTTACAAATGAGAAAAACTGAGGTCCAGAATGGGTGAGTGATTTATCCAAGTCACACAGATAGTTAGTGAAGGAGTCAAGACTAAAACCCAGGTTTTCTGTCTCCTTGGCTAGTATCCTAGCTATTATTAGTTGAAAGAGCACTGGGCTTATAATCCAAAGACTTGGGTTCAAATCTTGCCTCATCTACTTACTACCTATGTTATCTTGGACAAGTCATTTCATTGGCTTGATTATTGTTTAAGTTGGAAGTCACCTTAGAGGCCACTTAGAGGCCTCCATTTTATAGATCAGGAAACTGAGGCTGAGAAAACTTAATAAATTGCCCAAGATCACATAGCTAGTCAGTGTCAGAGGTAGGATATTAGCTCACATCTTTCTGACTCCAAGATCGGCATTCTACCCACCTACCTGCAGTATAATTGTGAATTAGACAGTAATAATAACAATGATGATGAGGAAGAGGAGGAGGAGGAGAAGGAGGATGAGAAGGAGGATGATAACTTGCATTTATATCAAGGCTTGAGGTTTTTGAAGTGCTTCCATTCCAACAACTCTGTGAGATTGGAAGGACAAATATTATTAGACCCATTTTATAAATGAGGAAACTGAAATTGCGAGAGTTTAGTGACTTGTTCAAGTTGTTGTTTGCCCTTCATTTTCCAAGAGGACGAATGATAATAATATTAATAATATGAAATAATTAATAATGACAAATTAGAGCACAGCAAAGGAGCTACAGGCTTTGAATCAGGAGGACCTCGGTTCAAATCTGGCCTCAGATACTTTCCAGCTGTGTAATCCTGGGCAAGTCACTTAAATCTCTGTTTACCTCAGTTTGCTAACTTGTAAAATGAGGATCATAATAGCACCTACTTCACAGGATTGTGAGGCTCAAAGGAGATAATTATTGTAAAGCACTAGTACAGTGCCTGGCAAATAGTGAGTGCTATATAAATATTAGCTATTATTATTAGCTAATTAATAATAATTGTTCTTGATATATTTTAATTGTAGTTTTTGCTAGTTTGTGTATTCCATAGAATTTATTTTGTACAAAAAGAAATACAAATGCCAATTCAAAATGGTCCTTTCAGGTTTTTAGAGATACATTTCGCACTTAACCAGTCATATACCTGAAATTCTTTTTCACCATGCAAGATGTAATCTGATTCTATCTCATGCTAAAGGGAACAGATCTTTACACATAGCCAGCCCCTGGCCACCCAGGCAGTTGTTAAATGTGAAAGCTTTTCTGTCCTTTGCTAAAGGAGAAAGGTACAACAGAGCTTTCCTTGTTAGAGCCAAGAATCAAAGCCATGACCTAGGAGCTCCTAAACTACGCCTCCCACAAATGCTGTTTTCTAGACCCATTCAGAGCATATGAAAAGTCCATCTATTAAAGTAACTGGGAAAACTATGACATATCTTCATTGCCATCATTGGTTATCATTTAAAGGACTGCCCTCAGTAACTAGAAAGGTATAAATCACTTGTGGAAAAAAAAAAAGAATTGCTATCCACATCCAGAGAAGCAGCTATGGGGTCTGAATACGGAGCAAAGCAGACTGTTTTCTTTGTTTTGTTTTGTTTCTTTCTCATGGTTCCTCTTATTCGCTCTAATTCTTCTATACAACATGACTAATGTGAAAATATATTTAATAGGAATGTGTATGTAGAGCCTAAATCAAATTGCATGCTGTCTTGGGGAAGGGAAGAGAATTTAAAACTTATGGAAGTGAATATTGAAAACTAACAATAAATAAATTCACTTGAAAAAAAAGAATTGCTTCCTTCAAGAAGTTAAAAATTGAATTTGGTATCAAATGGAAAGCAGCAGCGTGGTATTGTGGAAACAGAGATAGATCTGGAGACAAAGGATTCAAGTTTGAATTCCAACTCTAACATTACTACCTCTGTGACCATTGCTTCCTCTATAAGTCATGTAATCTTCCTGGACCTGAGTTTCCCCATCTGTAAAAGGAGAAGGTAGGACTAGATGACCTCTGAGGTGACTTCCAGCTCTGAATCCCATGAAGCTATGAATGTTAGTCTATCATTCAAACCCCTCCACTATCTGGTACTTCCCGATCTTTTCAGCTTTATCTCATATTACTCCCTTCCATACTTCGGGCACTCTGCAAGTGGGATGTTCTTTCTTCTGAAACAAGGGGCTCTCCCTTCTGTGCTTCTTGTCACTGTTCCCTGTTTTGGGAGTATTATCAAGACTATTCAGATTCCAAGTAGCAAAGTCTCTTATAGATCAACCTCGTTTTATAGTTGGGGATACTAAAACACAGAGGGGGCAGCTAGGTGGGTTAGCAGATAGAGAGTCCGATCAACACAACAGATCTTCAGTTTGGTAGACAGTCTAATATCTATTCCTTCCCAAACTTTCCCTAGAAGCCTGCCAAACACTGAGTTAGCTTTGGCAATGCATATGTCAACCTCATCATCTATGTGTATATCCCTGGAAAAAAAATCAGGCACCAAATTTTCCCTCCACTTTAGTCTTGGCTTGCAGCCTCTTCAAGCTAAATAATTTGCCCTCAGTGTGGTAGGTGACTTTGATGCCATGTTCATCCTCATTGAAGGTTTCTGACAACAATGCTGCAAACATGCTAAAAAGCATGGGAGCAAGCATATAGCCCTGCTTCACTCCATGGGTGACTGGGAAAGTGCAAGAACATCGTCCATTATCCAGAACCCTGGCAAATGAGCCATTGTGAAATTGATGTACAATACTGATGAACTTCTCTGGGCAACCAAATTTGACATAATTTTCCATAAGCCCCCATGACTGATTGTTTTAAAGACCTTGGTCTGATCAATGAATGTTGTGTACAGACCTCTGTTCTGCTCCTGGCTTTTTTCTTGAAGTTGTCAGGCAGCAAACACCATATTTACTGTTCCTCAGCCCTTTCTGAAACCACACTGACTCTCGGGTAGATGACCATCTTCCAGGTGAAGGGTCTGCCTATTAAGAAGGACTCCCGCCAGCAATGACTAAAAGAGAGACCCCTACCCCACCACTGTAATTGTCACAGGAAAATCTATTTCCTTTGCCTTTATAGAGATGGATAATGGAGGCATTCTTGAACTGCTGGAGGATAACCTCTTCTTGCCATATAGCCTGGAAAATTTCAGTCAGCTTTTGTATGAGCTTTTCTTTCAGCTTTCTGTATGAGCTTTTCTTTCAGCTTTCTGTATGAGTGGACCTCACTGCTTTGTAAATCTCAGTGGAAAGAGAGAGGTCCACAACTTCAGGAAACTCTGCCTCACTTAAATATAATTTATGCATGATTCAGAGACATTACCCTTTACCATTTTTACCTATCTCAAAGACCTTTGGTGATGGGCAAGTGTCAAAGCAGCAGGTGCAGATACACTGGGAGGTGTAGTCACAGCCTTGCACACAGGTAGCCCAGGCTATAGGGTCATCTCACTGGACTGAAGCAGCAATGAGATTCAGTAGCCTCTTGGGTGTCTGAGCAACCTTTTAAGGACCACATTGTTCACCTCCAGTGTAAGGAAGAGGCTAGAAAAGGTGCCCTAAAATTATCTGCTTTATCCAACCCTAGCCTATTTACCATGGAAAGTGGGGGTCTCACCCTGCAGTTGAAACATACATAAAAGGTTCAAAAACTTCTACAAAGATGATTCCCTTCTTATGGACAACATGAAATCCAGCATACCTGAAAGATGAATAGCTCTTGTTGTGAGAGAATTCAGCAGTTATCACCAGAAATGCATGATCAGCTTTGCCTCTGAGTTAGAATGCACTAAGCGCTGGTAGAATAATTGATGGATTTTTTGAGGTTGCTCTTTGACTTGTCACAGCAGACAAGTTGTTCCCTATCCATTTGTTGAAGGAAATTGTGAACTGTGTGATGGGGAAGCTTATGAGCATGGACAGAGTACTCAAATAATGCAATTCTCACATGGAATTTGGAGAAGACAATCTGATGATGCTTCTGGGTCTGCTAATCTAATATAATGAGGACTGTTGGCTGGTTAGCTACATCACCAGAACTGGGATCCATTCAAAAAGGCACTATCAGCCAAGACCAGTCTCTCAGCATGGCTCTTTCCACACTTGCTGGACCTGAAGAAATAGGACAAATTTCTGAGGGCCTCTAGCTCGAGTAGGGATTTCAGCCCCTCTCTCACACAAAGCTGGCATAAAGCCAAAAGCACAGGGCCCTGCAACATCTGTTGAGTCCATTCTAAAGGATATGGAAGATGGCTACAACCATTTGAGCATCAAAAGACCAAGAGAAAAGATTAGCCATCAGGAGGTTTAGGAGTGGATTCTTTGCCAGGTGTTGTCATATATGAAAGCCCTGAGCAATAGTGCAGATGCACTAACCCCTTACACAGTGGTTATACCTCATTTAGAAGTGAATTTGGTGGGATGAATATTATAGAAAGACTACATTAAACTTCAGCTCATTTTCCTCAAGGACTAATGTGATGTACTGGAAGTTTACCCCTCACCCAACTCTGGTGTTGGTTGGTTAGTTGGTTGGTGGTTGTCCTTCGTTCTCAAAGAGGACCAAAATGACATCACCATGATAAAGTGAAATTTCAGTGTGTCCAACTGAATGATCAGACCAATACAAGCTCGGAATGCTCTACCACAGGTTGGGCACAGATAGTAGGTATGAATATTTGGGGTGGATACTCCAAATTGTGCATCCTATGTTTCCTTTGTGCTGTCTCAATTCTGCTTTGCTCATAGAGCACAGTACCCTTTCTGATATGGGCATGCCATGCTGAGCAGTCCTGTGCCAGTGTCTCCCCTGTTGCACAGTCAGATCCAGAGTTCTTGAGAGAGATCTTGAGAATGTCCTTGTATCGTTTTTTTTTTTTTTTGACCACCATGTGATCGCCTGTCTCATGTGAGTTTTCCATAAAATAGTGGTTTTGGCAAGCATACATTTTGCATTCGACCAATGTGGCCAGCCCATCAGAATTGCACTCTCTGAAACATTGTTTGAATGCTTAGCAGTTCAGCTTGAGCAAGTGTTTCCGTGTCTGGTAGCTTATCCTGCCAGGTGATCCTCAGAATCTTCCTAAGACAGTTCAAATGGAAGCAACTCAGTTTCTTGGCATGGTGTTGGTAGACTGTCCATGCTTCACAGGCATACAACAATGAAGTCAGTACAATGGCTCTGTAGACCTTCAGTTTGGTAGTCAGTCTAATGCCACTTCTCTCCCAAACTTTTCTTCAGAGCCTCCCAAACACTGAACTAGCTCTGGAAGTGCACGCACCAACCTCATTGTCAATGTGTACATCCCTGGAAAGTATACTACCAAGGTAAGTGAACTTATCCATAGCATTCAAAACTTCTCCATTTGTTGTAACTGATGGTTCCACTAGTGGATGGTGTGGTGGTGGGTGATGGAGCACCTGTGTTTTCTTGGTGTTAATTATTAGGTCAAAATTAGCACAGGCAGCAGAGAATTGATCCATGCTTTGTTGCATCTCATCTTCAGAGGCTGCATTGAGTGCACAATCATCTGCAAATAGAAAATCATGCACCAACACTCCCTCCACTTTGGTCTTGGCTTGTAATCCTTTTCAAATTGAAGAACTTACCATCAGTACAGTAATTGACCTTGATGCTGTGTTCATCCTCATTGAAAACATTTGACAACATGGCTGAAAACATCATGCTAAAAAGCATGGGAGCAAACACATAGACCTGTTTCACTCCATTGGTGACTGGGAAGGCATGAGATCATTGTCCACTATCCAGAATCCGGGCAGATATGCCATTGTGAAATTGATGTACAATATTGGTGAACTTCTCTGGGCAACCAAATTTGGACATAATTTTTCATAAGCCCTCACAACTAACAGCGTCAAAGGCCTTGGTCAGATATAGACATTTGTACAGACCTCTGTTCTGCTCCCGGTATTTCTCCTGGAATTGTCAGGCAGCAAACACCATATCGACTGTTCCTTGGCTGTTTCTGAAGTCATACTGATTCTCACATATATGTTCATCTTTCCAGGTGAAGGATCAGCCTATTAAGGACTCTCTGGTGTACATGTGGGCAAATGTCTCTACTTCTGTTCTTATTGTGAATTCTCAGTATACTCATTTGTAAAAAAAACTTATTGGTTGTAATTAGTTAATTGGAGCTGTGAGTTAATCATTGGAGGTTAACACCTCGGGAAACCACACCAAAATAGGGGCTCAAGTTAATAGCTTAGAGAAAAGGCACAACATCTTTGTACAGTTTTCTGGTTGCTTATTTTTTTACATATTTGTATATTTGCTTAAATTATTCTTGTGTGCTTTGCTTTTTGTCTTTCTCTTTACTCCTGTGTTACTCCTCAAAGTTTCTTCCTAAGCTCTGGTCTTTTCTCCAAGAATGCTTGGAAGTCCTCTATTTCATTAAAGATTCGTTGCCCTGCACCACCCCCATAGGATTGCACCGTACTTTGCTTGGTAACTTCTTCTTGTTCCTAAGCCTATATTTTTTCCCATTTAGAATATTGTATTTCATGCTCTCTTCTTCTTCATTATAATAGCTGCTAAATCTTGTGGGATTCTGATTGTGATTCCTAAGTAATTTGACATTTTCTTTCTTATTGCTTACAGCATTTTTTTGTCTTCAACCTGAATGCTCTGAACTTTTGCTACAATGTTTCTAGGAGTTTTCATTTTGAGGTTTCTTCTGGGGGTGACTGGTGGATTCTTTCTATTTTTACTTTGTTCTTTGATTCTAAGACAGCCAGGCAATTTTCTTTCATGATTTTTTGAAATATGATATCCAGGGTTTTTTTGTCATGGCTTTCAGGTAATCTAATAATTCTTAAATGTTTCTCTTCGATCTGTTTTCAAGATTGGTTGTTTTTTTTTTAATGAAATGACTTATATTTTCTTCATTTTTTTCAATCTTCTGACTCTGTTTTAATATTTATTATAGTTTCATAGGGTCATTGACTTATTCAATCCACTATAATTTTTAGAGTCTGCTGCTTAGGTAAGATTTTGTATCTCTTATACTAAATTATTAGTCCTCTTTCCAAATCACTTCTCTATTGTTTTAATTTATTTTCTCATTCTTTCTTCTATTGTTTTTATTCCATTTATAATATTGTTAAACTCATTTTAAACTCTTGCATTATTTCCTTTAGGAATTCTAATTGACTAAGGAGGCAATCCATATTTTCCTTTGAGCTTTGCTTGTAGGTATTTTGAAGTAGTTCTCTTTATCTAGGTTTGTGTCCATGAATCCCTGGACTCAAAACAGTACTGAACAACCTAGCCTTTGCTGGCCTAGCTGGGAGCTCTTTGAGGGCTAAGTCTGTGATCTCAGACCCTTGAATGATACCCCTGCCTTAGTTTCTTGAGCAAGGGACTGAGTCCATAATCTGCTCTGGACAACCTGCACCCCCACTCCAAGACCATCTCCACTTCACTGGGGGCTCTGAGTGCTAAGCTCTGGTTGAGTCCTTACTCCATACTCTGAGCTTCTTCCTTGGGGCTGAGTACAAGATCATTTCTGGGCATTCCTGGACTACAACTCTGGATGTTGGGTCCAGACTCTGCCCTGTGTAGGAAATCCTTAGCTGTTGGCTCAGGCTCAGAGCTAAGTTTGTAATCAACTCTGGGCATCTACTCTCTACTGGCTTAGCTAGAGCTCTAAGCACTATCCATAATCACAGCCCAACCTTCTGGCCTGCATTGGGGGGTGGGGGTGGGACTGAGTCTGTGATCAGCTCTGGGATAGCCTAGCTCAGAGCTTTGAGCACTAAGTCTGGACCCTGACATAATTTTCAGGAGAGGCAAAGATACAAGAACAACCTTGAGGAACCACAGATCACAGTGACTGAACAAAAGGCACCAAAAACATCCCTGAAATGAGAAGCTTGCTTGGGAGCCAAAAAATAAGTGAGATGATATTGGCTTGACTCTGCCCACTACTCCCCTCACTTGCCTCCCTCATTTAAAATATCTGCTGAGTTAACAAATGGGTTAACGGAGGCCCAGAGAGGTTAAGTGGTACAGGGTCACACAGATAGCACATATCTGAAGAGGGAATTTGAACTCAGGTTTTCCTGACTCTGAATCTTTATCCTCTATACTATGGGAATGATTGTTCTCCAAGTTTAGTAAGCAACCTCACTGGTAGAGGGTCATAAGCATCTTCAATGAAAGAATGAACTCAGATGCCAGTCAAAAGGGATTAAAAAAATTATCTTAAAGGCATTTCCTAACAACATTCAGGGCAACCAATAATATTGAAATTTTCCTCTTCGCATGGCAAAATAGTGATTTATAACATTTGTTTCTAGAAAATTTGAATGAGGTGATGAGCATACATGCAGAAATATCTCAGGCTTAAAGATTCCATGTTCATTCTGTCCAGTCTTTAATGATATCCACAAGCCTCCCTTTGAGAGCACTAGGTAACAACAAAATCACTCATTAACACTTCATTGTGCACTTTTTGCCCATGATTCTGCTGACACCCTTTCACTTGATTCAAACCTTTTTGCTTCCCAATAGTTCTGAATTCCACCCAAAACAATGTTTCCCTGGAAGACCCATGTGCCAATGGTTTCTGGCAGACAGAAAAATCAGCTTGGGTTGTCTGACAACAGTATTTTCTCCGAGGCAATGCCATTAAATCACAACCACATTTTAGCATAAAATATTCCACATGTTTTTCTTCAGCATCCTCCTGGGAAGGGTACTTTGTAATTTAATATTGTGTTTTGGGATGTATAGAAGACCTTAGATTTCCAGGACCTAAAATGTATACGTAGTAGTATTCAATGTGTTTTGTGGCTTGACTACACATACTGTGGTATGATGAAAAATCCCCACTCATCTATATATTTGCTTTGGAAAATGGAAATGACATGTGGACTTTCCCTTATAATTTAGGGCCCACATAAACATTCTTACTTATTTTTTTTCCTCTTAAGTGAAACTTACTCTGAAAAGTTAAACAAATTTAATGTCTACCACCCCCAAATTGCTGCATCGGCAACTTAGAGGCTCTGTGAGAGTGGAAATTATTCAGCTTTTCAAGGTGTGAAATCCTAAGTGTGTCACAGAAGGGTTTTCCCCACACTTTTCAGAATCATATCAATATGAGCATAGCTAATTATGCAACAACTGTGCAAGGTTCTTTGGACCCAAAGTCCGTGGTATTGGCGAATACTTTCATTAAGTGGTCATTTCCTTTCTCTGTCAAAGTTAATGTCAAATTAGAAATAGTGATGTTTTGGCAATAGTGCCAACTTCTTATCACCCATGGCAATAGAGAAGAGGGAAAGGTGATCATGGGTTATTGAAGCTGACAGATAATTCCACAATCCTATTGTAGCCCTTATTTGCATCTACCCTGCCAGACCTTAAACCAGAACTAATGACAAGCAGACACAGTAATTAACTTAAGTTTCATGTCCTTTGATTTCATCTCTCAGGCCTGGGTGGAATGGGTATCTATGGTAATGAAATGAGCAAAACTCAAGTCACCAGAGAAGAAGGCTGAAGGGAACTAGGACTAATGAGTGGAACAAATTTATATGTACTAGTCAATAAATTTATATATCCTAACCAATAGCAAATAGAAGTCAAACAATACACAAAATGGATGAGCTCTCCTGATTGGGGAGGGGGAGGAGATGAAAAAGAGAAAGACAAAGGGAGAAGGAAGGAGGAGGAAGAGAGACAGAAACAGACTGATCTTGAACAATGGAAAGTTTCCTAAAGAGAGAAATTTAGACTTAAAGCAAGTGTAGGGTAGATATATATTGCTCACGTGGATTATATGTCTTTCCACATGTGTCTGTCTAAGTGAAACTCACAAAGAGGCATGAATGTATATCTCTGAAATTTTGCCCATGCAATTCCAAGGGAGATTTTGATTCCTACCAGGAAGGGAGCAGGAGATTGGGACCATGAGGCTGGCCTACTGTGCCCTCCTTAGCAAAGGGATACTTCTAAATATTGGCAGATCAATATGTAGGATAAATTGGAGACAATTTTAGAAGAAAGGCTTAAATATTAGGGGGGTCCAGGGAAAGCATCTTGCAGAAGTTGGGACTTTAGTTGAGACTTGAAAGAAGCCAGGAAAATAAGAAGGAATAAATTAGAAGGGAGACTGTTTGAAGCATCAAGAAAAGCTATGAAAATGCCCCAAGTCAGGAGATGTAGAGTCTTGCATGAGAAACAGTGAGGATGTCACTGTCTGGATCTCAGAATCAGTGAACAGGAGTAAAAAAGTAAGAAGACTGGAAAGGCAGGAAGGAATTATGTTGTGAAAAGCTTTAAAAGCCATGCAGAGAACCTTATATTTGATCCTGGAGGTGATAGAGTCACTAGACATGACTGAAAAGGTGAAAAGCATAGTTAGATCTGTGCTTTAGGAAAATAAGTTAGAGAAGATGAGACAAATTAGAAAGAGGACATGGAATCCAATGGCCAATAGTCCAGTTGTGATATGAAGAGGGCTATGACCAGGGTAGTTGCAGTGTCAGAGGAGAGAAAGTAACATATACAAGAGATGTTTGTTCTTGTTCAATCGTTTTTCAATTATGTTTGACTCATCATGAGCCCATTTGGGGTTTTCTTGGCAAAGATACTGGATTGGTATGTCATTTCCTTCTCTAGCTCATTTTACAGATGAGAAACATGAGGCAAACAGGGTTAAATGACTTGCCCAGGGTCACACAGCTAATATATCTGGTCTGGTCTGGTCTGAGACCAGATTTGAACTCAGAAAGATGAGTCTTCCTGACTCCTAGAGGGAAACTCTGTACACCATGGAGCCAGTTAACTGCCACAAGAGATGTTACAAAGGTAAAATTGGCAGACTATTTAATAAATTGAACATGGGGGATGACTGAGAATAAGGAACTGAGGATGACAACTAGGTTTTAAATATAGATGACTGGAAAGATGCTGGACTCCTCTAAAGTAATAGTGTAGTTCCAAGATAAAATATTTAGGGTGAGGAGGGAGATAATTATTTAATCTTTGAATATTTGTTGATAGACTTACATGTTGAGTTTAAGATGTCTATGAGATATCCAGTTCCATATAGCTTACAGGAAGTTCAAAAGATTAGAGCTCAACAAATACACATGAAAATCATCTGTATCAAAATGATCATTGACTCCATTGGAATTAATGAAGTGATAGGATGGAAGGAGAAGAGAAAAGGGCCCAGGAAAGAATAATAGTGGGGTCCCCACCAGTCATCACCTGGATGAAGATTCAGCAAAGAAAACTGAGGAATGGTCAGACAGATAGGGGAAGAACCTGGAGAGAGCAGTGTCACAATCACCTAGAGAAATGAGATAATAAAAAAAAAGAAAAGAAAGTAATCCATGTCAAAAGCTGCAAAGAGGTGAAGAAGGATAAAGATGAAGAAAGGGGCATTGGATTTGGCATTTAGGAAGTCTGGTAACTGGAGAGGTCATTGTTAATTGAGGAAATGATTTTTATGTTCAAATCATTTTTCTTGGTCACTATCATTTAATGGAGAAAGAGTGTGCTAAATTATATGTACAGGATTGGCTCATTTCTCATCAAGTACCAGTTATACAAAAGCTATCACAAATATTGAACAGCAAATAAATTTATATATCCTAGCCAGTTGCAAACAGAAATCAGACACTACACAGAAAGAATGAGCTCTCTTGATGTGGGGGGTGATGGAGGATGGAGAGGGGGGAAAATGAAGAAGAGAAAGGACAAAAAAAGAAGGGAAAGAAAGACAGAAACTGAATGATCTTAACCAAGGAAAGATTCCCTGAAGTCTCTCAAACTCTGAACATCCCTGGCCAACTTGGGTCAATAGTCCAGTATGAGTAATTATTCTTTCCACCAATAAGGAAAGATACACATATGCATAGGATTGAGCCCTGAGTTACATCAGGAAATACTTACTGATTAACACTGGCCACATGAAGAATGGGCCACTTCTGGGAAGTAGTGGATTCACCTTCACTGGAGATTTTTCAAAGTCTAAATGCCCATTTGTCAGATATGTGGTCGAAGGAATTCCTCTTCAATAAAATGTGAACTCTTTGAGATCAGAGACTATAGATTCTCTTTTTTAATCCCAAGAATTTAGCACTATGGGGGCAGAACCAAGATAGTGGAGTAGAAAGACATATATATTCTAGTGCTTCCCCTACAGCCCACAAAATACCTGTAAAAAATGACTCTCAACAAATTCTAGAGCAGCAGAAGCCACAGAACAACAGAGTGAAAGAGATTTCCAGGCAAAGATAACCTGGAAGGCCAACAGAAAAGATCTATCCCACGGGATGCTGAGCAGAGTGGAGCCCAGCCCTGGCCATGTGGTACAGGGTGGAACAGGACATGAACAGACCTCCAGGGCAGAATTCCCAGCAGGGAGGGTCTCAGATCCCTCAACCCACAAGCGCCAAAGAAAACTTCAAAGGTCAGTGTGGGAGGGCTTTCCCAGCTGGGCAAGAGGGGAGCAGGGTCCCCCCAGCACTGGCCCCAGGTGGTGGAAGATGTGGCAGCAGCAGCAGCAGTGGGCAGCAGGAGGCTACGGTGGCTGTGGAAGTGGCCTGGGTCCATTGTTCAGGCAGCTCAGCTTAAAGCCTCTAGGGGAAGTGAGCTGCTGATCTGAATCTCAGCCCTCAGTGGTGGCCCTACTCTCACTCAAAGGCCTAGGGGGAATTGATCAGCTGATCTGAATCTCAGCCTTGAGCATGATACTGGGGGGAAGAGGAGCACTAGGATCCTTCTCTTGACAAAAGGATTCAGAAGTCAAGTAACTGGCTGGGAAAATGACCCAAAAAGGGAAAAAAAATAAGACCACAGAAGATTACTTTCTTGGTGAACAGGTATCTCCTTCTATCCTTTCAGATGAGGAAGAACAAGGCATACTGTCACAGGAAGTCAAGGCCTCTGCCTCCAGTACCTCCAAAATGAATATGAAATGGGCTCAGGCCATAGAAGAGCTTGAAAAGCATGGCAGCAGCTTGCTAAAGAAGAACCAAAAAAATGCTGAGGAAAATAACACCTTTAAAAAGAGGCTAACTCAATTGGAAAAAGAGGTCCAAAAAGCCCCTGAGGAGAAGGAAGCTTTAAAAAGCAGAATTAGCCAAATGGAAAAGAAGGGTCAAAAGCTCACTGAACAAAACAGTTCTTTAAAAGAGAGAATTGAGTTCAAGGAAGCTAATGACTATGAGATAAACCAAGAAGTTTCAAAACAAAACCAAAAGATTGAAAAAAATAGAAGATAATGGGAAACATCTCATTGGAAAGACAACTGATCTGGAAAATAGATCCAGGAGAGACAATTTAAAAATTATGAGACTACCTGAAAGCCATGATCAAAAAAGGAGCCTAGACATTATCTTTCATGAAATTATCAAGGAAAACTGCACTCATATTCTAGAACCAGAGGACAAAATAAGTATTGAAATAATCCACTGATCACCTCTTGAAAGAGACCCAAAAAGAGAAACTCCTAGGAATATTGTGGCCAAATTTCAGAGTTCCCAGGTCAAGTTGAAAATATTGTAAGCAGTAAGAAAGAAGCAATTCAAGTATTATGGAAATACAATCAGGATAGCACAAGATCTGGCAGCTTCTACATTAAGGGATCAAAGGGCTTGGAATAGGATATTCCAGAAGTGAAAGGAACTGGGATTAAAACCAAGAATCACCAATCCAGCAAAACTGAGTATAATACTTCAGGGAAAAAAGTGATCATTCAATAAAATAGAGGACTTTTCAAGCATTCCTGATGAAAAGACCAGAACTGAATAGAAAATTTGACTTTCAAACACAAGAATCAAGAGAAGCATGAAAAGGTAAACAGGAAAGAGAAATCATAAAGGACTTTCTAAAGCTGAACTGTTTACATTCCTACATGGAAAGATAATGTTTGTAACTCTTGAGACTTTTCTCAGTATTTGGGTAGGTAGAGAGATTACACACACACACACACACACACACACACACACACACACACACACACACACACACTAGACAGAGAGTACAGGTTGAGTTGAATCAGAAGGGATGATATCCATAACAAAATAAAACAAAATTAAGGGGTGAGAGAGGAAAATATTGAGAGGAGAAAGGGAGAAATGAAATGGGGCAGGCTGTCACTCATAAAAGAGATAAGAAAAATCTTGTTCAATGGAGGAGAAAAGGGAGGAAGTGAGAGGGGGAAAGTAAAACTTACTCTCTTCACATATGACTTAAGGAGGGAATAGCATGCTCACTAAATTTGGTATGAAAATCTATCTTATACTACAAGAAAGTAGGGAAGAAGGGGACAAGTGGGGTGTGGTGGATGATAGAAGGGAGGGCAAATGGGAGAAGGGAATAACTAGAAGTAAACACTTTTGGGAAGGGACAAGGTCAAATGAGAGAATAAAAAAGGGGGGGACAGGGTAGGATAGAGGGCAATATAGTTAATATTACACAACATGATTATTATGGAAGTCTTTTGCAAAATGACACATATATAGCCTGTATTGAATTGCTTGCCTTCTCAGTGGGGAAGGGTGGGGAGTGGGGAAGGGTGGGGAGTGAGGAAGGGAGAGAACTTGGAATTCAAAGTAGTAGAAAAGAATGTTGAGAATTGTTATTGCATATAACTGGGAGATAAGAAATACAGGCAATGAGGTATAGAAGTCTATCCTGCCCTACAAGAAAAGAGAGAAGATGGGGATAAGAGAAGGGTGGGGTGTGATAGAAGGGAAGACACATTGAGGGAAGGGGTAATCAGAAAGCAAGGTGTTTTGGGCTGAGAGGAGGGGAGAGATGGGGAGAAAAATTGGAACTCAAAATTTTGTGGAAATAAATGTTGAAATCTAAAAATAAATAAATAAAACTATTAAAAAAAATAAAACCCTTCCTATTTTTCTGGGGGAAAAAAAAGAAATTAACATTATATCTGACACAGAAAGTTCTTAATAAATGTTTATTTACTGACTGAGAGATTTGTTGTTCTTCAGTTGTTTCAATCATGGCTAGCTCTTTATAACCTCATTTGGGGTTTTCTTGGCAAAGATACTAGAGCGGTTTTCCATTTTCTTCTCTAGCTCATTTTACAAAAGAGAAAACTGAGGCAAACAAGGTTGAGGACTAGCCCAAGGTCACATAGCTAGTAAGTGTCTGAAGCCAGATTTGAACTCAGGAAGATGAGTCTTCATGACTCCAGGCCCATCATTCTATCCACTGCATCACCTGTCTGCCCACTCTGAGATATAGGTTGGACTAGATGTCACCTGAGGTCTCTCCCATATCAGAAAATTTATAATTCTGTGGAGAGGATGAACAAAAGACTGTGATAGTTCAACAGATAGATTCTTAGCTGCCAAACAATCAATCAATCTAGTTTTCCAGACCTAGACTATTGTTCTTAATAATAATAATAATATATATATACATCTCTCTCTATATATATACACACTGCATACATATATATGCATATATGTATGTACATGTATGTGCATATGTATATATGTACATCTATATGTATACATATATATGGTCGCTATATATGTCTGTATATACTTCAATTTTACTATAAAAAAAACCAAATTTCAGGGATCTCACTGCCCCCTATCCTGAATTTATGTCTTCATTCCTTTTCCTTTTATATAATAAAGAAACGCCCTCACAACTAACGTAAATCTGAGATTCTATAAGATTTTAATTTCTTTAGATCCTAGTCAAAACAGTGATATTTTGATGAAAAATTACCGTGAGGACAGGAGGGATTGTATGTGTACACACTTATGTAAGTATGTTTAATCAATGTTGTTTTGCTACCATTATTTCCAGCTAAGATCAGCTGTAATTGGCCACTTTAATTCACTGGACTAAAACTACTCATTTTACACAGTCTATTAAGTAGTAGCAATTTCCTTTATTGATCTGAGTCCTGCCTCTGGGGCACTTTTTTAAAGCACATCACAGAAAGTATCACTTCACCTTAGAATGTCTGGCTAGAATGTTCCTATATATTTATAGTTTCATATCCATGTAAGACAGTGGAACAGAGTAGAAAACTGGCTTGGGTTCATTACAGGTTGGTACTCAGAATCACAGTCCTATAGATGGAAGGGACTTTAGAGGCCATCTAGTCTAACCAGCTCAATTTTCAAATGAGGAAACTGAGGCACAGAACAGTTAAGTGACTTTCCCATGGTCACAGAGGTAGAAATTGATTGATTGTCCTCAGATTGCTTCTCTGACTTTAGATACAATATTTTCCCTCTACACCAAAGGCTATCACGTGGGAAAAGAATTTTACTTATTTAGTTTGGCCACAGAAGTAAAAACTAGAAACAAAGTGTGGGTGGGAGGAAATGGCATGAATGTAGATTTAGGCTTGTTGTGAGGAAGACTTCCTAATTCCTGTAGTGATTCCAGAGGACAGTGGGTTGCCACATTGGTGGGCTCTCTAGCATCAAAAGTCTTCAAGAAAAGGCTAGATACTCCAAACTATAAAACAACACCCTAAAACAAATTCTGGAACAGCAGAAGCAGCAAAAAGATGGAGTAAAAAAATCTTTGAGCCCAAGAAACTTGGAAGATCAGCAAGAAAGGTTTGGTTAAAGGGGAGCATAGTTCAGGACAAGAATCATCCCAGCAAGCCAGCAGCAAGCTTCACCTCAGCAAAACAGCGGAAATCCTGAGCTCCAGTGCAGTGGAGTAGGCAAATGCCAGGACCCCCCACATGCCTCAGCATAACCAGGGGAATAGGCAGACTACAGCTCTGAGAACCACCATGTGCTTCAACTTATCCCTTGCCAAATAGGCAGTCTCCACTGGCCAGATTTCCAGTTGCTTCAGTATAGCCCTGGGGAAATATAGAAGCACCCCACTGGCCTCAGCACAAACCAGACACCAACACTAGGACCTTAGCTCAGCACCAGGTAAGCCATCAGGCCCCAGCAGTGCTAGTCAGCCCCCACTCCACTCCCTCAGGCAACACCAAACAGAGGGTGCCCTGTAGGCCTTAGGACAACATCAGTGCAGCACCAGGTAACAGCCCAGTTTGCAGCCCCTTGTGCAAGAAGCCTGAGACAATGCTCCTTATATCCCAGGAACAGAGATCAAATTTAAAAAGGAAAAAGGCCGAAAAAGATGAACAAATAACAACAACAACAACAAAGAATCTAACTGCAGAGACAGTGCCCCTTCCATCCCAGGAGAGGAGATCAAATTTAAAAGAAAGGAAAAAGGTAAAAAAAAAATGAACAAAAACAGACTATAGAAAGTTATTATGGTGACAGGGAAGGCCAAGATACAAACTCAGAAGAAGAAAACAATGTCAAAACAGCTATGGGCAAAACCCCAAAGAAAAATGGGAAGTGGTCTCAAGCCCAGAAAGAACTCATGGAAGAGCTCAAAAAGGAGCTTAAAAATCATGTAAGAGAAATGGGAGGCAGGATAGGATGGAGGGAAAGACAGTTAGTCTTACACAACATGACTGTTATGGAAGTCATTTGCAAAACTACACATAGATAACCTATATTGAATTGCTTGCCTTCTCAGTGGGGATGGGTGGGGAGGGAGGAAGGAAGAGAAGTTGGAACTCAAAGTTTTAGGAACAAATGTTGAGAATTGTTTTTGCATACAACTGGGAAATAAGAAATACAGGTAATGGGGTATAGAAATTTATCTTGCCCTACAGGACAAAAGAGAAGATGGGGATAAGGGAAGGAAGGGGTGTTAAAAGGGAGGGCAGATTGGTGGAAAAGGTTATCAGAATGGTTGGTGTTTTGGGGTGGGGGGAAGGGAGAGATGGGGAGAAAATTTGGATTTCAAAATTTTGTGGAAATGAATGTTGAAAACTTAAAATTGATAAATAAAAAAACCATGTAAGAGAGGCAGAATAAAAATTAGGAAAAGAAATGAGAGTGATGCAAGAGGATTGTGAAAAAAGAGTCAACAGCTTGAAAAAAGAAAACAACTCCTTAAAAAGTACAATTGTCCAAATAGAAAGAAGAAAGTGCAAAAGCTACCTGAGGAAAACATCTTAAAAGTTATAATTTATCAAGTGGAAGTTAATGACTGTATGAGATAACAAGAATCAAACAAATTCAAAAGAAATTAAAAATAGAAGAAAATGTAAAGTATTTCATTGGAAAAATAATTGACCTGGAAAATAGAGATAATCTCAGAATAATTGAATTACCAGAAAACCATAATCAAAAGGTGGACCTGGACACCATCTTCCAAGAAATCATCAAGGAAAACTGCTCTGATATTCTGGAACCAAAGGGCAAGATAGTCATTGAAAGAATCTACAGATTCAAAAATAAAACTCCAGGGAATATTATAGCCAAATTATAGTACTATCATGTCAAGATAAAAATACTGCAAGTAGCCAGAAAGAAACAATTCAAATATCTGGGAGTCACACTCAGGATTACACAGGACTTAGCAGCTGCAGCATTAAAGGACTAGATGTCATAGAACATGATATTCCAGAAGGCAAAGAGCTAGGATTATAATCAAGAATTATCTACATGGTAAAATTAAATATCATACTTCAAGGGGGGAAAATGGTCATTCAATGAAACAGGATTTCAAGATTTAATAATGAGAAAACCAGAACTGAACAAAAAATTTAACCTGCTATACCAAGACCCAAGAGAAGCCTAAAATGGGGAAAAGGGGAAAAAATATAATGAACTCAATGGAGTTGAACTGCTTATATCCCTACATGGGAAGATGATACATTTTATAATTCTAAAAAACTTCACCAATAATAGTACAGCTAGAAGGAATATATATAAACAGAGGGTATGGGTATAAGGTGAATTTGAGGGAATGACAAAAAAATAATTAAAAGATGTGAAAGAGGAGTACACTGGGTGCAGATGGAAGGGAGAGGTTGAATGGGATAAATTATTTCGCATAAAAAGGCACAAAAAACCTGTTACAGTGGAGGGAAGGACTGGCAGAAGAGAGGGTAGACTCAGGGAGGTGATAGACAGAAGCAAAACACTGTCAAGGAAGGAAAGGGTGAAAGGAGAGAGATGACAAACAGGAAGGAAAATAGGATAGAGGGAAATTCACAGTTAGTGATCTTAACTGTGAATGGGGTGAATTCTCCCATAAAACAGAAGTGGATAGCATAGCATAGCAGATAAAAAACCAACATGTTGTTTACAATAGCCATACTAGAAGCAGAGAGACACACACAGAGTAAAGGTAAGGAACTGGAGCAGAATCTACTATGCTTCAGCTGAAGTAAAAAAAAAAAAAGCAGAGATAGCAATCCTAATCTCAAAGTAAAATCAAAAAATAGACTTAATTAAAAGAGATAAGGACAGAAATTGTATCATGCTAAAAGGTACCATAGACAATGAAGTAATATCAATACTAAACATGTATGCACCAAGAGGTATAGCATCCAAATTCTTAAAGTTGAAGTTAAGTGAGTTACAGGTTCATGATCAAACAAGAGATAGAGAGCATTATGAAATATAAAATAGATAATTTTTGTTATATTAAATTAAAAAGTTTTCACATAAACAAAACCAATGCAACCAAGATTAGACAGCAAGTAGAAAGCTGGAAAACAATTTTTACGGCAAGCGTCTCTGATAAAGGTCTTGTTTCTCAAATATATAGAGAACTGAGCCAAATTTATAAGAATACAAGCCATTCCCCAGTTGATAAATGGTCAAAGGATATGAACAGGAAGTTTTCTGATGAGGAAATCAAAACTATCTATATCCATATGAAGAAGTACTCTAAATCACTTTTGGTTAGAGAAATGGAAATTAAAGCAACTCTTAGGCTCTACCTCATACCAATTAGATTGGTAAATATGACAGAAAATGGAAAATGCTCGGTGTCGGATAGAATGTGGGAAAATTGGGACATTAATTCACTGTCAGTGGAGTTGTGAACTGATCCAATCATTCTGGAGAGCAATTTGGAACTATGCCCAAAGGACAACCAAACTGTGCATACAATCCAGAAATATCACTACTGGGTCTATATTCCAAGAAGATCATTAAAAAAGGGAAAAGGATGTGCAAAAATATTTATAGCAGCCCTTTTTGTGGTGGCACAATATTGGAAATTGGAGGGTGCCCATCATTTGGAGAATGACTGAATAAATTCTGGTATTTGAATGTAATGGAATACTATTTTGCAATAAGGAATGATGAACAGGCAGATTTCAGAAAAACTGGGAAAGACTTGTACAAACTGATGCAAAGTGAAATTAGCAGAATCAAGAAAACATTGTACACAGTATCAACAACATTGTGTGATGATTAGCTATGAGTGACTCAGTTCTCAGCAACACAGTGATCCAAGACGAATACAAAGGATTCATGAAGGAAAATGCTATCCACATCCAGATAAAGAACTGATGGACTCTGAATGCAGATTTAAGCATGCTTTTTTCACTTTATTCTTTTTCATGGATTTTCTTTCCTTTTGATCTGTTTCTTCTTTCACAACTGTGACTAATGTGGAGTTATGTGTCACATGATAGCGCATGTATAATGAATATCAAATTCTCTACTTTTTAGGAAGAAGGAGGGAGGAAAAAATTTGGAACTCAAAATCTTGTAAAATGAATACTAAAAATTGTCTTGACATGTGATTGGGGAAAAAAATGCTATTATTTAAAAAAAAGACTGGATGACCACTTCCTAGCTTTTTTCATTGAGGAGTTTTGTTGGATATAGACTGAACTAGCCAATCACTGAGGTTCTGCCACCTATGAAAGACAATACGTGCCATGACCGTGAATAACTTTGTGGCTCTTTTATTGCCCTATAAATGTAAGCCATTGATGTTAGTTTGCCCCTCCCCTTTCATTAATGAGTTGTGTGACCTGGAACAAGTAATTGAAACTTGACACTGGTGCAGGGGGAATCAGTGCCTCAGTTTCCTCATCTGGTAATCAAGGAGGATAGTTTTTGTCCTGCTAGACCTTGTAGGTTATTGTGAAGTGCAGAGAAAATGCATGGCAGAAGATATTAATGTAGTTAAAATTAAATATTCAGCACTGGCTAAGAGGAAGGAGGGGTAAGGATGGAGGAGGACTTAAAGTCAGATTAAAGAGATAAAGAAAAATGTTCTTCAGCCTTCTGCCAAAGAAATGAACTGTCTCTTCCCCCTCTTGCCCCAGGCATCATCATCATCATCATCACATTTATCTAGCTGTTTAAGATTTGCAGAGTGATATAGAAATATCTTATTTTATCCTCACAGAAACCCTGGGAGGTAAGTACCTCTGTTTTATAGCTGAGGAAACTGAAGCAGACAGGTTAATCTTAGCAAAGCCTCTTATTAGCAAGGGAGTTGATGGGAAGTTTCATTTTCCCAGTTGGAAGAAGGGATTGAGTGCTTATATAAAAGGAGCATAGAGGAATTCCTGGAATTTACTATTTGTCTGAATGTATCTGATGGTGGTACTACGGGACACACTATAGGATATGGTAAAGTTATCCTTTTCCTTCACTCTCTTCTTTGCCTCAACATTGCCTATCCAAATGGTACCACTGCCTTTGAGATTTTTCTGCTCTGTTTATACCTTATTTAATTGTTGTCTGTATTTTGATAAGGGTTTTTTCTTCCAGGTAAAGAAAAGCTTTTTTTCTGTTTGCTATAATAGAATGGATATAGAAAGGAAGGGAGAAGCAAAAGGGAACCTGAGACCAATTACTTTACGCTTCACTCTCTCTGACTGAACAGGGTGACTTCATTGGTCTCTGTGAAAAGAAGCCTAACCCAATTCACTTACTAGAAAGTGTGAATATAGCCCTGTAAATTCTTTTAGATGAGAAGCCAAGGAAAAAATAATAAACATACTAAAGACAGTTGGAATCCCCTCAAAAAGTGAAAGGAAGGAAATAGAAGATAAAAGACCATCCTATAGCAGTGACAGAAAGTTTTTTGCTACCTTTGCAACATCCTTCAAATACACCTCCTTCTTTCCTCTGATTCAACTACCACCCTGTGAAGACCTTCACCCTTAATGTCTGGACTATTGCAATAGAGGACTGTTGGGTTGCCTGTCTTTCCCTCCTCTGGTACATCCTCCACTCAGCTTTCAGTTTTTCTTAAAGTGAAAGTCTAACCATGTCACTACCACCCTTACTCAATATACTCCCTATTAACTCCATCATCAAATGTAAAATCTTAGGCTTTTAAAACTTTTCACAACCTAGCTCCTTCCTACTTTATAGTCTTCTTACACATTATTCCCTTGTGACATTGTCCTCTTTGGTCTTCCTCATACAAGACACTCACACATTTTCATTGGCTGTCCTTTGTTCCTGAAACTTTCCCCCTCCTCATCTTTGCCTTTTTGGTTTCCCTGCCTTCCTTCAAAACTCAACTAAATTCCCACCTTCTGCAAAAAGCCTTTCCCAGACTCCCTTAATGCCTTAATGTTAATGTCTTCCCTCTGAGATTATCTTCCATTTATCCTGAATTTATGTTGTTTGAACATAGTTGTTTGCATATCATCTCCCTCATTAGGCTGTGAATTCCTTAAGAGCAGCAGCTGGTTTGGGCTTTCTTTGTATCTCTAGCATTTGGCACCATGCCTGGCACACAATAGGTGCTTAACAAATGTGTGTTCATTGGTTGACTTTCACCTGAACACAAATGAGCATTTCAAGGAGACAATGGAAGACCCAAAATAATTAAAAAGGAATTTCAGACCTTTCACTGTATAGGAAAAGAAAGTGTACAGCATCCTTGTTATAGATTAATAAAAATACATTAGGTTGTAAACTTCTTGAAGGCAGGGATGGTCTTTTTATTCATTGTATTCCCCATGCTTAGTACAGTGCCTCGTAAATAGTAAGTAATTAATAAACGTTTATTGGATTGGATTGAAAAATGATTTTGAATTAAAGTTAATTCGCTTAAAAAACCCAAAATCATTAATTTTTGAATATAAAACAAAAAATCAAATCTGGACGGACTAGGGCACCTGGCATGTTTTACTGTTTTCAAAGAGTTCAAGACAACTGAATACTGATGAAAACGATAAAGTGAGAACGTGTTTTTACTGAGTAAAAATATTACTGCCCCCTTTTTATTATATGTGAAGTAGGACCAACAATGTGGCTCCTTTCTGATAAGGGCCATGGAACCTTTTTTCCTTCTACTCCTTTCTCTTTTTGCCCCATTAGCCATGCTTACTTCTTGAGCTGAATAGATAGTTTTAAAATTTAACTGATGACCCTCATTTTTACATCATAATCATTTCTAGGAACCCTTTCCCCCAGACTCTACCTTATAACAAAGAAAATCAATTAAGCAAAGATATTCAATATCTTGACTGTACCTTCAAAGTATCAACATTCTGCCCTAGTTATCCCCCAACTCTCTATTTTTTAATATATCAGTTTTGAAATGCAGTCAGGTTTGGGGTTGAACTTTCTATCAATGTAAACATTCCTTGGAGACAAGTAAGGGTCAAAAACACATGAAGTCCTTCTAGATATATGATCCTCTCCAGGAATTGACTTTTTATAGTGGCCAAAAGTAAAAAATACTTTACTGTATTCCAAAATGGATACAGCATCCTATAGGACAGGTAAGATTTTAGGTCAACATAGACGTTTAGGTCAACACAGGCAGTTTTTAAGTCAAGCATACTAAACCATATCATATTTGGGAGTACCAGAATTCGCTAGACAGCTTTGTTCATTATGTTTAGATGGGAGAGACAGAATAAGTGGACAATGAGATGGTTCAGAATTAAGCAGGAGGAGAGTGGGCTAGATTGCCTTCAGGAAATTGTAAAACTCCTATAAAAGGAAGGGATAGAGAACAAGTATTTGTTAAATACCCACCATGTTCCAGGCACTGTGATGAGTGCCTTCCAAATAGTATTTCATTTATTATTCCTTACAATAACTCTGTGAGATAGGTGCTATTATTTACTCCATATTATAGTGAAGGAAACTGAGACAGATAGATATTAAGTGACTTGCCCAGCATAACACAGGTAGTAAGTGTCTGAGGTTGGATTTGAACTCAGATTTTCCTGATCCCATGCCCAGTTGCATCACCTAACTGCCTAGAATGTCATTGAAGAAATGTCTAATCATGTCTAACTGGTGAGGGAAAGGGATGATAAATGGACAGTCTGACTGTCCTTACCATGTCATTATTAGCATCACAATTTTCAGAGCACACATGAAAGGCCTCTATATGTTGGGTGGAACATGGTGGCATTGCGGGAGCATACAAACAAGTTGTCCAGGAAAGGCAGTTATGGAGAGGTTGTGTTCTTTATCTTGGAAGAACCAGTCAGGTTGATGAGCTTACAGATCTATTTCAGTCTTTGCTAGACCTAAGTTGTATGTTCATGTCAACAACCAAATAAGAAAATTGAAACTCATTTGAATTTCAAGTGGTAGATGAGCAAAGTCTGGAGGTCCATTTTTGGAAGCTTAGTAATCCAAACTTCAATGAGAATGACATCATTGATATGGGTACTTGAGTCAGTTAAATTCAATTCAACAAGTATTTTACAAATACAAAAAAAGTAGTTTCTGGCATCAAGTACCTTTACATTTTAATGGAAGGAAATAATATGTGCATACAAAGTAATTTAAAGAGCAAGGGCACAGGTTTAATAGGAAGGGAAGTTCTATTTGTTAATAGAACAGGGGATTCAGAGGACACAATGGAAGTGTAGAGAGGGACAATGGAGGTACAGCGTTAACATGGATGGGTATAAAGGAACGTGGAGCAATAGTCAGTTAAGGAAGATTTAGTCCATGCAGTCTACATCTCAGAAGTACAGTGATACTGAGTGGAGTTACAGAGCATTAAATTGTCAGATCCTCCATATTCACAAGGGTAATGTTGATAATCTAATCAGCTAATTAGATACTGCCTTTTTGCCTACACTACCTTAATAGCTGAGAAGGAGGTTGAATATGTGTATGTGATAGGGAGTAGGGGGTAGAGGGGGAAAGCTCTGTGCATGAGTAGCTACAAAACACATGTCCAGTTTCTGGTCCTACTTGATGGGCCAAAGCCAGGGTTGATAAGATCCTACAGCTAGGTTGATTATAGAGGAATTAGACTTGTTTGAGTTACCTTCTACTTACTGCCAAGTCAGCTCAACACAAAGATTCTCTCCAAAGGCTCAGGTCACATCCCATCCACCACTCCTTACCCTATACAATTTTAATCCCTCTCTTATCACAAATGCTTCCCAGGGAGTCTAAGCCAAAAGGTTCCTTCACCTAGTTCTCTTGACATTAAATGAGTACCAATACAGAACATGGACTATCTTGTAGCTACCACTGATTCCCACTACATGAATGATCTATATTCTTTTCTCATCATGCTATATTTGATAATATGTATATATGTATATGTATGCATGTGTATATATGTACACACACATATATTTATATACATATATTACTACTACTTCCCTGCATTTCTCCATTGCCAATGTTACAATATATTGATATCTACCATATATCTTTCCATTGCCCTTTGGATAAACTACTTTTTGATTGCTTGAGAATTATGAAATTCTGTGTTTCACAACTATATAATATCACAGGAGAAATATTGATGTTATAAAACTTTCTTGCAGGAAAAAATTTGGAGTCATTAAAAACACAGCACAATTTCCCAAATGCAATCCAGCTGGCTCATTTTCTCCTACTCAATCCTGGATCCAGTTCATTGGCCATAGATGATGCAAATGGGTGAGAGGTCTCCATCCCTTCCACTCCTCCCTGTCCCTTTGTCCCTTCCCTTTCCCCATTCCTGAACTGGATGTTTTTCTTTAGAGTAGTCAGTTTTCTTGAGTTTTCATGGATGGGATGAATAGATGGGCTCTTTTCCCTGAAAACCCTTCCCTTTCACACAGGTACCTCCTTCCAAACTATCCACTCAGTTCTTTGGAATAAATTATTTTACTTAAATTTTCAGAAAGGCTATTTGGCTGTTATTAATGAGAACTGAACGTGAACATCCTAATTACTTAGACCACTTCTACCCTTCCAAACAACAGTTGAAGGACATACAGATGATTGTTTTCAAGCTGATATGGCAACCTTGGCATATGTTGCATTAGTTTTCCATAGCATTCAGTTTGGAGATAATTGTGTGTGGAAATGTCTTAGTTCCCAAGCATGCTAAAGAGCCCTATAGAATTCCATGAAAATTGAAAGTGGTAGCAAAATGAGGGCTTTCTAGATCTGCGCACACTTCAGCACATCTGCAGATAATTAGTTGAAGGTTTGTTCAGAGGGAGAGAAAATATACAATTCCTTTGGCTGTGCCTTTCCCTGGAACCATTAATCTCGCGGGAAGAGTCTGGCAGCAAAAGTATTTTTCGGGAAATGATTCCTTCATTTTCTTTGACTTTATATGAAGGGTGCCAGGGCTCTCAGAAGATCATTTTTTCAAAGGCAATGATGACAGGGAATCCAGCCATGGCCTCCATTGAGAATATGTCATGTAGGGACATAGCTGGCAGTGAATGAGAACCTTGTGCCTTATTTTCCACATTAAAAAGGTGTGGCATCGTTATAGCAAATCTGTCAAATAATCAAGGGAGCTACACCTCATTTCCCCTTTTAGCTGGAGTTTTTTTTTTTTTTTTGCTAGAGATGACAACATCGGATTTTTCAATTCAATTCAGGAAACATTTATTAAATGTCCACTAAGAACTGTAGACTCCCCTAAAGTCTGCTCTGGTGCCTGAGCACTGCAAGGAAAGGATTCAGCTTTTCCAAACTCTGTCAGGTCCATCAAGCTAGAAAGGCTAAGAGTCTTCCATGGACCACTCTAAGACTAGAGAGGCTTTCCAAAAAACTAGAAAGGCTTTCCAGAAAGCTGGCCATGACAGCCTATCTTTATTGTTATTATTGGTTTGAAATAATTCATTAAACAATCTTTTAAGGAATGGAGATACCCAGGCTTCCTAAATGAAGGAACAGGCACCTGGGTCCTTAAAGTATTCACAAATGGGCAGGGACTGAGCTAGACTTGCTGTTCAAAAAGCTACTTTCCAAGCTCTTCCAAGGTAGGGATAATGACTGAAACTTTTGTTTAACTTGCTTAGAAACCAATTTTGCACATAGTAGCTGCTTAAGAAACAGTAAAAATAGGAATAACAACCATTTGCAAAATGCTTTATATATATATTATCTTATTTTACCCTAGGAATGAGCCATTGAGGCAGATGCTATAAGTATTAGCCGATACCCCATTTTATAGATGAGGAAACTGAGTTTAACAAAGACTATGTAAATTGTTCACATAGTTAGCAGGTTACACAATAGTAAGTATAATGAAGGACTGAGTGGTAGGAACCCCATCCTGCTGCCAAGCCACATGGGAAGGCTTGGAGAGATTGCTTCTGGAAGCATGCAATAACTTGTAATAGAAAGTCCTAATCTCCTACCTCATGCTATGAGCAATTATTCTCTGACTCTTTTCAGTCTGCGATTCACGTAAGGAAGAAACACATTTTTTTGATTGGTTGCTGAGTCAGAACTGTGGTAGCATACAAAAGACTCCTATGGGGGCAACTCAGTCGTTTTTCTTTCCTAGTGTCTATCAAAGGTGATAAGCTGCTAGGGACCTATGGGTGATGAGTGGGCCTTTGGACTTCTCTCACACAGAGCCACTCAGAGCCTGACTGCTGCTCAGAGAGGTAGCATCAGTATCCACAGCCTTCCTACCCTGGTCAACAAAAATCATGAGCACATATGGCCTTAATTTTGCTTTTGAACCTTTCTGGTCTATTCTTTTCTGCCTTAGATGAAGGAAGATTGAAAATGGAATGGACTGGAACAGTCATCTGAACTGCAAAAAAGTCAGAAGGAATCAGTGAGAGGAGTCCATTCCAGAGCTTGTAGACAGATAAATCCAGTCTACCAACATAGCCCAAGGAGTGACTGGCATAGCAGTACACTGGCCCAGCAACCAAGACTGATTCATCCATTCATTCATCTCCATTCAGAAGTCAACTTGGTGGGGAAACTGCCTTAAGTTTGAGCACATTCTTTCTTGGAGACCAAGGTAACACAGGCAAAATTGTGCCTTTGAGTGTTGGGAGAAATCTTTTGTAAGTTCTGTTCTTTCTCCATCATCTTAGTAAATGCTGTTGTCATTCAGTTTTTTTTTCAGACAGGTCTGACTTTTTGTGACCCCACTGGGAAGCTTTCTTGGCAAAGATACTGAAGTAATTTGCTATTCTCTTTTTTTTTAAATTATTGTATTTATTCATTTATTTTTAGGTTTCAACATGCATTTCCACAAAATTTTGAGTTCCAATTTTTCTCCCCATCTCTCCCCTCACTCCACCCCATAATACCTTGCATTCTGATTACCCCTTCCCTCAATGTATCCTCCCTTCTATCACACCCCACCCTTCCTCTTTATCCCCATCTTCTCTCTTTCCTTGTAGGGCAAGATAAATTTCTATAGCCAATTACCTGTGTTTCTTATTTCCCAGTTATATGCAATAACAATTCTCAACATTCTTTTCTACTACTTTGAATTCCAACTTTTCTCCCTCCCTCCCTCCCTACCCATCCCCACTGAGAAGGCAAGCAATTCAATACAGGCTATATATGTGTCATTTTGCAAAAGACTTCCATAATAATCATGTTGTATAATACTAACTATATTGCCCTCTATCCTACCCTGTCCCCCCCTTTTTTATTCTCTCATTTGACCTTGTCCCTTCCCAAAAGTGTTTACTTCTAGTTTCTCCCTTCTCCCATTTGCCCTCCCTTCTATCATCCCCCACACCCCACTTGTCCCCTTCTCCCCTACTTTCCTGTAGTGTAAGATAGATTTTCATACCAAATTTAGTGAGCATGTTATTCCCTCCTTAAGTCATATGTGAAGAGAGTAAGCTTTACTTCCCCCTCTCATCTCCTCCCTTTTCTCCTCCATTGAACAAGATTTTTCTTATCTCTTTTATGAGTGAAAGCCTGCCCCATTTCATTTCTCCCTTTCTCCTCCCAATATTTTCCTCTCTTACCCGTTAATTTTTCTTTTATTTTGTTATGGATATCATCCCTTCTGATTCAACTCAACCTGTACTCTCTGTCTATATGTGTGTGTATGTGTGTCTATGTGTATAATCCCTCCACCTACCCAAATACTGACAAAAATCTCAAGAGTTACAAACATTATCTTTCCATGTAGGAATGTAAACAGTTCAGCTTTAGAAAGTCCTTTATGATTTCTCTTTCCTGTTTACCTTTTCATGCTTCTCTTGGTTCTTGCATTTGAAAGTCAAATTTTCTATTCAGCTCTGGTCTTTTCATCAGGAACGCTTGAAAGTCCTCTATATCATTGAATGACCATTTATCCCCTTGAAGTATTATACTCAGTTTTGCTGGATTGGTGATTCTTGGTTTTAATCCTAGCTCCTTTGACTTCTGGAATATCATATTTCAAGCCCTTTGATCCCTTAATGTAAAAGCTGCCAGATCCTGTGTTATTCTGACTGTATTTTCACAATACTCTAATTGTTTCTTTCTAGCTGCTTGCAGTATTTTCAACTTGACCTGGGAACTCTGAAATTTGGCCACAATATTCCTAGGAGTTTCTCTTTTTGGGTCTCTTTCAGGAGGTAATCAGTGGATTCTTTCAATACTTATTTTGCCCTCTGGTTCTAGAATATCAGTGCAGTTTTCCTTGATAATTTCATGGAAGATAATGTCTAGGCTCTTTTTTTTGATCATGGCTTTCAGGTAGTCCCATAATTTTTAAATTTTCTCTCCTGGATCTATTTTCCAAGTCAGTTGTTTTTCCAATGAGACATTTCCCATTATCTTCTATTTTTTCAATCTTTTGGTTTTGTTTTGAAACTTCTTGGTTTATCTCATAGTCATTAGCTTCCTTGAACTCAATTCTCTCTTTTAAAGAACTATTTTGTTCAGTGAGCTTTTGAACCTTCTTTTCCATTTGGCTAATTCTGCTTTTTAAAGCCTCCTTCTCCTCAGGGGCTTTTTGGACCTCTTTTTCCAATTGAGTTAGCCTCTTTTTAAAGGTGTTATTTTCCTCAGCATTTTTTTGGTTCTTCTTTAGCAAGCTGCTGCCATGCTTTTCAAGCTCTTCTATGGCCTGAGCCCATTTCATATTCATTTTGGAGGTACTGGAGGCAGAGGCCTTGACTTCCTGTGACAGTATGCCTTGTTCTTCCTCATCTGAAAGGATGGAAGGAGATACCTGTTCACCAAGAAAGTAATCTTCTGTGCTCTTATTTTTTTCCCTTTTTTGGGCATTTTCCCAGTCAGTTACTTGACTTCTGAATCCTTGTCAAGAGGAAGGTCCTAGTGCTTCTCCTCCCCCCAGTACCATGCTCAAGGCTGAGATTCAGATCAACTGCTGAACTCCCCCAGGGGCTTTGGGTGTGGGTGGGGCCACCACTGAGGGCTGAGGTTCAGATCAGTTGCTCAATTCTGCCACAGGCTTTAAGCTGAGCTGCCTGGATAATGGACCCAGGCTGCTTCCACAGCCACCCTAGTTGCCTGCCACCTGCTTCTGCCACAGCCTGGGGCCAGTGCTGGGGGGACCCTGCTCCCCTCTTGCCCAACTGGGAAAACCCTCCCACACTGACTTTTGAAGTTTTCTTTGGCACTTGTGGGTTGAGGGATCTGGGACCCTCCCTGATGGGAATTCTGCCCTGGAGGTCTGTTCAGGTCCTGTTCCTGTCAGTGCTGCATGGCCAAGGCTAACCTCTGCTCTGCTCAGTGTCCCATGAGATGGACCTTTCCTGTCAGCCTTCCAGGTTACCTTTGGCTCGAAACCTCTTTTATTCTGTTGTTCTGTGGCTTCTGCTGCTCTAGAATTTGTTGAGCTATGGGGGGCTATGGGGGAAGCACTAGAATATATTAGTCTTTCTACTCTGTCATCTTGGCTCCTCCCCCCTCTTGGCTCCTCCCCTGCTATTTTCTTCTCCAACTCATTTTACAGTTGAGGAGGCTGAGGCGAACAAAGTTAAGTGACTTACCTAGAGTCACACAGCTACTAAGTGTCTGGATTTGAACTCAGGTCTTCCTGACTCCAGGCCCATTGCACTATCATCCACTGTACCACCTGGGTGGCCCATCTTAGTAAATATCCCTTTGTAAAAGCTAATTGATGTTAATTGGTTAAATGACCCTGGGGCACTGATCACTGGAGGGTATCAATGATATAAGATAGATACTAACTGTAATTGGAAATTGATATTAGGAGAGAACACACCAGAAAAGGGGCAAGAGCCAAAAACATTGAGAAAGATACCCTCCAACCTCCAGAAGTATCCCTAGAACTTTGAGTCAGTCAACAAACATTTCTTAAGTACCTATTATATGCCAGACACTGTGAGTGGGAAAAGTAGCTAGCCTTGCTCTGGGGGGCTTCATTTGATAGTGAGAGGCACCCCAAGAACTCCAAGAGCTTACAAGATCTATATAAAAACCCAAGGCAAGATATGAGCCAAACTCTTCATGATTCTAAGTACAGCATTCTTTTAATGTAATAATAAAACACAAGAGCTTCCCTTACAGGGCTACTATGAAGTTCAAATGCATGGAAAATGCTTTGCAATCCACAGCTACCTAAATCCAGCTATCATCATCATCATCATCATCATCATCATCATCATCATCATCATCAAAAAGATGTGTCTTGAAACATAAACCAGAGGGAGTCAAAATAGAGGGGAGGGAAAGACCAATATCCATAAAGAATATTGTATTGTGAAATTTTAAATAAAATATTAGCCGAGTCTACAGTAACATATCACAAAGATCTATGCTATGAACAGGTTAGATTTCTACCAAGAATGCAGAGCTGGTTCAATATTCAATAAATATAATTGACCATATTAATAATAATAAAAACAAATGATTACATGATCATATCATGATTATATAATGATGATGATATCACTGGAGGCAGAAAAAGCTTTTGACAAAATATAACACCCACTTCTATTCAAAACACTAGAAAATATAAGAATAAGATCTTTTAACATTGTGAGAAGTATGTACCTAAAATCAAGTTGGTTTCCTTCATGTCTCAGCTAAAATCCCACTTTCTAGAAGCTTTTCTACTTTAATCTTGTAGCCTGTCCTTTGACCTTACTCCCACTTTATCCTGTACGTACTCTGTTTGCACATAAATGTTTGCGCGTTGTCTCTGTCATTAGACTGTGAGCACCTTAAGAAAAGGACTATCTCCTATCTTTCTTTGTGTCCCCTGAACCTAATACAGAGCCAATGCACATAGTAGGCAATTAATAGATGATAGTTGGCTCACTGGCTGACTGATTAATCAAGAATGGTTTTTCCAGCGAGATTCACATCTATGTAAATGTCAGCTGTTATTATTATTAGGGTAAAGTAAATGGGTAGTGAAGCACATCTATCCTACTTCAAAAAAAAAGAACCATTTTCAACATATCAGCATACTAATTGATCACATGTGCAAACCTATGTCAGAGACTCTCTCCTGACACTAAGGGCCCAACTAAACTTTGGGAATATCTCACCTTTCAGGCTTTAGAATCTCTAGCATCCTTCCAGGAGTAAGGCACCAAATGGCATTACAGACATATAAATACATTTTTAAAAAAGTTAATAAAACAGACAGGAGTGCATTCAAGTCACTGTATAGGACACTCTAATCAACTCCCTTATGGTTCACTTACCACCCCTGTGACCCTTCACTAGACCAAAACACTCTCCTTGGCCACTGCTTCCTTGTACGTATAAAGTTATCCCTTCCACGTAACAACTTTCCCTATCAAGGTTTTAGTAGATACAGGGTAGTCATAAGAAATTAAATGGGAATTTTTTAGGAGTTTTGCAGAAGCTGAAGACAACATGCTAAGGCAAGCAGGCAACATAGTAAATATGAACAAATACATAACATAAATTTTACAATAAAATATATGGCAAAAACATTCCATAAAAGAAAAAGAAAAAATTCAGACTTCTCTCACATAAAGGGAGGGCTGAAAAATTGTATGTGTATTATCCAGATTGTGGGAGTACTGAGGCCCAAGCCCCCAAGATGTGGAAAGGAATAACTGTAGTCTCGTCCATTAGAAGACAAGCTGCTCATCCGTGTGTCCCTCTCCTGCCAATCATGGCCAGTTAATATTGCCTTAATATGATCTAACTGCCCCAACATCATTTAACCAATTACCATCAATTAGCTTTTGCAAAGGGATATTTTCAAAGCTCAAAGGTCATAATTTATTCCAATTTAATCAATCAATAAATATGAATTAAATGCCTACTATGTGTCGGGTAGTGTGTTAAGCACTATGGATCTGAAATGAGACAAAAGTCAGTTTCTGCCCATGAGAATTTATACTCTAATGGGGAAAGACAATGTAAATAAATATAAACAAAGCAAGCTATCTTCTGAATAAATAGGAAGTAAATAAAAGAGGGAAAGGATGGGAGTTCAGAGGGCTTGGAGAAGGCTTCCTGTGGAAAGTGAAATTTTAGTTGGTAAAGGAAGAGTCCAGTAGTCAGAGCAGAGAAGGGAGATCATTTCAGATAGAGTGAACAGTCAGAGAAAATGCCTGAAGTCAAGAGATGGAATATTTTATTCAGGGAACAGCCAGGAGGCCAGTGTCACTGGATCCAAGAATACATGTCAAGGAATAAAGAACGTAAAAAAACTGGAAAACAGGACAGGTGAAGGTTATGAAAGGCTTTGAATGACAAAAAGAACATTTTGCATTAGCTCCTGGAGGCAATGGGAGTTGGGATGGTCAGACCTTTGTTTTAGGAAAATCACCTTAGTGGTTGAATGGAGACTGGATTGGGGTGGGCAGACTATTGCAATAATCCAGGCATGAAGGGATGAGACCTACCCTAGAGTGCTGGCAGTGTCAGAGGAGAGAGGCAGATTTGGGAGTCATGGCAAACAGGAAATTGAAAGACCTTGGTAACAACTTCGATAGGAGGAGTGAGAGGCAGTGAGGAATTTGGGATGAGAACCTGGGAAGACAGTGTTACCTTCTACATCAGGGAAGACAGGAGGTGGAAGAATTGAAGGGGAAGGATAATGACTTCTGTTTCTTTTGTTTTTGCTTTTTTCCTTTTTATTATATTAACATTTATGGACTAAAACAAGCACTTTTCACAACATAGTACAATTTTTAAAAAAGATGATTGTACATGAAACTGTAAATCTACTGGACCTTTCAAATATATAAAATTATCGTGTAAATTTATTTTTTTTCCTTTTCCTCCCTGTACCCTGCTTTAGAGATGGCTGCCAGTAGACGTAAATAGGGGTGTGTGTGCATGTGTGTGTGCAGAGATGTGTATGTGTGTAAAATTATCCTATACATACTTCTATTTCTCAGTACTTTCTCTGGATACAGATAGTGACTTTCTTCGTATGTCCTTTAAACTTTATTTAACTGCCTATGCCCTTTGACCCAGCAGTACCTCTACTAGATCTATTTCCAAAGATGATTAAGGAAAAAGAAAAAGAACCTATATGTTATAAGATGTTTATAGCAGCTCTCTTTGTGTTGGCAAAGAACTGGAAATTGTGAGGATGCCTGTCAATTGGGGAATAGCTAAGAATGTTGTGGTATATGATTGTGATAGAATACTACTGTACTGTAAGAAATGATGAGCTCAATCATCTTAGAAAAACATGGAAAGATTTGCATGAAATAATAAAGAATGAAATCAGCAGAACCAATATTGGGTACAGTAGCAGAAATATTGTTTTAAGAATGACTTTGAGTGAATAAGTTATTTTGATTATTATAAATACTCCAATTAGCTACAAGTTCTGTTTTGGACATATTGAGTTTAAGATATCTGCTAAGCTTCCAGTTTGAGATGTCTAAAAGGTAGTTGGAGACGCAAGATTGGAAGTCTGAAGGGAGACTGAGGCACAAAAGGCAGATCTGAGCATTTACACTTTTGAAATTGGCAAAATTGTAGCCATTGTTTTGTTGATTGTCTAGACTTAAGAACACGATAGAAAAAAATGTTACTACCTTTATCCCTTCCACATACAGGGTGGTTGGGGGGAGGAGGGAGGGAAATATCTGCAAAAAATTTTTGGCCCTTTTCATACAGAGAAGAAATCTGAATTTTTTCTTTTTTCTTTTATGAGGTATCTTATTGTAAAATCTGGGTTGATATTATACATTACTATACATACATTTTAACATTTCTGAGTTTTTAAACCTTTTCTATATCATCTGCTGGCCTTTGCGTATTCTCTACAGCTTCCACAAAACTCCTCCCAAATTCCCATTTAATTTTGTATGCTGATCCACAATAAATCAAAACTGCAAAGGAAAAAGCAGGGTGAAAGGGCTGTAGTGCAGATTCAATTTAAAAGTCTATTGTACCTACATCCTTTTTGGGGGGAGAGTTGGTTGTTAAACAGTTTACCAGCCTGCCCTTGCTCACAACAAAACAAAATAACAAGTATTATTTCTATCTTATAGATGAGGAAATGAAGGCTCAGAGAGGATAATTAACTTACCCTTGGTCACACAACCAGAAAGCATGAATTGAATCTAGGTCTTCCTAATTAAAAAACTAACATTATATCTATCACGCCACACCACAAGGGGCAACATATTATAGACACATGAGCTCTTAGGTGCTTGAGCAAATGCAGCCATTTGATTAAAAAGAACTTCCTTAGTTTTGGAACACAGTAAAATAAGTCAATTTTTTTTTTAACCAAAGGACTATTGGATCAGTGTTTACAATCATTGTGAGAAGACAAGACATAGCTGGCAGGAGCTGACTCTTTGCCTCTCACTTCCTTGATTTTTGGTGTGTTCATCAAGTATATCAGAGTTCCAGAATCAGTTAACTCTTAACATGCTGAGTCATTTGTCATCAGGTTGGTTACTCCCGCAAATTAGAGGGTTTGGGTGATGAGGAATGTCTGTTCACATAGTGTATGTAAGTGCACCTCTTCAGAATAGGGTGTGTGGACTTCTGAAGCACCCTCTCCTAAAAATGAACTGTGGTATTGTACCTGAGGTTGAGGGAAAACCATAGGACTGAAAGGAGAGGAAGCCCAGAGCCATGAATGATTCAGCCTGAGCCTTTGCAGGAGCCCTGGAAACCTTGTCAGAGGAGAATGTGTAAAAAATGCTGCTTAACAAAAAAATGTTTTTTTTAATCTTCCTTTCCCCTTTCCCCTTTCCCCTGAGTTTTTCAGATACAATATACTGTTTATAAAATTACAACATTGTTTTTTGGTTGGAAAAAATATGAAACAGCTGTGTTGATGCCTTCCTCAGTTCCACATAGGCAGAGCACTTTAATAATGAAGTTATTTCTAAATAAAGCAAAACTTTAATCGTCTATGGGCCTCTCCTCTTTTGGAGGGGGAGTTATACCCTTCCCAGAGCTTCCATTTGGAGAAAAGGCATCAAACGAATCATCCCTTGTTCTCCAAAATTAGCCATTTTGTCCCATCCTGAGGACCTTCTTCTCCACCTCCTTTTATGTGTTGACTTCCTCCATCAGAATGTACGCTCGTTAAGAACGGAGCCTGATTTGCCTTTTTCTCACCTGTTTTGTCTATTAATTAATTAATTTATTTTTTGTTTTTAACATTCAGTTCCTCAAGCTTTTCAGTTTTAAATTTTCTCCACCTCCCTCCCCTTTCCCCAAGACAGCATGCAATCTGATATAGGTTCTACATATATATTCATACTAAACATATTTTCACATTAGTCATGTTGTAAAGAAGAATTAGAGCCAGTGGGAGGAACTGCGAGAAAGAAGGAACAAAACAAAACAAAAAAGAAAACAGTCTGCTTCAATCTGCATTCAGGCTCCATAGTTCTTTCTCTGAATGTGGATGATATTTTCCTTCATGAGCTTTTTGGAGTTGTCTTAGAACTTTGCATTGCTGAGAAGAGTCAAGTCTATCGAAGTCAGTCATCAAATAATGTGACCGTAACTGTGTACAATCTTCTCCTGGTTCTGCTCACTTCACTCAGCATCAGTTCATATAAGTCTTTCCAGGTTTTTCTGAAGTCGGCCTGCTCATCATTTCTTGTAGCTCAATACTATTACATTACACATTCATATACCACAACTTATTCAGCCATTCCCCAATGGATGGGTATCCCCTCAATTTCTGATTCTTTGCCACTTCAAAAAGAACTGCTATAAATATTTTTGTCCATGTCAATCCTTTTCCCATTTTTATAATCTCTTTGGGATACAACCCTAGAAGTGGTATTGCTGGGTTTTTCTTGACTTTTATCCCCAGTATTTATCCATAGAACCTGTGACTTCGTAAGTGCTTAATAAATGTTTATTTTCTGAATGAACTCAAAGGCACAGGGGGAAGGATGGGGTTTGAGTGTCCCTGAATATTTTGGTTAAAAACCTTTTTTTTCTTCTGTTCTTATACTCGGGGTTGAACTTCACTCTAAAATGTATGAGTTTATTTTCTGCCTGGAGTACAAATGGGCTACACTTACAAAATCTTTTCAATGATTCTCTCATAGAGCCTCAGAACATTATGATGAATGAATGAATGAATGAATGAATGAATGAATGGATGGATGAGAAAAATTAAGGGTTAGGTATTCAAATACAAGAGAGAAGATCATTTCTGCCCTCAAGGATCATACATTCTAATATGGAGAGAAAACACACATAGGAGACTGATGGCTAAGAGGGCTATTTTGGTTTGGAAAGTTATTGGGATGGTTAATGAATTGAGAGTAGAGTGATAACTTTCCAGTAACAAAAAAGAATCGATTCATGGTTCTGTAATTTTACAGAGGCACAGAAAGGGTCAGAGTGGGCTAGATTTGCCCCTGGGGAGATGATGAAAAGATAGCCAAGGAATACATTGAAAGAGCTGGAGCCATCTAATTCTTGTAACACTGTGTATTGCTCCAACTGGATCTTAGGCCTCAGGACAGGAGATCTGACCTTGGAATACAAAATGAAAAAGCAAAGATTGTACCTGCCCTGAAGGCCTCTAAATTCTGATGGAGGAGATGATATAAAAAGGCCTAGGTGACCTAGAAGAGTAAGGACCAGTGAATGTGGTTCTGAAAATTACAAAAATAGAAAAAAGAAAGTGGGGAGGTTTGGTAGACATAGGCTGATATGGCTCATTCAGCAACAATGGCAGAGTTCATTGAATAATGGCTGACTTGAACGCGGTTCATGGTGTCGCAACTTGATGTGGTAGTAGTAGTGGGGGTGCTATACAGATACTATTTCTCAGTCACCAAGTAGAAACTATAACTTGTAACCCCCTGAATTTCTAACTGGAGAGCCAATTGATTACATTCAAATATATAAGGTCAGTTATTCTATCCCACAACTAATGAAATATTCATTGCTTGATTATCCAGACCACTGAAAGGAAACATTAAGGTGTGAGTTCAGCAGAGTGGGGCCTGATACTGAAGACAGACTGCAATGCTTCGACCTTTTGGGGTGTACTGGGAAAAGCCTGTGATGGCTTCCTTCTCTCCATTTGCCATCACAGATGCCGCTGCTTACTGGACCTCTCACAACCTCTCCCTCTTCCCTTCCACAGTCTCTTTCCAAAAGTCCTCATTGTTATCATTGTTCAGTCACTATTTTGGGAGTGGGATTTCTTGGCAAAGATACTGGAGTGGTTTGCCATTTCCTTTTCCAGTTCATTTTACAAATGAGGAAACTGAGAGAAATAGAGTTAGGTGACTTGCCCAAGGTCATACAGCTAGTATCTGAGGCTGAATTTGAACTTACAAAGATGAATCTTCCTGATTCTGGCTTAGCTGTCCTCCAAAATCCCTGCTTGGTAAGAACTCCACTTCGGGGTTGGATTTTGTGATAGCCTCAGTCTCTCCCAGGGTCAAAGGAGAACAACCTGTCTCTTCAAGACCTACCCTACTTTTGTTCTTGGTCAGAGCACAATGACCCAAGGACTTCCTATTCCTTGGGAGGAATTCAGTATCTCATTGGTATCTGGGGTTATTTATCCTTTGAAGAGGTCTCATCAGGTGGTATCTGGAGTTACTAATACAAAACATTTTGCAAACCTTAAAAGGGTACATGATATCAATTGCTATTATTTTAAAAAACAATGGCTTTGTATCTATTTTGTATATGCTTATTTATATGTGAGAATTTACCTCATGGGTGAGTCAAGGTTACATGTACATGTTACTCTCCTAAGAGACTGTAAGTTTCTTGAGAGCAGGAATTGTTCTGTTTACTTTTGCATTCACAGAGCCTAGCACATAGTAGACCCTTAACGCTTATGGACTGGCTGGATATTAATGTTATGAGTGCTGCTATTTCTATTCTTACCACCTCTCTGGACCTCTTCCATAAAAGGAGGGGTTAGATGAGAGGCTCTAAGGCACTTTCCAACTCCTAATCTTGTAATTAGACTGAGTACTGGGAGAACAAGGATTATCTTTTGCCCTTTTTTGTAAATCCCCAGTACTCAACACAGTGCCTGGAACCTAGGTGGGAGCTTAATAAAATTTATGACCTGTGAAATTTTCCTGGCAGAATTTCATTTTGCCCAACTGGTTCAACTGGTTTAGGTTACTCCTTTTAGTCTACTCCCTATATGCATCTTCTTCCCCCTCACTTTCCACCCTCAGACACATCTAGGGATAATTGGGAAATAACTGTACAATGACACAGAACAGCTCCTCTACCATACCCACTGCAATCGTTACCTGAATGTTCAAATGCCAGCAGGTTATTTTGACTATTCATCCCCAAACTTTTGCTCTACTTGGTAATTTCCAGAATATTGTTTTGAGAAAAAATTGAATGAAATCTATTGTTATGTTTAAGCATTCCTAAAAAGGTCTGAAAATGAACACTTTTCCTGGGAATAATGACCTAGAAAGCACTACATTTTTTTTTTTTTTGCTGATAAAACTATGTCCATTTGGGGGAATCAGTGTTAAAGATCAAAGGAGCCAGAGCAGCACATGCTTATTATGTGACTAAGTGGATGGAATTCAACAGCCCTTGAAAGGATTTTTAAAAATCTTATTTATTTTATGTATTATTTACATTTTAATTCATATATATTATTCATTTATGCATATTTTATTTATATGTAATATATAATATATAATATATAAAAATATATTATATTATTTTATTTTCTCCAATTACATGTAAAAACAATGTTAATATTTTTTCAATTTTTGATTTTCAAACTCTCTCCCTCTCCCATCTCCCCCTTATCGAGAAGGCAAGCAATTTGACATAGGTTATACATATGTAGTCATCCAAAACACATTTCCATGTAAGTCATTCTGTGAAAGAAAACACAGACAAAAAACCCAAGAAAAATAAAGTAAATAAAAAGTATCTTTGATCAGATTTCAGGCTCTACCAGTTCCCTTGAAAGAATTTAATAGCTCAATCTGGTCTATGTCAAGGACAGTGGTACACAAACTGCCAGAGAATGGAGGGAAATAAACACATCAGGATGAAATTCAAATTAACAAATCTTTATGATGCAACTTTTTGAATAAGTCTTTTAAATTGGCCAAAATTCTAAAGCTCTCTGAGATTTCCTGTATTACCTTATTGGATCCACACACCAACCCTCTGTTATTAACCCTGTAAGGTAGATGTTATTATTATCCACATTATCAGATGAGGAATAAGGAGTTCATCTATGACTTGCCAGCATCATACACTTACTGTCTCAGAAAGGCCATAAACCCAGGTTTTTTCTGGCTCCAAATTTTCTTAAGGTGAAATGCAACATTGTAGTTGTCTGCTATGATGATGATAAAAGTCTCTGATGACTGGCCAGGTCGGTATTAGCGATATGACTTGACATAAACACCATTATCTAGGATAAATATGATTGGGAGAGGTGATGAGCTGAATATGGAACGAGAGTGAGGGATGCCTGATAGATAGTCCCAAGGCTACACTGGTACCTATGCACTGGCAAGAGGAGGATGAGAGAGGCTCAGGGTAAGAAGGCAAGAAGAGTTCATGATCTTCATTTTTCAAAGAAATGCCCACATCAAGGAGATAATTAATCAGGGTGGAGCCAAGATGGTGGAGTAGAAAGAAGCACCTACTCTAGCTCTTCCCCTATAGCCCATAAAATACCTGTAAAAAGTGACTCTAAACAAATTCTAGAGCAGCATAAGCCACAAAATGACAGAGTGACAGAGATTTCCAGCCCAAGGCAGCCTGGAAGGTTGACAGGAAAGATCTATCACCTGGGCTCCAAGTGGAGCACAGCCCAGCATTGGCCGCTGTGTGGCAGGGACAGGACTGGAGCAGGTAGAATCCTAGGCAACAGCTGTGGTTCCCAGATCCCTTAACCCACAAATGCCAAAGGTAGCTTCAAAGATCAGTCAGAAAGCACTTTCACCTGGGGGAGAAGGGAACAGGGTCCTCCCCTAGCCCTGGCTCCAGGCAGTGGCAGCAGCAGTGTCCGTTTTTGGATCCCTCATCCTAAAGACCCTGGGGGAATTGAATCACTGATGTGGATCTCAGCCCTGAGTGGCTGCCCTGGGGCGAGGAGTAGCGTTGGCATGGTGGAACTGGTGGAGGCTTTGGAGAGGATCCTGGGCAGAAAAACTTGCAGTAGCTCTCAGAAAAGAGCACAGGGCAGGAGAGGAGTAAACTCCCCTCTCTTGATTGTGCCACCTGGGAGGAACTGAGAACTTACAGGTCCCCAGAGTATAAACTCCTCTTGACAAAGGACTCAAAAGTCAAGTAACTGGCTGGGAAAATTCCCAAAAAGGGAAAACAATAAGACTATAGAAGGTTACTTTCTTAGTGAACAAGTATTTTCTTCCATCCTTTCAGATGAGGAAGAACAATGCATATCACCAGAGGAAGACATAAAAATCAAGGCTTCTGCATCCAAAACCTCCGAAATAAATATGCAATGGTCTTAGGCCATGGAAGAGCTCAAAAAGGATTTTGAAAATCAAGTAAGAGAGGTGGTGGAAAAATTGGAAAGAGAAATGAGAACGATACAAGAAAATCATGAGAAGAGAGTCAACTGCTTGCTAAATGAGACCCCAAAAAATGCTGAAGAAAATAACACCTTTAAAAATAGACTAACTCAAATGGCAAAGGAGGCCCAAAAAGCCAATGAGGAGAAGATTGCTTTGAAAAGCAGAATTAGCCAAATGGAAAAGGAGGTTCAAAAGCTCACTGAAGAAAATAGTTCTTTAAAAGTTAGAATGGAGCAGATGGAAGCTAGTGACTTTATGAGAAACCAAGAAATTACAAAACAAAACCAAAAGAATAAAAAAATAGAAGACAATGTGAAATACCTTATTGGGATAACAACTGACTTGGAAAATAGATCCAGGAGAGAAAATTTAAAAATTGTGGGACTACCTGAAAGCCATGATCAAAAAAAAAGAGCCTAGACATCATTTTTTCATGAAATTATCAAGGACAACTGCTCTGATATTCTGGAATCAGAGGGTAAAATAAATATTGAAAGAATTCATTGATCACCTCCTGAAAAAGATCCAAAAAGAAAAACTCCTAGGAATATTGTAGTCAAATTCCAGAGTTCCCAGGTCAAGGAGAAAATATTGCAAGCAGCCAGAAAGAAACAATTCGAATATTGTGGAAATACAATCAGGATAACATAGGATCTGGCAGCTTCTACATTAAGGGATCCAAGGACTTGGAATATGATATTCCAGAAGTCAAAGGAACTAGGATTAAAACCAAGAATCACCTACCCAGCAAAACTGAATGTAATACTTCAAGGGAAAAAGTGGTCATTCAATGAAATAGAGGAGTTTCAAGCATCCCTGATGAAAAGACCAGAGCTGAAGAGAAAATTTGACTTTCAAACACAAGAATCAAGAGAAGCATGAAAAGGTAAACAGGAAATAGAAATCATAAGGGACTTACTAAAGTTGAATTGTTTATATTCCTACATGGAAAGATAATATTTGTAACTCTTGGAACTTTTCTCAGTATTTGGGTAGTTGGAGAGATTACACACACACACACACACACACACACACACACACACACATACACACGTGCACACACACACACACACACACACACATAGAGACAGATGGCATAGGGTGATTTGACTAGGAAGGGATGATATCTAAAAAAATAAAATTAAGGAGTGAAGAGGAATATATTGAGAGGAGAAAGGGAGAAATAGAATGGGGCAAATTATCTTTCATAAAGAGGCAAGAAAAAGCTTTTTCAATGGAGAGGAAAAGGGAGGAGGTGAGAGGGAAAAAGTCAAGCTTCCTCTCATCACATCTGACTTAAGGAGGGAATAACATGCACACTCAATTTGGTTATGAAAATCTAACACTACAGGAAAGTAGGGGAGAAGGGGATAAGTGGGGTGTGGGGGATGATAGAAGGGAGGGCAAATGGGAGGAGGACGTAATAAGAAGTAATCACTTTAGGGGAGGGACACGGTCTAAAGAGAAAATAGAATAAATAGGAGGCAGGATAGGACCAAGGGAAATATAATTAGTCTTTCACAACATGACTATTATAGAAGTCTTTAGCAAAACTACACATATATAGCCTACATTGAGTTGCTTGCCGTCTCAGTGGGGATGGGTAGGTAGGGAGGAAGGGAGAATTCAAAGTTTATGGAATAAATGTTGAGAATTGTTTTTGCAAGCAAATAGAAAATAAGAAATACAGGTAATGGGGTATAGAAATCTATCTTGCCCTACAAGAAAAGAGAGAAGATGGGGATAAGAGAAGGGAGGGATGTGATAGAAGAGAGAACAGATTGAGGGAAGGGGTAATCAGAATGCAAGGTGTTTTGGGGTGTGGGAGGGGAGAGATGGGGAGAAAATTTGGAACTCAAAATCTTGTGGAAATGAATGTTGAAAACTAAAAATAAATAAATAATTTTTTTAAAAAAATAGATGATTGATCCATGGAAGTCTTATGGTCTCATAGTGAAAGCATCTTCAGAGGAAGATACTGAGTCAGTCAACCAAGTAACATTTATTAACTACTATGTGCTAGACACTGTGCTAAGCTCATGGGATACAAAGAAATGCAAAAACCAGTTCCAGCTATCAAGGAGTTCAAAGCCTAAAAGGGAGGACAACATGTAAATAGCTATGGACAAAGAAGCTATATACCAGATGAATTGGGTGGAAGTCAGTCTAAGAGGGAAGGAATTAAGATTAAGGAGGATTGAGAAAGTCTTCTTGCAGAAAGTGGACTGTAGCTGAGACTTGAAGGAGGCCAAGTGATTCCTTTCTCATTCAGATGGAAAACTCAAGCCCAGACAAGAAATTAAGACTAGATCATCTGAGGACCAGTGCTAGAATAGATCATCTTGGAGCCATGATCCACCTAAGATGGAGTCATCCACCTGAGAGATACCAGGGACTTACTTCTGGGAGAAGACATTGTCCTGGTCTGCTGCATAGATGGGAGCAGCCTCTTTCCACTGGCTGCATGGACAGAACTGGCTTCATTTTTAAAACTACCAAACTGGGATATTCTCTGTCTCTGTCTTTGTTTCTCTCTTTGTCTTTCTCTGTGTGTCTCTCTGTTTTGTCCGTGTTTCCGTCTGTCTCTGTCTCTCACTCTGTCTCATCTCTCTGCCTCTCTCTCTCTCTCTCTCTCTCTCTCTCCCTCTCTCTCCCTCTCTCTCTCTCTCTTTCTCTCTGTTGTCTTTCTCTCTGTCTCTGTTTGTCTCTCAGCAGTGTCTAGGGATGAAGGGCTCATTTACTCAATGAATGGCATAATGCAGTAACTGGGAAAGGGTCTGAGACTACCTTCCCTTTCCTCTTAGGCACCTAGGTTCCAAATGCCCGGCTTGGGGTTTCAGTCTTGTTTTATTTGTCTTTTTCACTTCTACATACCTGAAGTGGAGTCTGGGACCTGGGAGCTCAGGTGTTGAGCTTGGAGCCAATTGATGAAAAGCCAGCATCCAGGGACATGTGCCCAGCGGGGCTTTGGACTTGAAACTGACTGAGACCAAAGTTATTTAGAGCCTCTGATCCCCAGAGAATGAAAGAGTGCTGGAGATAACACAATGCCCTCAATTAACAAGCATTTACCAAAAACCTTACTAAAGTAGCAGACACTGTGCTAGGCACGGAAGATGCAAATTTCAAAATCAGATAGTCACAGGATCATAGGTTTGGAGTTGGAAGGAACATTGGAGGCTATTGAATCCAACCCTCTCATTTTACAAAAGAGGAAATTGAGGCACTGAGAAGTCAAAGAATTTATATTTTTAGATTGGACTTGGGGGCAGGAAGACCATGGTTGACATTCTGCCTCTAACAGTAAGGCATGATACCTGGCAAGGAATCTGATTTCTCTAAAAAAAAAAAAAAAAAAAAAAAAAGACCATTCTCTAAAATGACATTAATAATACACACCTCACTGATCTTGAGGCTAAGAAAGAGAAACTTTAAATACATAAAGTAATTTACACTCTGAAGCACTTTGTAAATTTGGGAGACTCCCATTGTGGAAACTCTAGTGAAGGCAGGTTGCAACCAGTCTTACCCAGAGTCCCCTCTCCGGTGTAAAAAGGTCATGCCAACTCTAATTTCCCCTCCGTAGCCCCCAGCCCTGTCCAAGACACCATGCTGCCTGCTGTGGACTCTGGTTTGCTGTTGTTGGGTTTTATGTTTTATAACATGACAGAGTGAGGCTCTCTTGAATATTAAACTATAACATTCTCTTCAGTGTAGGACACAGTTACTTCACCTTCTTTTTTTTTTATTTATTTAACTTTTAACATTTATTTTCACAAAATTTTGGGTTACAAATTTTCTCCCCTTTTATCCCCTCCACCCCCCCAAACCCAAGCATTCTTATTGCCCCTGTGACCAATCTGCTCTCTCCTCTATCCTCCCTCCCTGCCCTTGTCTCTGTCTTCTCTTTTGTCCTGTAGGGCCCGATAGCTTTCTTGACCCCTTAACCTGTATTTCTTATTTCCTAGTGGTAAGAACATTACATTTGATCCTAACACTTTGAGTTCCAACTTCTTTAGCTCCCTCCCTCTCCACCCCTTCCCCTTGGAAGACAAGCAATTCAATATAGGCCAAATCTGTGTAGTTTTGCAAATGATTTCCATACTAGTTGTGTTGTATAGGACTAACTATATTTCCCTCCATCCTATCCTGACCCCCATTACTTCTATTCTCTTATGATCCTTTCCCTCCCCATGAGTGTCGACCTCGGATTGCATTCTCCTCCCCATGCCCTCCCCTCCATCCTCCCCCCCACCCTGCTTGTGCCCCTGTCCCCCACTCTCCTGTATTATGAGATAGGTTTTCCTATCAAAATGAGTGTGTATTTTATTCTTTCCTTTAGTGGAATGTGATGAGATAGACCTCATGTTTTTCTCTTGCCTCCCCTCTTTATCTCTCCACTAATAAGTCTTTTGCTTGCCTCTTTTATGAGAGATAATTTGCCCCATTCAACTTCTCCCTTTCTCCTCCCAATATTTCTCTCTCACTGCTTGATTTCATTTTTTTTTTTAAGATATGATCCCATCCTCTTCAATTCACTCTGTGCACTCTGTCTCTATGTATGTGTGCGTGTGTGTATGTGTGTGTATGTACTCCCACCCAGTACCCAGATACTGAAATGTTTCAAGAGTTACAAATATTGTCTTTCCATGTAGGAATGTAAACAGTTCAACTTTAGTAAGTCCCTTATGACTTCTCTTTGCTGTTCACCTTTTCATGGTTCTCTTCATTCTTGTATTTGGAAGTCAAATTTTCTTTTCAGCTCTGGTCTTTTCATCAAGAATGCTTGAAAATCCTCTATTTCATTGAAAGACCAATTTTTCCCCTGAAGTATTATACTCAGTTTTGCTGGGTAGGTGATTCTTGGTTTTAGTCCTAGTTCCTTTGACTTCTGGAATATCCTATTCCATTCCCTTCTATCCCTTAATGTAGAGGGTGCCAGATCTTGTGTTATCCTGATTGTATTTCCACAATACTTGAATTGTTTCTTTCTAGCTGCTTGCAATATGTTCTCTTTCACCTGGGAATTCTGGAATTTGGCCACAATGTTCCTAGGAGTTTCTCTTTTTGGATCTCTTTCATGCGGTGTTCTGCGGATTCCTTGAATATTTATTTTGCCCTCTGGTTCTAGAATCTCAGGGCAGTTTTCATTGATAATTTCATGGAAGATGATGTCTAGGCTCTTCTTTTGATCATGGTTTTCAGGTAGTCCCATAATTTTTAAATTGTCTCTCCTGGATCTATTTTCCAGGTCAGTTGATTTTCCAATAAGATATTTCACATTATCTTCCATTTTTCCAGTCTTCTCGCTATGTTCTGTGATATGTCTTTCTCACAAAGTCCTTAGCATCCGTCTGTACCATTCTAGTTTTGAAAGAACTATTTTCTTCAGTGAGCTTTTGAATCTCCTTTTCCATTTGGCTAATTCTGCTTTTGAAAGCATTCTTCTCCTCATTGGCTTTTTGAACCTCTTTTGCCAATTGAGTTAGGCTAGTTTTCAAGGTGTTAATTTCTTCAACATTTTTTTGGTTCTCCTTTAGCAGGGAGCTGATCTGCTTTTCATGCTTTTCTTTCATCCCTCTCATTTCTCTTCCCAGTTTTTCCTCCACCTCTCTAACTTGATTTTCAAAATTCTTTTTGAGCTCTTCCATGGCCTGAGCCCATTGGGTGGGCTGGGACACAGAAGCCTTGATTTCTGTGTCTTTGCCTGATGTTAAGCATTGTTCTTCCTCATCAGAAAGGAAGGGAGGAAATGTCTGGTCTCCAAGAAAGTAGACTTTAATAGTTTTATTTCTTTTCCCTTTTCTGGGCATTTTCCCAGCCAGTGACTTGACCTCTGAATATTTTCCTCACACCCACCTCACCTCCTGGTCCTCCCAGCCAGCATTTGGGGACTGAGATTCAAATGCTGCTTCCCGCCTTAGGGCTTTTGGCGGGGGCAGGGCTGCTATTCAGTGTGAGAATTAAGTTCAGATGGTCAGGTCAGGGCAGGGTTGCCTCTCAGGCACAGTTCCCTCAGGGGGTTTATGCACAGACCTTCCACAATGGATCCAGGCTCCCGCCCGCTTGGGGAGCCCCTGTCTGCAGCCGCCTCTCAGCTTCTATCTCCCGGGGGGCCCGAGCCATGGGGGCACTCCACTCCCCTCTCGACCCGCCAAAGAGACTCTCTCACCGACCGTCCTCACCTGTGGGTTGGGGGGCTTGTGCGGCCGCTGGAGATCCCGTCTCTGAAGCCTGCTCGGATCTGTACCTCTCGGAGCCGCGGCCACCGCAGGGCTGGGCTCCGCGTCTGCAGCGCGACGGACCTTTTGCGAGAGGTTTGCAGGTCCCTCTGAGGGTGGAGGGACCCGTGTGGCCGCTGGAGATCCCATCCCCGTAGCCCGCTCAGATCTTTTCCTCACAGTGTCGCGGCCGCTGCAGGGCTGCACTCAGCTCCCTGTCCTGGTGCCCAGTCCACAGCGCGAAGGACCCCCCGCGAGAGGTTTGCAGGTCTCTCCGGAACAGAAATCTCCCTCGCTCCAATATTCTGTGGCCTCTGGGTGCAGAATTCACCATGAGTTGGTCCCCTCTAGCCGTTCTGTGGGTTGTGGGTTCGGAGCTATGTGTATGTGCATCTTTCTACTCCGCCATCTTGGCTCCCTCTACTTCACCTTCTTAAATTGTTGATTGTGTTGGGGCAAATTGACCAAGTAGCTCCATTTCCCTATGATATTGCTGTAATGTATGATACCACCTGCAGGCACAAACTTTGCATCTTTTTTTCTGCCGCCTCTAATACTTCAAGAGGCATGTATATTCAATCATTTTTCTGTCATGTCTGACTCTTTGTGACCATTTTTGAAATTTCCTTGGCAAAGATACTGGAGTAGTTTGCCATTTCCTTCTCCAGCTCATTTTACAAATGAGGAAACTGAAGCAAACAGGATTAAGTCATTTGCCCAGGGTCATATAGCCAGAAAGTGTCCAAGGTCACATTTGCATTCAGATATTCCTCACTCCAGGTCCAATGGTCCCTCTGCTGTACCACCTAGTAACCCCAAGAGGCATGAGAGGAGTGGAAAATCAAAATCTCTTTTGACATGAAGGAGACCCCCTTCTGGGAGCCTTCACTCCCACCATTAAGCCCATTAACTGTGCTTGTGGAAGTAATCAAGCACTGGGAAACAGTGGGAAACATTTAAGGAAAACAAAAGCCAAATGTTCTCAGTGGGAACTTGCAGGCAACGTTGCAGAACTTGCCAAGGGGAAGCCTACGCTGTCCCTTTCCTTTGGCCCAAGGCTTTGTTGGGACCAATAGAAATGAGATGCCACATTTAGGCAGCTCTCCCTGGTCGTTGGCAAAGTATCTCTGAAATGTGTTAGTTAGATGACCCTAGAAAGGTGTTAGCTCCTTTTTTTTCTGCACACCTTTGGGAATTTAAGATACAGATGCAAAGCAAAATGGTAGGTACGTCTGCTAAGTTTCTGTTACCCAAAAGTTGCTCTGTGTGTTTGTGCTGGTGAAGAATGATTGCAAGGCTGTGCTTCTGTGAACACCAGTGGCATGAAAATCATGACCATCCATTATGGCTAATTCAGTGGTAAATAACATATGGGGAAAGCCCAGAATCACTAATCACTATGATTTACAGCCTTAAGAAGTCAGGTGCTCTTTGAAACAGGAGAAGGAAATGGATTGTTTTTCATTACATCCCCACTTAAGGAGACTAATAAATCTTTACTTGGTTTACGATGGAGATATCACTCCCATGACTTCATAATGTCAGATAGAATATCAGATCTCAGCCCAAGCAAACCATAGAAAAACAGCGAAACCATCAGCTAAATAATATGCATTGAATTTGAGAAGTGAGAGGACCAGGCTTTGCTGCTGAAATCAGACAGACCCAGCCACTAGGCTTGCAGTGATGTTAATGTTCTTAAAAATCAGAGTGTGAGATGAGTTTCCACGAACAAATGTCATAAGAATTTCTGAGACATATGCACTCATTTTCAAGTCCGGACAATGTGTCATGAAGCGAACAGAAACTAGCATCTGGATGCTAGACACCACTGAGGCTGAAACTCTACAAGCATGAAATAGAGAAGAAAAAAAAATACGTTCCATAGAACTAAACATATATAGCGTGAGAACCATGGTCTAGCCAAGTCAGCAATTCTCTTAAGCTTTGAAAAATACTTGGTGGTATTAGGGATTTAACTATTAATGGAATGTATACATGACCTTTAATATTTATGAAACATATAAACCCCAGGAGGTACAGAAATTTGCCACTGGTCTTTCAGTAAAAATGGATGACTGGATTCAGCAAAACAGTCATTTCATCCTTTTTGAGTGGAGATATATAAGATTTTTTCACACTTATTTTCTTGGAACCATCATGGCATTTAACTTGGGCCATGCAGTTTAGGAATGATTGAATGTGTTCTGGGAAATCAACATTTTACTGATATGACCACCACTATTACCATTACCAGTGTTCATGACCATCCATCTTTGACCATCATTATCCATTTTCCACAGTAACAGTAGCAGCAGCAGCAAACATTAACAAGCAATGACTGTATAAAAAATGCTGTACCAAGAGGAGGAAGCAGAGGTTCCTCTCTCCTTCCAAGGGGATGAAGAAGTCCATAATATATGGACTTGTAGATGAGAAGAAACCTACTATAAAATTCTGTTTGGCTTTGTAAGCTCTTCATTACCTGACCCCTTCCCACCTTTCCATAAATCCAATTCAAGCATGCGTCAGGACATCATCCCATGATGTCATTGGTTGGCCCTCTTTGAAAACAAAGGACAAATAACCATTTAGCTCCCTTCCCTCTACTCTACAATCCAGCAACATGGATCTACTGGGGGTCCTTGGAACATGACACTGCATCTCCCAATTCCTTGCCTGTTTACTGACTGCTATTTTCACCTGTACTTTTCTCCCTTCTCACCTCAGCTTCCTGGATTTCCTGACTTCCTTCAAGACTCAGCTCAAATCCTATCTTCTGCAAGAGGCTATTGTGAGTTCCCTGAGCTCCTAGTGCCTGTCCTCCTGGCTCCGCTGGTTTCCTCCAAGTCCCAGCCAAAGTCCCACCTTCTACAAGAAAGCCTTTCCTGATCCTGATGCCTCTATATTCTAGTGTTATTTTTCTGTTGACTATCCCTAATTTATCACGGGTGCCCACCCTTGTTTGTTCATAGTTGTTTGAATGTTTGTTTCCCCATTAAACTGTGAGTTCTTTGAGGGAAGAGACTGTCTTTTGCTTTCATTTGTATGTCTGGTGTTTAGCACAGTGTTTGGCACATAGTAGCTGCTTAATAAATGTTTATTGATTCCTTGCCAGCCACTGTTCCAAACGCTTGGGAGACAAGAAGAAAGAATGAAACAATTCCTACTGGCAAGGGATTTACAGTCTTAGGGAAACTGGATTTCTACGTAAGATGTCTCAGAAAACTGCTGAGAATAATTTGCATTTACATTAGGACTTTGACAGGAATCTTATGGGATCGTAGGTCAAGACCTAGAAGAAGCCTCTGAGGACAAATCCTCCAACCCCCTTATTTTACTAATGAGAAAACTGAATCCCAAGAAGGTGAAGGGTCTTTCTTAAGGTTGAATAGGTAATACCAGAAGTAGAATCTGAACTTTATTTATAAAATGAGAATAATGGTGGCATATACTGACCTCCTAGAATTGTTGTGAGGATAAATCTATAAATCTATAAAGTGCTTTGTAAACCTTAAGGTGCACTATAATTACTAGCGATGAGGATGATGAGGATGAGGAGGAGGAGGAGGATGATGATGAGGAGGAGGAGGAGGAGGAGAAGGAGGAGGAGGATGTAGTTCAGGACTGGAAAATATCTGGAAGGATATAAACCTTATCTTGAAAGTGTGAGTTTGTTTTGTTTTTCTTACAGCAGGGGAAAAGAATATCATAATATATTAACAAGATTTATTCATGTGAGGAAATCCAGGAACTAAAAGGGGTAAGTATGGTGGAGAGCTTTTGGGTGAGGTTCAACGGAAAGATAAACAGAAGCAATATTGTCATGGGAATCTATCATGAATAACCTGTCCAGAAGGAGGAAATGGGTGAGTCCAGGAAGCAGATGACAAATGAGAAATCCGTCAAAGAGGCATGATATAGTAATGAAGGGGGGACCTTAATCATGCAAACAGCTACTGGAGTTTCTCTCTCCCTCTCCCTCCTTCTCTCCCTCCCTCTCTCTCTCTTTCTTTCTTTCTCTCTCTCTTTCTCTTTCACTCCTTCCCTCCCTCCCTCTCTTTCTTTCTCCTTCACTTCCTACTTTTTCTCTGCCCTCCCTCTCTCTTTCCTTCCCTCCCTCCCTTTCTCCCTTTGTCCCTCTCTCCCTTCCCCCTCTCCCCCTATTAATCTCTCTCATACCTGATAGATTTAAATCTTTAAAAGGCAACAGGAATCATGAGGACAAAAAAGGGGGAAATATATCTCTTTAGAAATTTGTAGAAACATATTTAGCAAAAATGTTGGGATGTGAGTCTGGGGAGACTTTTCCCCCCTAGGTTGAAGGTAAGAGAATTATGAAATAAGAAATAGAAACTGATATGAATAGATGATAGATAACAGATACAGATGGTGGGGAGAAAGAAGAACCAGTTAACTCTTCATTTTTTTCCCTCTGCTAGAGATAATGATCTTTGGGCCCAGAAAGATAGAATGAAACTAGTTAATTAACAAGAAGTGGAAACTGATGATAAGTGAGTTATGCTCTAGTATTTCTGGTAGGAGAGAAGTTACTAATCCCAAAAGGCAGTGTTTGTCATTTGGGAACAGTTATATTTGCTAGAAATGCTCTCTTTATATTAAGCCTGAACCTGTCTTTTTGTAACTTCATGAAAACATAGAATCTCTTGTGGTGATTAATCTAGTTGATCATTTCTTCCAGTCTACATCTGAACAAGAATTCCTTCTACTAATTCCCAATAAGTTATTACTAATATTGTGGTTGAGATCTACCAGTGCCCATGGTTGCCTGAATTAGCCTATTTCACCTTTCCATCATTCTAACTGTTGAAAAGATTTTTTTTCCCCTTACATTGTACTGGGTATCTGTGTCTTTGCTGTTTCCATGCAGTGCTCCAAGTCCAACCCTCTGGAGCCAAGCAAAGGATGGCCTTTCCCCTACTTTTTCTCAGTAATGTCCTCTCTCATTCCTAGAATATTCTGCCTTCCAACCTCTGATTATTGGAGTCGCTGGCTTTCTTTAAGAGTCAGCTCAAGTTACTTCTTCCTCCAAGAGACCTTATTTGGTCCTCCCAGCTACTGACATCTTCCCCTCTAAGACTGACCTTCTGTAATTATCTGTTGTGTTCCCCATTAGGGTTTAAACTCCTTTAAGGTAGGGACTGGTTTTTATTTTTTTATTTTCATACCCAGTGCTTAGTACTATGCCTGGGGAATGGTAAGTTCTTAATAAATGCATGTTAAACGATTAAATATCTTCATTTCACCCCTCCACTCCTTACATGATGTTTTCTCTGGTCTCTTCACTAATTCGCAGGTTCACCCTCTCCTGAATGTGCTCCTAATTTTCAATGTCCTTCTTAAGATGTAACATCTAGAATTGAACATAACATTTTAGATGTGACGTGGGAAGGCCAGATTATAGATGGACAGTCAGCTTCCTCATTTTTATTATCACTCCTTCTTGGTCCATCCTGGACGTTAGACCCTCTTCTCCCTCTCTATACTCTCTGACTTGGGGTTTCCTCTGCTCCCATGGGTTCGATGATCATTTACATGCTAATGATTGTTAGACTGAAATATTCAGCTCATAACTCTCTGCTGAGTTACAGGACATCTCAAGCTCCACGTATCTGAAACAGAACTCATTACCTTTTCCCCTAAACCCTCCCCGCTTTGGAAATTCACTATTACTGTCAAGGGTACCACCATCTTGCCCATTAGTCAGGCTTTATCCAATCAATCCTGTCATTTCATGAATGAAAACCTGAGGCACTGAGAAGTTAAATAGTGTATCAATTTATCCAAAGTCATACAACTAGTTAACTAAGAAACCATTTGGCTTCCGCAGTGGACTGTTAAAAAAAATGATTGTGTTAAAACAGTGTGGTAAACCATCTTCTTGACAAGATACAGATGAACACGATAGTTGAAATGAAAAGAATTCTGATGCTAAACCATTGCCACCTGAAGTTTAACTGTTTTGAAATGTAATCTGACCAAATCTAGAATTAGTGACACAAAATAATTAAAGGAAAAGCAATAAAGATACATAGCCGATAAGCTTTAAATTCAATGGCTGTATAACAAATCCGTATAAAATTTGTTTTTGTTATTCAGTTGTTTCCCACTCTTTTTGGGGTTTTCTTGGCAAAGATAGCGGAGTGGTTTACTATTTTCTTCTCCAGTTCATTTGACAAATGAGGAAACTAAGGCAAACAGAGTGAAGTGACTTGCTTAGGGTCATATAGCTAGTAAGTATCTAAGCTGGATTTGAACTCAGAAAGATGAATCTTACTGATTCCAAGTCTAGAGCTCTATTGACTGTGCCATCTAGCTTTCCTCCACATAAAACCAAAGAATACAAATGAGCAATCAGCTAAATCATCATATGTGAATGTATGGCTTCTAGCCTCATTGACAGCTTTGGTTTAGAGAAAGAGCAGGAAATAAGCACATGGACGTTTGGAGAAAAACATGATCCTTTTTACACAAGTGTGCCCTACTGAGAACCCAAAAGACCAGCTGCAATTGGGCATTGCAGCCCTCACTCCACCCCTTCCTTTCTTCCCTCCCTTCTTCCTTCCCTCCCCTCCTCTCCCTCTATCAACAGAGGGAATCATACCTTTACCTGTAGGTGCTCTGCCCAAAGGATCACTGAAACCTCACAAGATATCTTAAGGTTTATGGACTAGATTTCTTTTTTAAGGACCATGTCTTAAACCCAAATCTCTCTGGCTCTCATTGATTGGCAAACAAAAGGTCCTAGCCAAGCCTCATTGGTCATTGTTTGGGTTCTGATGGCTGACAGTGAGTGTAAATACAATTGTTTCTGTTTTGGCCAGAAGCACCAAGGGTTTTACCCTCCCAAATGTTTTGTTTTGTTTTGTTTTTACTAAGTAAGAGGCCATTCTTTGTCTCATTTCTTACCTAGCTTTAATAACTGAATGGGCGTTGCCTCATACAAACAGACGAGAAAGACCTCCAGTCTTCCTGATCTTGCCACTGGACCCAAATGGATCCTGAGGAGAAAGTGAGGCTGGTAACTTTGCATAGCTCTGCCTCTCTTAAATCCAATTCATTTGCAAGTCATGACACCTTCCCAATGTCATGGTCCTCTTTGAGAACAAAGGACAACCAACAATTGCCTCTAAGAGTCTAAAACACATCTGAAAGGTTTTCTATCCTGAAAGGGGAAGATGTTTGGACCTTTTATTTTGTGAAGATGCTTGATACCAGCTATATGCTAATGTTCCCAGGGAGAAATTCTGGGTGTAGGCAAAGCCAACTGAATTCTGACATTACCCACGAAAAACCTGGGTGGAGGCACAAGTCCCTCACAGAGTTACTTGTAAGAAACTTCTAAATATTGAACCTAGTTTAGATAAATCCAGAGATGGAGTTTGGAATCATGGGTTACATTATCCCAACACATATCTTAGAGTTAGGTAAGACATTAGAATCCTTGAGACCATTCTCTCTATATTGCAGAGGAAGAAGAAAGTAATGAAGTAGTAAAAAGCTGAATATCAATATTTATTTAGTAAATTCAGCAAATCTGAGCTGATTTCAGATATGCTCTGATTTAATTAATAGACTTCATAGCCTAATGTGTTCTTGCCCCAGACTGAATTGCCATTCATTACCTAAACGAATGCTGCAGTGTCAGTAATTTCCTGGGGGCTAAAGGGGATTTTTTATGAGATAACCCTGCTGATGTTTTTTTTTTTTTATTGGGAGACCAGGACCTTATAAACCAAGTTTTTAACATTCAAACTAAGATAATAGGAACCAACATGTCTCCAAATGTTTTCAATCATGGGGTAATCCATGTCCCTTTCCATTTTGTAATGTACAAGCATTTATGAAGCTCTTCATAGATACTGACAGTAAATGTTTCACTTCTCTGTACCTCAGTTTCTTTCTCTACAAAATGAGGGACTTGGACGATTGCAATAGTCTTCTAACAGGATGGAGAATGAGATTTAGATTTTTAAAAGCTGTTTTTATGAGAGAAAACCAGACTTCTGTCATGTGAGGGAGGTGTCACTGCTGGGGCAAAAGGAATGCAGAATTGGGAGGCTGAGACCTCTAGGAGACAGACTAAGCCCATTTTCCCATGTTATCCATGGTAACAACTGGGCATTCTTGGCCAAATAATGATTCTTTATCTCTTCCCTTGGGATTCTTGACTTTGGGAGTCCTGTTCTTACATTTTGATGGGCTTTCTTTTACTCTGATCATTTTTTTTTTAAATCCAGAAAAATAAAACAACATTTAGGAATAAGTCAATGGAAAGGGATGACTCGGATTGCTTCCAGGAATCCTACTTTGTGTTATTATTTTTTTACCTATATGTTTGCTTAACGTCTCCCTCATTAGACTGTCTGCCCTGAAAGAGCAGGGACCATCTTTTTCCTTTCTTTGTATCCTTGGTACTTATCATGGCATACCTTGGGTGCTTAATAAATGCTTATTGACTGACTGACCTCCCAGGGTTTCTCTATTAGGCTCAAATTAAATTATGCATGTAAAGTTCTTTGTAAACCTTTAAAGGATGATTTATAAAAATGTCATTTTTTTATAAAGAGAGAATGAACTTTAAATGTAGTGCTACAACTTAAAGATCATCTACCGTAACCCTCTCATTTTACAGAAGAAGAAACTGAGGCCCAGAGAGGTCAAAGCACTTGCCCAAGGTCCCACCCAGGTAATAAGTGGCAGAAACAGGACTTGAACTTGAATTCTCTGACTACAAATCCCAATTCTCTGACTACAAATCTCACACTCTTTCCATGTCGCCAAACAGCCATCATCTCCCTTGGCTCACAAGGAACTCAGCTTTCTCTAGACAGACCTGAAACAACAATCACATTTCATTCTGTTTTCTTCACTAAGATCTCAGTGGGAGCTTCTCACGGTGCATTCCAATCTGTCAACCAACTGCTCTAAATGTGTTTTTTTTAATCAAAGTTTTCACAGAGCTGAACATGATGAAATGTTATGGAAGTTACTAGCTGGGCCCTTTTTAAAGAAATCTTATATTTAGAATTTATATTACAAACATTCTTGTCCAGACTCCAATATTAAAAGCCAAACTTCACAAGATTTAAACCATGAAAGAAAAAAATCAAGTTAAGCAAGCTAACAAACATTTATTAAGTATTTATTCTGAACAAGGGAGACTCATCTCCAGAATATAGGGGGAAGAGGTCCAAAGACAATCACAAAATAGATTCTGCCCTCAAGGAAGTCACATTCAACTGGGAAGGAAAGATCCTCTAAAAGGATGCTACCTAAATTACTGAGCAAGTCTATTTTTTTATTTTAAAAACCAATTATAATAAATTTCACAAATTATTCTAAAAATTCATTTTTAATGTATAATCACTGACTACTTCTCCCCTGAATCCTGCTGTGGATTTGCTACATGATTTTAAACAAAAGCTCTACTCAGACTTCCATTCTCTTTATGCTACCCATAGAAATAGACCAGGTATGAGCCCATGGTCTGTGCACACCTCTGGTACTATCCTTACCAATAAAACTAAAACTATAGTTTGAATTGTGATTTGATTGATACTGGATGCAATCACTGATTTTTCCAAAGGGGAGGGGTAAATTACATTCTTCTATGAAGCAAAAGATGGGAAGACTTGCCTGAATTGATGCCAAATGAAGTAAGGATATCTAGAACAACTCAATGATTATAATATTGCTAAGTGCAAACACTAAAAGGAAGATGAACTCTAAGTAATTGTAATAATTGATCTTAGAGAAAAGATAACAAAACACTCCTCTCTTCTTGGGAGAGAGGTGAGAGAATATAGGGAAAAGACAGGACTTTGCCTGGGTCACTTTGTCAATTTTTTAAAATTTAACTTTTTGTTTCATTATAAGCCAGGCTTTAGTTCTGGAGTAGAGGGTAGTAGGTAGGTGTGGTATAGAGAGAAAAGGCACCAATGAATTTATTTTTAAAATATCAATTCTAGACCATATTGGTGAATTCTTCATGACTCTCAAAGTTCCTTCTAGAGAGATAGCCAAGTAATACATTGGATGAAGTGTTGATCTTGAAATCAGGAAGACCTGAGTTCAAATTTTATCTCAGAACAGAAACTTACAGGCTTCATGACCCTGGACAAATCACTTAATCTCTGTTTTCTCATTTGTAAAAGGGAGATTAAAAATAGCACTTATCTCCCAGAGTTGTTATGAGGACCAAATGAGATGATATTCGTAAAGTACTTGGCAAGATTCCTAGCATGAACTTAATAAAAATGCTTTTCCCCTTCTCTCTTCCCCAATAGTTAGCCAGCTAAAATAACAGCTCAAAATGAAAGAATTTACTGAAATGGTATAGTAAGGACAGTAGTTACAAAACATTCTATCCATAAACATGAGGTATACTCTCCCAAAATGCAGGGTTAGTGGGACTAGTGAGTACCTACTAAGAGTATACTGGTAGTTGGACATACTTATAGAACAACTATGTGGGTAAGGTAACTCACACCTCCAGCATTCTAGGGCCCCAATATCATTTCTCTTTTCGTGGTGTCTTCATGTTCTCCCTCTCCCTCAGGCATTGTGCCTTTACCAGACAGGCTGCTAGTCTGGGATCCCGGAGGATGCTGCTCTCTGAAGCTCAATTCTTGATTGCCATGACCAATTTTCTCTTGAATATATAGCAGGTTCTCTTCTTTGTTACCTGAATCACACTGAAGACTATCTTTTATTTTAACTCTAGTCTCCTATTGGATGATATGTTTTACTGAAGTAAATCATAGCTAATAGTGAGATGAAAGAAAGTCATTGTCTTCTGATAGAGACTCAAAGGGAAAGGCAAGAACTCAGGTTTTCCCAGTAGGTAACTCTCTTCTCTGCTGCCATAGATCCCATTCCTGAAAGCTCTCCTGTCTAGACTATCTAAAGTATCTCAATACGTTGTTAAGTGTTATCTTCCTTTTATTTCTGTGATTTCATCGATTGGACTGGTGGGAAGTCAACTGGGGAGTCCACTTGTTAATTCTCTCCTCTCTTCTTATGATAACTTCTCAAAAAACATGTGTTCAGAGCTTCCTAGGAAATAATTGAGGTTTAGAGGAAATTAGACAATTAATGGAACTGAAAGATTCTAATAATTTCAGTCTTTTTTTGGACTTTTAAAAATTTCTATAAAATGTTTTAGCATATGAATTTGATTCTATTTTTCTTAAGTAATACTCACTTTCTCTTTAAAAAGGATTGTTTTTCTGTTTCGAATATTTTCTCCTTTTTTCAGTTTCAACTTGGAAGACAAATGGAATACTTGATTCTCGTTTTATAAATTAAGCACTTCCCTTGGCATGACATCTACACCCAAATTCAGTGTGGAAAACATGCTGGCCTGGGAGTCAGGAGTCTTATGTTGTAGTCTCAGCCTTTAGGCTTGGAGCCTTTATCTAGTGGCATGACTTTAAGTAAGTCACTTACTCTGAGTGAATCTCAGCTTCCTCATCTAAAAAATTAGGATATTCAACTAGATGAAAAATTCTCCACCTGGGGTCCCCATACCTTCAAAACCTCTGTGAATAGATTTAGGAGGTCTGTGAATTTTTTTTAATAATTTGATAACTGCTTCTCAATATAATTGGTTTCTTTTGTAATCATAAGTATTTTATTTTATGCATTTAGAAACATTATTCTGAGAAGAAGTCCGTAGATTTCACCAGATTGCCAAGGAGGTCCATCAAAACCCTAAGTGATATGATATCAATACACCTCATACTTTCAGTATGAAATTCAGTAGTTCAATGACTCTAAATTGAATTTCTAGGCCCAGAGAAATTGCAAGCAGAAGTTGCAATCAGAGCAATAAATCTGATGCTGGTAATAGTTGAGGATTAGTAGGAAATAGGAGAGGCAAAGGAGATGGGAAAATGTCCTGATGTTCCGAAAAAGGACAAAAATTAATTCTGAAATGGATGCACAAAAATCCTGGAATGCAAATGTAAGGGAGTGATCCTCAAGAGCCCAGGACCTACTCCTGTAGACCTCAGAAAAGAAGCCCTACAATGAGATGCTTAACTATTAAAGATTTGGCCACAACAGGTGATTTCCCATATAATAATGATAATAAATGTTAATAACTAACATTTATATAACACTTACTATATGCTAGATACTGTGCTAAGCACTATACAAATTCTATCCATATATGAGTTACAAATTTGTCCCTTGAGTGAAAGGATATATTAGCATAAAGAATGGAATAATAGCAGCAGTGCAGCCTTTAAAAATCAGCTCACTGGGTCCCAGAAAGAGACTTAAAAAGGAGCACAGATGCCAAGGATCCTGGGGTTTCTAGGGTCACTCCCCTGGACGTGGTTAAATGGGTGATTCTGAGCACTATGAACCAGCTTGAATGGAATAGTCAAATATTAAAACTCTTGCCCTTTTTATGATAGGATAGCTAGACTGTAGTTCAGAGCACTGCTATACATATGTTGAGAGAGAGTTTGGCATCGTGGTAGAGAGGGCACTGAACTTGTAGTCAGGAGGAGGTAGGTTCAATGCTACCTCAGACAGTTTCTAGCTACATTACCTCATCTGTAAAATTGAGGGGCTGAACTTGATGGCCTACTAACAATGCCTTCCACTTCTAAACCTGTGATCCTATATTATAGTTGGATTTCAGAAAGACATTTTAGAAAGTTCATACTACACTTGTGGACAAAGTTAAAGAATGTAGGTTGAGTATATATATATATATATATATATATATATATGTAGCCTTTTGGGTGGATGGACTTTGAACTTATCAAACAAACGTACGTCCAGATTGGATGGGTCAAAGTTGATCTAGAGGCAGTTTTCTACCAGGAGCTGTCTTTACGTCTGCTGGCTTCATCATCCTTGTCATGGAATATAAAAGTTGGAAGTACTCTCAGAGGTCATCCAGTACAACCCATGTTGGAATAAGAATTTCACACTATGACATCCTCAGCTAGTAGTTATCTGTCTTTGTCTGAAGACCTTCATGGTGAGGGAACCCAATAATCCCTCAGCAGTCCTCTGAATGATTTGGGATAATTCTCTTTCTTAGGAAGCACAAGTGTAGGATCATGAGAAAAATTTAACTCTCCTTTATTGAAAACCTGAATCTAGCCATCCATCATTTTATGTCATAAATTCATATAAAACTACATACAAATATGTATAAGAAATTTTATGAATGCTTGCAAAATTGCATGGGGCTAGCATTTATATAGCATTTTAAAAATATTATCTTTTATCACGATGACAAGTATATGATTTTATAACAACAACCCTGGGAGATAGGTACTATTATCATTTCCATTTTACAAACAAGGTAGCAGAGACGAACAGGTTAAGTCTCTTGTTCAGGTTCACACAGCTAGTTAAGTGCATGAAGCTGGATCTGAACTCAGTTCTCCATTCCAGGTCCAAGGCTCTATTCTCAACATTACCTCGATGCCATAGTGCGTTGTTGATTGTATTATTTTTATGGAGAAAGATTTGCCATCCTTACCACAGCCTTTTTGCTGAATGAACCATATTATTGATTTCGTCACTTAATAAGCATTTATTAAGCACCTAAGAACCAATCCTGGAGTCAAGAAGACTCATCTCCTTTCATTCAAATCGAGCCTCAGATTCTTACTAGTTGTGTGATCCTGGGCAAGTGTCTTAACCTCATTGGCCTCAGTTTTCTCATCTGTAAAATGAGCTGGAGAAGGACATGGCAAACCGCTCTAGTATCTTTGCCAAGAAAACCCCAACTGTGGTCATGGAGAATCAGACATGATTGAAACAACTGAACAACAACATGTGCCAAGCACCATGATCACTGCAACAAGATGGCTCATAACCAGGAGTCTTGGTGAACTCTGGTGCATTGAAAACACATTTTAAGTTCAGTCTCTAAGTGGAAACATATGGTTTTTACCTTGTTAATTTTAGAAATGTGATGCTGAAGTCAAAGCTGATAGAGCTTTAATTAGAGGTAAAGCCATTGGAAAAATACTTCCATTAAACTTTAGAGGAGATATTTTTCATTGGTGTGAAAAGGAGAATAAATCAGGCATCTGATTCCAGTCACTCACCTACTAAGGGTTTCATGTTAAATTACCCAGACATGATAATGGAGTTTCAGGGGGCCTTGGACCACAGGCAAGAAAGATAATCAAGGGGTGAAACGTAATAAATCCAGTAGGCCAAAATCTGTTCTCAGAAACATATGGTAAGCTTAGCATATGTCTGAAAGCAGACAGTTTCCCATTAGAGATTCATGGCCAATTCCAAATACCAGTACTAATGTTCAGTCTGTAGCTGCACGCACAGTGGAAAGCTCATTATGTGAATGCAAGAATCCTCAAAATAAATTCTTAGCAACAAATAAAATAAGTTGGAGAAAATGTATGGGCACAAACTTTAGCAACCCATGAAAAACAATCAGTTTACTTGGAAATGACCTGTTGAATGGACTTCTTGGACTAGATAATGGATCCTGGAAGACCTGCTAATTTTTTCTTTTCCCCATGCCACTTTATAACTTTTTTACAAATCTGTAAACTCTTCTTTATGGAAGGATGGCAATAATTCCCAGAAGTAAGAGTGGTTAGTCATCAGAGTGGATGAGAAAATATTTGACAAAATATAAAGGAGCAATTCCAAATCCATACGACTATTCAAGCTAGAATGGACCTTTAAGACCATCTTATCCAATGTTGGTGTTTTATAGGTGAGGGAATTGAACCCTGGAAAGATGAGATAACAAAGCTAGTAGTAAAGCTGAGACTAGAATGCGAAGCCCAAAATTTCTTTCTTACTTTGACACTTTTTTCCTTATAATAGAGTATGTAATTTCATTAAACTCTTTGATGGGGGGAGTGACCTTTTGAGAGATAGATATAAGCCTTGATGTGCATCTTCATATTTATATTACATTAGCATTTTTGCTTTCCTATTCAGAAACATTTAAGAAGACTTATCAGAAAAATGGTTCCTTCTTTTGTATAAACCGTTCTCTCTGTCTCTGTGTAGTGCTCATCTGATTAATGTTTGCTTTGGTTGAAAAAACATAACACTATACAGTCATTTAAATGTCTCATTTGATTCAACCCTTCAAATAGGCAATAACTAATACGTATAAGACATAGGGCATTTATTAAGTGCTTGCTTTACCCCAGGCATTGTGCTTAAGTGCTAGATAGACAAAAAACAGAGGCAAAATAGTTTCTGCTCAATTAGATGCAGGAGACTGCATGCAAACAGCTCTCTCTCTCTCTTTCTCTCTCTCTCTCTCCTACTCTCCTCTCTCTTTCTCTTTCTGTTTCTCCATCTCTGTGTGTCTCTTCTCTCTTTCTCTCTCTCTATATGTATGTATGTGTATATATACCCACACAAAAAGATACACATATAAGTGTTATGTATATATACATACATATATACTATATATAGCTGCTTTATAGTTATATGGACACACATATGTATATATATGTGTGTGTATGTGTGTGTGTTTGCGCAGAGAGAGAGACAGAGAGAGAAAGACAGAGAGAGATGTAGATCTTGGTTTCTAGTCTCACAGATGAAAATTCAATTCAACAAACCTTTATTAAAAGCTGCATATATGTAAGATTTTAGGAATTCAAAATCAAAACTTCTATCAACCCTGGCTACAAGAAACTTGCATCCTCTTAGGGGGTTACAGTGTGTGCAGTTAAGTAGGCAGCAAGTACATACAACAAAATACAACATAATTTGGAGTGGTGGGGCAGGAAACACTGGATTACTGGTAAATCAGGGCAAAGCCTCATGCAAGAATTGATGCCTAAGCTTAATAGGCAGGAAGCTGGGGTTTTTTAAGAAGCCCAGGTGAAGAAAGTCAGCATTCCAGGCATGGGGGAAAGCCTGTGTGCAGGTGAGGAGCTAGGAGGAGGAATATCACCTTCCAGCAGCAGCAAATGAATCATTTTGGCTGGAACGGAGAATTTGTGAGAGGAACTCATGTGAAATTAATTCCAAAAGGTAGACCAAAATCAGATTGTGAGGGGCTTTAAATGACAGAGAAATTCATATTTAAATCTAGAGGTAATAGGGAGTCATGAAGCTTTTTGAGTAGATCAGTGCTTTCATAAGAGTGATAGCACCAGCACATGAAAAATAATGATGCAATGTAGAATTGAACAAGCAAGAGAAATTCAAACAAAGCTGGAGCGGGGGCTGCAGAGCAGAGGGAGCTCCCAGGCAGTTGGGGAGCAATGCTCTGAGTTTTGGTTTATTCACTGGAAAGTTATGTTGAAGATTAACAAAAGTATTTTCCAAAACATACAGCATTAGAAGAATCCCATTTTCTTGTCCAAATGAGCCAGTGTTTGCCTGTAGGTTGTCCCAGGGATAGGCATTCTTTCAAAAAGTCTGGTTGCCATGTGAGGAGATGTGTCTGCACTGTGTTTCTTATCCAATGTAAGTGCCATAATGGCATTTTGTCTGAAATAGCCAACTGGGAAACAGACGTGATCAGGGAACCCAGCTATTTCCTTTAGAGTCCTGGCCCTGCCTGATGACCCAAAGAGGACTATTTTAAAGGTGACTGGTTTTTTTAAAGATCTGGTTTCCGACTGAATCAAAATAAATCAAATCCTAAAGACTCAAAGTTGCAGGGACTTGCAGCGAGACCAGATTCCTACTGACAGAACCAAACAGAAATGAGGAGAGTTTCTCAGATGACAGAATGTGTCATTTTTCCTTTTTGACCCTAATCTGCCAAGGAGTAAGAACTTTGGTGAGTCTCAGGGAATAGGACCTCTGTCCTAGTCTTAACTAGGAACAAATTTTGCCTGAAGGACTTAAGTTCTTCTCTGACTACAAACACGTCTCTGTACCTTAAGTGCTGATCTGGCTCCCATACAGAAAGGCAGAGAGTGAGTGAGCTGCCTTTTGGTTAAGGCCAGAGCCCACCTTGGTATAGCCTACCCACAAAGGCTATTCAAACCAATTCCAAATTCCCAAGCTTTTGGCACCACTGTCTAGGAATGCTTAGGGACCCTTTCTTGGAATGATATATTTCAATGTATAAATGTCAATGTATTTTAATACATAAAAGAGAACAAAGGAAATAGATGTAAAAATGAGACAAGTTATAACGCAATACAGTCATCAAAACATTTTTTAAAAAGTCAAGTTGAAAACTTCAGATTAAGAACCCCTGCTTAAACCTAATGAAAATTTCCTAGCCTGTCTTGCCTTGGTTGACTTCCTGGCTTTGACCCATTTTTTATCTGACTAATAATACCTAGCAGACCATCCTCTATAGAGACATCATTCAGTGGGGGGAAAAATATGTAAGTCAGCAGATTGAAGAGGCATGTGCACTTGACTTTTCCTTGCAAATGGTTGAAACAAATGCTGCAGAGCACTTAGAGTCTGGTCAGACAACAAAGACACCACGGTCATCCACCTCCTTTAGGGCCACCACCAGTTGCCTTGATTTTTTTTGTCCTGCCACTAGACTTCAATGACAGGAAGAGAGAAGGAAGCTGATAGCTTTGAAGAACTTTGTCTCCCTTAAATCCAGATCGGTCTTCACCCCATGATGTCTTTGGTCCTCTCTGAAAACAAAGCACAAACAGTATCTGGCTACATCGTTCCTTCTTTCTCTCTCCACTCCTCTTTCCTCTCCTCTCCTCTCCTCTCCTCTCCTCTCCTCTCCTCTCCTCTCCTCTATTCTCTCTCTCTCTCTGTCTGTCTTTTTCTTTCTCTCTCCCTTTTCCCCTTCTCCTCCTTTTCTTCTCTCTATCTCTTCTTTCTCTCCATTTCACCCTTCCTTCTCCTCCCTCAGTCTCCTCCATTCCCCTTCTCCTTCCCTCCCAATCTTATCATATCTAGTCTTGTGTTCTTCACTCTTTCAACCTGTCTTGTTGGGGCTAGGAAGCCTATACAGTGGGCCCAAATAGATCCAGAAAAGGCAAATAAATTTCATCCATCTGTAGAAATGCTTAAACATCTTGTTTTAGTAACTCCTAAGAACTATATTTTTAATTTATAGAAACTGGATCTGAAGTCAGGGAGCCTGGATTTGAAATCTAGCTCTCCTACTTATTACCTGTAAAATAATGGTTAATTAGCATTTAGATAGTATTTTGTGGTTTACAAACTGATATACACCAGATTTTATATATTACATGTAAACCACATATATATCATACGCATCATATATACATATATCAGTTTGTAAATTAAGTCCTATATAAATGTTAATCACTATTTTACAGGTATTAAGTGGGAGAATTGGACATATAGATATAGATATAATCTCATTTGTTCTTCACAACAGCATAGGTGCTATTATAGATGAGGAAACCGAGGTTAAGAAAGGTTAAGCGACTTGCCTAAGGTCACACAGTTCAGAATAAAGGCAGGATTTGAACTGGGGTCTTCCTGACTTCTTTTCTACTATGGTACCTAGCTGTATGATACTGGGCAATCACTTCCCCTATCTGGGCCTGTTTTGAACTAGATGACCTTTAAGGTGACTTTTAATGTCTTCCCAATTGTCACATGCCAGCGACAGCAAAGGAATCTTATGAGAGTCTGCATCTTTCCTATTGTGAGTGTCTTGGCCATTTAAATCATGAAAAAACTGATACCAACAATTAAACTAGTTAGTGTATTCAGAACTATCTTGGTGTAGAGCATTTGGGATCAATCAGGTTTAGTCTATTCTGAGCACCATCATGATGTTTCTCATTAGCTGGTCCTATTGGATATTTATGAAAGAAAGGGATCAAGGAAATACCTTACTTTAAGTCAGGGATAAGAAAGCTTAGAGAAGAACTTCAGTGGTGGGCGAGGAAGAGATTTTCCATTTCATTTTGCAATGGAAAATTGTATTAGTATGCTTTGAAATAAAAGATTTAGTGACTATTTTGAATTGGGCTCCAGCAGTAAAAGCACAAAGTTACGAAACTCTATTTTTCTGATTTCTTTTTTGACATTTAAGTATCTTAGGTTAGTTTGCAGTGTGCTAAATGTTTGTGAGGTTTTTAAAATTTTTTTGACAAATTTATGTCTGTGAAGCTTGAAGAACAGCCAGCAACAAGAACTCAAAGTTTTTGTTGTTTTTTCAAACACACACACACGCATATATTATGTTCAAATTTGTTTTCATTTCTGTTTGGTTTTATTTGCTTGGTTTAGGGCAGAGAGAGTTTGGTGTATGGAAAGACAATAAGAATTAGATTGCTGTCATAAGGAGAAATGTTTAAAGAAAAGGATTGTGGAAGAATAATTGTCAGACGTTTTCCAACGGTAATCATAAACAGAAGGAAATAATTTACATTCGAGATGTTCATAACAAATGCCCTGCCGTAAGATGTTATGCTTATGCATAATTTTTCAATTATTACCTTGAAAATAAGAAAATAAATACAGAAAGAGAAAGAAAAGCATCAGTGGAGCCACATCCCTGTCAATGTAAATGCTCTCTCCATTTGGTAAAGATCACAACCCATCCATGACCTCTCATCCTGTGGAATTCTTCTTAATATTCTTTCATGGTCTTCATTGAGGATCCATCCAACATTCCAGAGATATTCCTCAAGTTCTTTTAACATTAACAAGTATCAGTGAGGATTTTGGGTTATTTATGTATATTCCTCAACCCTGATACACAACCAGATGACTTCCTTTTTTCATTGGTACATTTTTAGAATGAGGTGTTTTATGATACATCTGTTAGTGAGTCATTGTTGGGAATGTGCCACATGCTACTTCAACCCACTAAGCACCTGTTCATTGTCCTTTGGGTCACCACTAATTTTGTTCCATGATGACCCTTGTCTTCCATAATTTCTATCATTGTCATAGCATCATTAGGGTGAATATTGGTGCTAGCAAAATAAGTCATTTTGTGGCTCGAAGAATTTGGGCTCACTAAAAGCACAATTTCTCAAATTTTGTTTAGTCTGTTCTCTTCTTATTCATATCTGAATTCAACAGATTTCCATCTATAGTGCCTGCTCTAGATATATGTATTAATGGAATAACAAATTTGTAGCCTGACTAACTGGATGACTTAGATAGGACCATATGTGTTCTTTATCCACTTGTGGTTTTCTGTGTGGATGATTAGACTGATTTCTTCTAAGTGGCTGTAGATTTCCTTGAAAAGCCTCTAATTTTCTGCTACTGAATACAATTAACACCACATTATCTTCATATGGCATCTGAAAGATTGTACCATCTATTAACAATCCCATTTTCATCGAAATTCTGCAAAGGACATCCTACATGTCCATGGTGAACAACTTCAGTGAATATAGTCTATCTCCACATTTATTTGCTTTATATGTATAATCAAGTGATTATTGAACAAATTAAGCTATTTTGTCTATCAAGGAATTTTACATGACCTTAAACATGTATGGGCAACACCTTTAGAGGAGAACCTTTATAAATGTATTTGTCAATTCCTTTTTGTAATCAGCAAAAAAAGAGTAAAGAATAGTTTCTAGTATTCTCTATCTCATTAATCTAGTTTTACAACTTTATGACTTTTTGTAAAAAGTCTTAGGTGAAAGCCTTCCTGTTCCTTTCATATATCTTGAATCCATTATGCAAAACTCTGACCCTTCTCCTTTCACTAGAACTGAGGCTATTGTCCTGGGTTCTGATAGAAAGTTAAGTTTTCACGTGGAAGGAATACAACTTTCTCAAAAGCTATATGAGTAGAAAGTCAAATTCTGTCTGTTTCCTCCATGCTCAAAAGGCTTGAGAGTATTGTTCTAGAAGTAGACTGCACCAAAGACTAGCCTAGTTATATACAGAGAAGCTTATTGCTAGCAGGCTGATGCTTAGGTGAAAAATTCTTTCAGCAAGGGAAAATAAAACAAAATATAAAATAGTCCTTGGTCATGGGTGGTCTTCCCCCTTTTCTGTAGTGATGTTGGTGAAAGGGCAGAAAGGGGGAAATAAGCCATTAAGAATCCCATGGTTTCAAGCTTATGAACATTACTTTATTTGTTGATACTCTAAATACGAGGTCTCTGTCCAACAACTGAGTTGCTGGAGGAATTGAATCACATCCAGATCAACATTCTTACTAGAAATGAAGCCAGAAGGCATAAAGTAGTTATAGGTGAATGGAAGATGGTTCACTGGGTCACCTCAAGGAATGAATAAGGGAATTGGTATAATTGGTTTCATTACGTGCTGAAATGGAACAAGAAATATCCTTTCATAGGACACTGGAAGTGTTCGTGATGAGAAGAAGCAAAAAGACCCACACTACTAACACTGGATATCCTATAGGACTCTCCTAGGCCCTCTTCTTTTCTCCTTCTATACTAGCTCAGTTAGCAAACTCATTCGCTCCCACTCGTTTAATTATTACCTCTATGTATATAATTCCTAGATCTGTACGCTTAACCCTATTCTCTGTTCCAATCTAGAACCCACCTTCACATCATGGCATACATTCTCTTCTCTCCACTCACACAGTCACCACCTTAGTTCAGTCATGTCTGACTCTTCATGACCCCATTTGGGGTTTTCTTGGCAGAGATGCTGGGGTGGTTTGCCATTACCTTCTCCACCTCACTTTTCAGATGAGGAAACTGAAGCAAACAAAGTTAAGTGACTTACCAAGGATCTATTAGCTAGTTAATGTCCCAGGCCAAATTTGAACTCAAAAAAATGAGTCTTCTGACTCCAGGCCTGGCACTCTATCCACTGTACCATCTAGCTATCCCCACTGACATTTACCAATTGCCTTAAATTTTATAAAGTGAATAGCATGCATTACTTCATTTGAGCCTCATGAATCATGGGTAGGTTCTATATGTACTACCATCAACCCCATTTTAGAGATTAATGACTTGAAAATCAAGGAGTTTAAGTGATTTGGCCAAGATCAGCTAGTAGGTGTCACAAGTGGGATTGGAACCCAAGTCTTCCTGACTCCAAGTCCAGCACTCTTGCTACTATGGCAAGCTTGCTGATCTTGGGCAAGTCATTTAAGAGTAAAGTAACAAGAATATCAACAAACATAAATGACATTTCTAGAAGGGCTTTAAGGCTTTCAAGTATTTCCTCTACATTACTTCCTTTCATTCTCTTGATATAATCTTGTGAGATGATATAATAAGAAGTAATTCAACTTTCAATATTTTAATGCTAATTGCTGTTCACCAAGTTTGTCTCATTTCATGCTATAGTCATCTGGTTTAAAATGAGAATAAGTTGGAGTAGAAGGATATGTGACAAGCCTACACTAAACAAAAGGTCAATGAAATCAAGTTGTGTGTTATATTTCCTCTCTGAGCCTCAGTTTCCTCATTTGGAAAACAGAAGGATCAGACTAGAGGATCTTTTTCTTCCAGACGCATGATCATCATTTGGGTAGCATTACTTATTATCTTACAATATTGCAGAAAAGGTTTGGTTATTTAAAAGGTCCCATTTGCTAGATTTTGAATAGAAGTATTTTTATCACTCAGGCCTTTTTAAACTGGATAAATTCAGATATCAAGGGAAAGAGTACAACACTTGGACTGAATCAGTGTTCCCCAGTGAAACATAAGGGCACTGCCCTTCTCCTCCTCACGATAACCTGGCTCTAATTCCATGCTTTTCAGACTGGGATTAGCACTCTTTAAAAGTGGGATACTCAGAATCTACCCTCTCCCCCTACCATCCTCATTTACAAAATTTTTCCTCTTTTGAAATCAGATTTTTTTTTCTTTAAATCTCTTGTCATGAGACTAACACCAGTTTTCCATTCATAAGCTTGTTCCCATTGTCTTTTTGCAGATGGAGGATTCTTCAAAAGCAATATTGGGTCATGCTTATGTTCTACAGATTTCTTTCCATAAGGATGATGTTACCCTTTATGATGTTTTTCAGTTAGACACAACATTGAATTTATTTTTCATCTGGATTTTGCTTCAATTCAGGACAAAATTTGTCTACCACAAAAATGCTGCGGTACTTAGGAAATATGAATTCGATATGACTGGAAGTGATGTAATGGGACAGATCAAAAATTCCTTCCAGTTCTAATGCCATCTGTCTCAACAAAGATCAGCACTTCTCCAAATTTCTCTCCATTCCACAATCCCTCTCATATTTCTCTTAACCCTCAGTGACCACCATAAATTGGAAAAGAGAGTGATCTGCCCAGGCCTTTTTGTAGTCAATGCCACTAGAAAACCAAGCACTTTTCTGGGCCCCCAATGCTCCATTTCTCCTACTAGTGTCCAAAGCAGATTTTCCAAGTCACAGGAGAAGTTTGAAAATGAAAGAGGCTGCCTCACCTTGTCCAGAGAGTTCACAGTCCATTGCTACCTCCATTAGACAATTGCTTAGGGATATATATATATATATATATATATAAGAGCACTGAAATTAACTCCACCAGTACATCCATGTCCACATACCATCTATATACCATTGAGAAATGCTGGTATTGATTTATGAGGCCAGATTCCTTCAAAAGTGTGGTGATGCACATCTCTGTGCCAGCGGTATTTCCTCCTATTTCTGCTTGTGTGCTCATCTAACACATGCAGACCCTTATACACTGGCCTAAGGATCTCAAAGTGTTTGAGTTTAGGAATCAAATGTCTTTGTGGATTGAATTTCAGGAAATTTTATAATCAGCACCAATGATCCCAAATGACACAACAACAACTTGGTAACAATGAGTGAATTTAGTTATCATTATGAATCCAGACTTTTAGTGACACCAAGAAAATCCCACTGCTTCAAAGAACATCCTTGTATATATGATAGATATGAGCCTAACATAATGTAATCCCTGAAAACTGAAAGATATCTTGTCTCCCTCCTTCTTCTACTCCACCCACGCACACCATATATTAAATTTTGCTTATTTTTGTAGATTTGTTGTTAACCTTTTAAAATGATGAAACAATTCTTTGAAAAGAATTTCAATTGCTAACATATATGACAAGTCTTCTATACCTATGTCATACTCCATAAGTTCTGAAATGAGTTGTAGGCAAAGGCATCCCCAAACTGTGAACAGTAGGGATAATCAATTCAGAAATCCAGTTGTTTCATTCAAAAGCTCTCTAGTTTCAAGAAACATGATAAAGATCACTGGATTTTTTTTAAAAAGATAATACCAGGCATTTATATAACATTTCTGCAAAGTACTTTACACACATTATCTCCCTTGAGTCACAAAAGAAGTCTATGAGATTGGTACTCATAAACATTTTTTTGCAAGAGGGTCTGGTACTTTAATTTCATCTGCATAGGGACCTTCTAGTGAAGATAATTGGATTTGAAGTAAAAAGAGCTAGTTTTGAGTCTTCCCCCCACCAGAAGCTCCCATTTTCTAGCTATGGAATCTTGGTCAATTCCTGATTGACTGAGCCTTAATTTCTTTATCTGTAAAAATTAATTTAGTACTTGTCATTATTTACCTTGTAAGTTTTTGTGAGGATTAAATTAAATGATCTGTAAAACACTCTCTAGATGCTAAAATGCTACAGAAATGTAAGCTAGTATTATTACGCACAGCATCATCCGCAAACAAGAATGCCCCAAAGATCTCACACTCCATTGGAATCGTTCCATTTGGATTAAAAGTGGCAAATAACTTCAAACAGCTCCCCTAGTGGTCTGTAGTATGTATACTCCAATGATCATGCAGGGTATCCTGAAAGGAGTTTTAAACTTGGCTTTAAGCAAAGACATGTGGGAAACTTTGCATTATGTCTGTATTTCCTGTAGTTGATCATTACCTAAATCACTAATGCATTTCCTCCTTCAGGTTCTTGAATCTCCTCACATAAGTATACTTTCTGAACGCGTAATAGTATTTCATTGTTCTTTTCCAGCCTGTATATTTCAAATGAGCCATATTCTTCTAGACCCATATTCCAATCATCCTACCAAGTTATCTGGGATATCTGCGAGGTTAAATTTGCTTCCTCATTTTAGGATCTCCAGCTCACCTTGTTTATTATGCATACTTTGTTGTAATATATACATACATATATATATATGTACACACACACACATATATATATAATTTTTCCCAATGTCCTGTTGACAATTTTTTAACATTTTTTTAAATTTTGAGTTCCAAATTCTATTCCTCCCCCTTCTTCTCTGTCCTACCACCTCCCTAAGACAGTAAGAAATCTGATAAAGGTTATAGATGTGCAATCGTGTAAACCATTTCCATGTTAGTTTTTTTGTACAAGAAGACTTGAATAAAACAAAAGAATGAAAGAAATTGAAAAACAGCATTCTTCAGTCTGCATTCAAACAATATCAGTTCTGTTCTGTGGAGGTGGGTGTTCTGCTTCATCATTAGTCCTTTGGGATTGTCTTAGATCATTGTATTGCTGAGAATAGCTCAGTCACTCACAGCTCTTCATCAACAGCATGGCTTTTATGCTACGCATACCTCTTACATTTGTGTATAGACATATGACACCATGTTTTTAATTGGCTCTTTTCTGTAATTTTATTTCTCGTGAATTTCTGGGTTTCTCAAATGTTTTCCATATTATTATATGAAAATTACTCTTTATAATATCTAGCTTGGTGGATCTGCAAAGCTGTTTTTTTCCCTTCTTTCATATTAAAGCCCCTGAGATCAAATTTGTAACACTCCAGGCAAATATACTCATACCAGCCCCTTGTGAAGCATACTCCATCCCTGACCAAGAGCCTGTCACTTATATTTTTTAAATTGTGGTCCAGAAATCCCAGGATTTGCCTCCCAAGAATTTACTGTTTTCATCTTGGTTAAGCTAAAGTGATTTTTTTATTTAGTTAAGAACCATCTCAACAGCTTCTCAATAGTTGCCTTGTTTATGATTTCATTTAATACTTTAAGTTTCAAAGTCTCTTAACTCAAAATCTTTCATTCAAAGCACTTTCCTTAGAACAACCTAGTGATGTAGGTAGTGCATGTGTTAATGTTATCATTCCCATCTGATTTAAAAGGAAGCCCAGGGTCCAAGAGATCAGGGGCAGTCTTGGGGCTCCAACACAGATCTTCTGATCCCATGTCTAGGGTTTCTCCCTCTACACCTTGCTGTTGAATGGGCATTTTTGTTTTCTAGGATTGGAATCCAGTTTGGAGGTAGGTTTTTTTTCCTTTTACAGCTTTTAATGCTTCTTTAAACTTGTAGATTCTGTTTCAAATCAACACCTTATAAGTTATTTTTGTTGTTAATACTGGTCCTAACCTTTTACAGTAACTTGCTGGCCAAAACAGACTCCTTCCAATTTGCAAGCATTGAGTGTGTGTGTGTGTGTGTGTGTGTGTGTGTGTGTGTGTGTGTGTGACAGAGAGAGAGAGAAAGAGAGAGAGGGAGGAAGGGAGGGAGAGAGACACAGAGATAGAGGCAGAGATAGAGAAAGAAAAGGAGAAAGGAGAGAAGGAAGAAAGGAAGGAAGGATGGAAGAAGGAAAAAGGGAAGAAAGAGAAAAAGGAAAATAAGAGAGGCAGAGGGGAGAAAGAGAAAATGAGGGTAGAGGGAAGAAGGGGAAAGGGAGAGAGAATAAAAACAGAGGAAAAAATGTCAGAAGAAAGAAAATAGAGTTGAAAGATGAGAAATAAAGGGGAGAAATGGAGAGAGAAAAGAGAGGTGAAGAGATGGAAAGAGGAGAATGGAGAAAGGGAGAGATAGAGGAGAGAGAAAGAGTTGAGACAGAGGGAAAGAGATGAGATGGAGAGGGAAACAAAGGCAGAGAAGGAGGAGGAAGAGAGAGGAGAGAAAAAGAAATGAGAGGCAGCTGGATGGCTAAGCACTGGACCTAGAATGAGGATGACTTGAATTCAAATCCAGCCTCAGACACTTACTAGCTGTGTGACAGCAGATATGTCACTTAACCTCTCACTGCCTCAGCCTCCTTATCTCCAAAATGAGATTAATAATAGCACCCATCTCATAGGATTGTTTTGAGAATAAATTGAGTTATTGATTGTAGACTGCTTTGCAAATCTTAAAACACTATGCATAGATTTATTTATTAATGCTAATTATCATTATTATTACTTAAGGTTTACACATCATGTTATGTAAATTAATCCATATATCCTCATAACAACCCTGTGATCTGAGTGCTGTTATTGGTTGTATTTTACAGATGAGGAAACTAAAGTTTAAAGAGATCAAATGATTTGTCCAGGGATACACAGTATCTGAAGTGAGATTTGAACCCAGATAATTCCAACTCCAGTTAGCTAATCCTGACCTCACCCTGAACGCATGTCCCCTTTCCATAGTTGCTATGGTGGTCAATCTGTATTCCATTTTTGTGCCTTTATTGTTTGGAAATACCTGATGGCGATTTGGAACTAAATTTGGCAACAAAGGTGAGGGATTAAGCCAGGTAATGTTCGACTGAAGAACAAGACATTTGTATAAAATAATGAGACTATTCTTTAGATCCTGGCTTATTTGTGTGCAAAAGGAAAGGGTTGGATGAGATGATCTCAAAGTTCCCTTGTTGCTAATTAACCTTGTCTGAATTTATGATTCCACGAGTCTAAGATTTCCTTATGTGGCTTGTAAATAGGATCTGATGAAAATTCCAGAAGGGGATTATGAAAATGACCTGAGCAAGAGCAGGACTGTTCAAACCTAATAATAATCCCTAGCATTCAAATGGTGGGTGCCATTTTGCCAAGCTTTGCAAATATGCACATTGTCTCATTCAAACCTCACAAAAAGCTCTCCAAATGTTGTTACCCATCTTATAGAGAAGAGCAAACTGATGCTCAGAGAGGCTGATTTGTCCAGGGTCACAGATGTGTAAGACATGGTATCAATGATATGGTAACAGATTTAAAACCAGAAAGAACCTTGGAGGCCATCTGGTTCAGCCTTCCATTTTACAGATGAGGAAACTGAGGCAGGTAGAAGTTAAATTACTTGGTCACAGTTATACAGTGAGTAAGTGATCAGGGCAGAATTTGAACTCAGGTCTTTCTCACTCCATGTCTGGGGCTGGGCTATCTAGCTGTCTCGATTTTCTAATCAACATGGGTGCTTTATAACAAATAATTTTAAGTTGCTAATGGTTAATGTTAATTTACTGGACCCTTCATCTCCTGTCTCATTTTGTGTACAGAATCCCAAGGTCACTGATAGTTTGGAAATGAACAACTCTTATTTGGATGTATATATTTCTATATGTTTATCCAAAGTGCCAGGGGTTTCATTCTTTATATGTGTGATCATCCTTCGTTGCTGAAGAAGACCATGACATCAAAGAAATGATGATATGATTTGCACTTGACTTGGTTTTTTTTATTTGCGTGAGAGAGGGCTGTGCAGGTCACCAGCCTCACTTCTCCTCCAGAGCCATCTGAATCCAGTGACCAGATATTCCTCAGGATGACTGGAGATGACCCAGGATGAGGCAACAGGGGTTAAGTGACTTGCCCAAGGTCACACAGCCAGGGAGTGTCACTTGTCTGAGGTGAGATTTGAACTCAGGTCCTCCTGACTCCTGCACTGGTGCTCTATCCACTGCACCACCTAGTTGCCCTTTATAGCATCATCTCACACACCAAAAGATAACAGAAGTTAATAAAATGGTTTTTTTCCTTTTTTGTCTAGATCCCTGTTCTTCCTGGCTTCAAAGTCAGCCCTCTGTCCCCTACTCCAAATTGCCTTTTTTTTTTTTGCCTAGCTTACTAAGTAGAATATATAGTATTTGTTTCTGTAATATCATTTTTGGGTTCCTACTTTCATTGTTTGTCAAAAGATATTTTCCTGAGTTATCTTGGGCTTGATATTTTCTTTCTAAAAGCCATTGGTCTGACATTTAAGTACTGTGAAGCATTGCCCAACACCATTCCTCCTTTGGTTTAAAAAAAAGATAGTATTGTGGAAAACCAAATTTCCATAAGATTAGTATATATGAGCATTATCTTTCCTCTAATGGCTTCTTTCCTTTTCTTACTTCCTTTATTCTGAGTTACCCCTGCCTTTTGTGCTGCTGTTCCAAACATTCCTTGGAAAAATATAGCTGTTTTTCTCCTCTTGTGAAAGGCTTTTTCATTCCCTGCTGACTTCTGTTTTCTCTGCATGTTCTTCCATTTGAGAACTTGCCTAGGAAGCTACTACCCCCATAAACGAGACCATGTTAAAATTACACTCCATTCACGTTGGACATAGTTTAGTGAGAGTAAATGGGGTTAGCACACTTTGCCCTCCCTCACAGAAGTATCATCATCATCATCTATATAACATTATATTCACAAATATTATCTCACTTGTTCTTCACAACTTGGGAGGTAGGTTCTATTATAGACCACTGGGCTTGGAATCAGGAAGACACCTTCATGAGTTCAAATCCTGCCAGACACTTACTAGCTGTGTGACCCTGGGCAAGTCACTTAACCATGTCTCAATTTCCTCACCTGTAAAATGAACTGGAGAGGGAAATGGCAAACCACTCCATGATATTTGCCAAGAAAATCCCCAAATGGAGTCATGAATGAAGTAACCAAACAATGGGACGATTATTCCCATTCTACAAATAAATAAAATGAGGTGGAGAGAGGTTCAGTGACTTGCCCAGGGCCACATAGATAGTGTCTAAGCTAGAACTTGAACTCAGGTTTTCATTAATCAAACTCCCAGACTCTATCTGCTACACAGTATTAGAAAGAACATTGGTGGGGGACCTTACATTATATTTCGTATTTTACCTCTTTAGTGAATTACTAAAAGGATGGCTATTCCAATATTAGGATATTGGTTAGTAAACTACAAACACAGATGATTGACAGAAGGAAACTTCAAGTTCATCTAGTCCAATCCTCTCATTTTACAGTTATAAAACTGAAACCTAGAGAGATGGAATTGATTTTCCCAAGGTTACACAGGTAAGTGGCAGAAGCAGGATCTGAGTTAACCTCTTTTCAATTTCAATTCAGCTCTCTTCTCATTGAGTCATGGTCTGGTCAGATCTAGGGCTCAGATGAACAGTTTCAGGCTTTACCGACTCAACGAACACCTGCTATTTGTCATTCACTAGCTTTCCTCAATGACAGTTCAGGAAGATGGGCTGGCCATCCTCTTGCTATTGCAACCTAATGATTTTAGGGTCGACTGTAGTCAGACACATCAGAATGCTTATTGGATTTTGCTTGTTTCTTCAGCAGGTTGGTATGGTAGGTAGAGAGCTGGTCCAAACCAGGATGATCTGGATTTGAATCTTACTTCTGACACATAGATGCGACATGACGAGGACAAGCCATTTAAATTTTCAGAGTCCCAGGCACCTAAGACCATGAGTAGCAAAGAGGTGCCAACCTACAATGGTTAGGAGGTGTTCCAGTTCCTACTTCTGATGCAAACAACCTGCATAACCTTTTTTTTTCTTAAGATAACTCAGAGGTTCTAAGTGAGAGAATTGCTGATTTATATTAGTGGAGAAAACTCCCATGCTACTGAAATCTTAGACTTGGACTAAAAAAATCAAATCAAAGAATTATGATGCGAATTTCTTTTCAATGCAGTAGACCTTTATAAAATGCCAGGTATAATAGATTTGGAGTCAAGAATAACTGAGTTGGAATCATGCCTCAGACACTTACTAGCTGTTTGATTAAATCACACCTCTCTGAGCCTCAATTTCCTGATTTGTAAAAGGAGAGAGTTATACTTGCTGACCTCTGTGGTCCCTCCCAATTCTAAAAGGCTTTAATCTTGTGTGCCAGGAACTATGTATTCTAGGAATATAAAAGTAAAAATAAAACTAGCACTCTCTCAAGGACCTGACATTCTACTGCGGGGAAAGCACTGTACCGGAAAAACTGTTATCGTACATTGGTGAAATACAAATTGTCTGTATGTGAATATGTATACATGTGCACATATTGCAAATGAGTATACTTATATGCATGTAAACGTATATGTACACATATACATACACATATAATATAGATGATCTCCCACCTATGTTCTTTCTGATACTATGGGTGGCACAATGAACAGAGCCTGGGAGTTTGAATAATGAAAATTTGAGTTCAAATCCTGCCTTAGATGCTCACTATCCATGTGACCCTGAGCAAATCACTTAATCTCTCAACCCCAATTTCATCATCTATAAAATGGGGAAAATAATAATAATAATAAATAATGTGTGGTTATCTATCTACATATGGTTATAAATACGTGTGTTTTATATATGTATGTGTGTATATGTATATGTATACATGTCAGTTGATCAGAAAGTGTGTACTATAGTGGAAAAAAAGTTGGATTTGAATTCAAAGGGCCTGGGTCCAAATCTTGATTCTGCCTGTGTGATCTGTATGACTTCAAGCCATCCCCCTTTCACCTCAGAGGGCTTGAGTAGCCCTTTGGAATCAGGGATTTCCTGGTCTTTTAAGGAAATAACTCCACGTAGTCTGCAATATGTGCATGTCTGACTGACTCAGGATTATTAAGGCTATTTTGAATCTTTTATTGAAACCCTACACTCTGAGAGACTTGCCTAGATTTAGAATTTTCTGGTTGAACTGTAGAAAGATTGTGCATAAGTTTCAGAGTCAGCAGAGAGAGAGTCCAAAGAAAATGTGAGGTATGCTTCAGTTATGAAACTAATGGTGGAAAAAAGTCCTCACATTTATTTTCATTGGGTAGTTCACTAATTTTTGTCTGAGTTTGGCAGGTTTTCTAAACATAAGACTCTAAAAATGATATGTATAGCACGTCCTCTGGGCTACCTCTCTGAAGAGGGGCTACTCTTATAGTTTCTAGGATGTAGTCAATGTGTCTATACTTTTAAAACTATAGCTCTTGAGCCCCTAGGTGTGGGCTTCCCATGAACAATCAGGTAATAGATACACACAGAAAAACGTGTTTCCTAGGATAACATAGTAAAAAACACTAGTTACAAACCATTCCCTTCATAAATGCGGGGACATTTTTCCATAAATATGAATGGGAATTCTTTTATGAGAATGTCCAGGGGAGTCCATAGGAAGAGTGGGTATAACTTGGAATACGATGGCAGTGGGATACTCATGTAAGGAACACATGTGACCAAAGCAATTCAGTCTTCTGGTACTGCTGGCCCTTAAAGTACTTTCTTTCCTAGATCTATTATTCTCCATTGGATATAGTGTCTTGCTAGGTGGGTCATTGCTTATGTCATTTCTTCTCAGCAGTTCAGCTCTTGACTGCCCAGGGTAGATTTTTCTTAAATCTATACTCAGAACCCACTTTTCTAAATACTGTTTTCTGTCTCTTTTTGTCCTAGAGCTGGTAAAGTTCATTTTTTAAGGGACTATCAGATGGGCATAGTCAATGGCGGGCTGGACTCTCTTTCATAAGGGAAGGATAACACCTCATTAATATATTAATACTTTATTACTTCTGTTATCTGCCCCTTGCTTTCTATGACTTTACCTTAGAGAGAGGAACCAAATTTCTACCTCCTCACCTTACACATGCAAACTATAACTACTGGAAAAGTTTATGGACATGATTATGGAGGAGGCAGTGTGATGCAATGTAAAGACTATGGGTTCTGGGTTTAAATCTCACCTCGAAATCTTTGTGATATCTGTCAAGATAGCTAGCCTCTCTGGATTACAGTTTGATCATGTATAAAATGAAGAAATTGGACTAAATGACCTCTATAATCCCTTTCAGCTTTAGATTTATGATTTTATTTCTTGTGTATTATTCAATCTTCGTAGATATGTCAGTTTCTTTAGTTCAATTTTTTCTCTGCACTAGTTCATCTGTGGAAGGGCATGAGTGAGAGTAAAGCAATAAGAAAAAAAACTGGTTTTGAGAAAGCAAGAGGGTGACTTTAATAACATTTATTATTCTCCAAAGACCATTTGATTTCAGTATTGATTTGAGCAAGGGTCAGCAAGACAGTGGAGTGTTACCCTTTTGAACTAAATTTGGATTCTCTTTCAGACCACTGAAGAAAGTTCTCTTCAGACAATAAACTCCAAATGAAACAAAAAATTCCCAGGAGAATGCAGGGCAAAGACATAGGAGAAGTTAGTGAGAAGGTAAATGGAATGAGGAGGAGGATGTACAATGAATAGTTCAATCAAGTGGTTATGAAATCCTGATTTCTCTCAGATTTTGAATGCAGAAATATAGGCACAATGGAAAGAAACAAAGGGCAAACCCCTGCTCATCTTCCCCCCCTTCTCCTCTTCATCACTTATTTGTGTGCTATGTCCCCCATTAAAATGTGAACTCCTTGAAAGCAGGGACAAGTTTTTTTAATTATAAAATGCAAAATTTTATTCTTCCTATAATCAGAGAAACAAATGCTTCAGACATATTTGTTGTCAGAAAGGAAAAATATATTTGTAACCTAATTTGGTAATAAGGTACCAGTAAAGAATTTTTAGCACCAACCCATTGGACCATTGTTAAAAACCCTCAAAGGTTCACAAACCACTAAGTGGAAACCACCACTGTAGACCAATTTAAAACTGAATAAAAATCTTCCCCCCTCTACAACATAGCCAACAAGTTGTCATCTAGTCTTTTCCCTTGCAGGGAATGCTTTTGCCTTTCACCACATCCCCAGAAATTATCACAGTGCCAGGGCCAGGTAATGTTTAATAGAAGTTGATGGATGGACCAGTTAGTTTTCTATCTCCTAAGTTACAAAGGCCCAGAAAAGTAGTGCTGGGAGACCTCTCTTAGGATTCTCATAAGATTATGTAGACAGAGCATCCAAACAGTTGAGCATTTCAGACGACTTAGCAAAATGCCCCAAGAATCTTCTAAATAGACAGAACACTTCCGGTAACTCTCTCCTTAGTTGCTTCATCTGGAATAGAGGAGACTAGACTTTCTCAAAGGCTATGACAGCAGAATATAAACTCTGGAAGAACCTCATAAACTAGAAAAGCTTTAAAGACAAGGATGGTGAGGTACTAGCTAAGTGGACTCAGAGAGTTTCATTGCCAGAGTAGTGACCAGTAGATCATGATAATCAAGATACAATGATGACGATGATGATGGTGATGACGATGACGATGGTGATGATGATGATGATGATGATGTTACGTTGCCCCTGTAACCTACAATCCATTAAAGTGCAAAGAGTTTGAATATGACGCAGAATAGAGGTAGCCATACAAAGGAAATCAGAGACTTCTCAAGTATCAAATCAGAAAGCAAACAGTTGAATGATTGAACACATTATGCCATTAGGTGGTTCTACCTCAGGTAAACTCAATTATTATTTGATAATTTATTTTTGTGGAACAGAAAACCAGAGCTGCTTTGTCCTGATTGCCACTTTCATGCCTCTGTGGAACAACCAATTTCAGAACAAGAAATCCATCCCCATCCAAGCCAAATTTAGGAGATGGAAAAGTCCTATAATTTTTCAACCATCTGAATGACTTTACCAGAAAACTAGCTTTTTGCTTTGTTCAGCTCCCCATTTTGTCCATATTCTATGAAAGAGCCAAGCATTGCTCTATTATCCTTGTTCTGAATTACTCCTTGGTCAATCTCTATCATACTAAAATAGCAATCTATGAACAAAACCAATGAACTGGTTCTTCCCAGAAGCCCAACATCTTGTTGGAAAACAATTCAGGAGCACAGGGATAGGGTTAGGAACTGAACATATCATTTCCCTGGCATAGGGAACTCCCAGGTGAGGAATCTCTTTTTATCAATGCAGATTGGCACCTTCGTTGCAACTTATAATCTTAGAGAACTGACTAGAATACTGAAAAGTTGTCACTTGCCCAGGTCATATAGCCAGTATATGTCAAAGTCAGGACCTAAAGCTAAATCTTCCTGGATTGCATATAAGCGCTCCATCTGCTACTCTACCATCTGTATATTGCAAAGCCAGCCCAAGAAAGGTAAAATAGTGATGGGAAAAATTGATGACAAAGTTACCCACATGAATTCATGTTGAAAAGCCAGAGGATGCTTAATCATCCATTTGCTAGGTAGGCTGTTATTATAGTTGATAACACCAACAGCAACAACAAATTAACAACAGAGACAACATTTTATTTTTATAGACACAGGATCATTCATTGGAAAAGAAGGCTGGATTTGAAGTTCAAATCCCAGCTCTGCTACTTGCTAAATGTGTGGCGTCAGACATGCCACAAGCTCTCTGTGTCTCAATTTCTTCATCTGTAAAATAGGTGGGGGGGACAAGCTAAATGAAATCTAAGTTCTCTTCCAGCTCGGAATCTATGACTGTGCTTTTATTGGAATGGATTTTAAAAGTGAAATCTCTTAGGACCTTGGAAAAATGAAATTAGCCAAGATGAGGGAGCTGCTCGATCCCAGGGAGCGTGTGTTGCCTGTAGTGCCAGCTCGTTAATTCTGTTGCTTTTCTTTAGGCTACTGTTCTCTTTGGGGCCATAGAATTTCACACCCTTTAAACCACTAGCCTAAATCCAACACCAAGATATACACAGGTGTGATTCTGAGCCTAGTACTTTTGCACCTCTGTCAACAGTGGTTTGTTGAAAAATTATAGAGCTCCGTGAGCCAGCTGCCTTAGAAGACAGTCTCAGAAGTAGTTTGAAAGTAGAGGTGGCAAATTATGTATCTAAAAAGGTTAAGGAGATCCATGAGCTAGCTAGTGAGGACATATCACTTCCTGGCATCATGCATGCATCATAGACACTTAGCCCTTCTCAGCAATACAATGATCCAAGACAACTTTGAAGGACTTATGATGAAAAATACTGTCCATCGCCAGAGAAAGAACTGATGGTATCTGAATACAGATTAAAGCATGCTGTTACTTTCTTTTTCGTGGGTGGAAGGGGGGTTTGGTCTATGTTTTCTTTTACAATGTAACTAATATAAAAATGTGCTTTGCATGACTCCCTAAGTGCAATCTCTATCAAATTGCTTGCCTTCTCAATGAGGGAGATGGGGAGGGAGGGAGAGAATTTTGAACACAATTTTAAAAATGAATGTTAAAAATGGTTTTTACATGTAACTAGGGGAAAATAAAATGCTAAATAATCCTCAGTCTTTGCGATTCAAGTAGCTTAGAGTTAGATAGTCTAGAGCAAAGGAGAAGCATTTACCTGTATGTCCTAATATTCCCAGGTAACAATGACAGTGGTTATGATTAGCTACAAGTTATTAAAGTTTGGTGCTTTAAGATTTGTGAATCCATCATTAACCAGCCACAGCTGTGAATAGACGACCAGACATCCTAAAAATTAGTTCCTAATTTGTATTGGAGGTCCCTTGGTGAGAAATAGCAAAGGAAAAAGCTGAGCTTTGTCATCGTCATCACAGCTAACATTTACGTAGCACTTTAAGCTTTGCAAAGAGCTCAATGTACATGTGCTCTTCTCAACAGCCCTGTGAGATGGGTTCTGTTGTTGGCTCTATCTTTATAGATATGAGAGACTAAGGGACTTACCCAGAGTAACACAGCAAATGTGACTGTGGCAGAATTCGAATTCCTGACTTCAAGTTCAGCACCCGATGCACTCTATCGCCAGCTGTCATGCAAGCCTAGAAGAGTTCATGAGAAAAAAATCATTTGGGGAGGTAGCTAAGCAGTTGAAAAGGAAGAAACTGCCAAAATTATGTTCTCAAACATAGATTTGACCATGCCAACCCCTCACTCAAAAATCTTCCGTTGCTCCTTATCATCTAAATAAAATAAATAAATTCCTCAGCTAGGGTTTTAAGGTTTACCATCAATCACTTGGCTCCAACCTATCCTTCCAGTCATTTCATATTCCTTCCCTTCTTGCCTTCTCTGTTCCAGGAAGATCAGCCTGCTATCTGTTCTCAACAAACAACATTCCTTCTCCAGACTCCTTGCCTTTGCCCAAATACTTCCCCAGAATGTTCTCTCTCCTTATTTCCACCCCTTGGAATCCTTTGATTTATCAAAGGGAGGATTTATTTCCTATTATTTTGTAGCTGCTTCATATTTACTTAGAGGCAGTCAGATGGCTCATTGGATGGAGAACACTGCATCTGGAGTCAAGAAGACCTGAGTTCAAATTTGATCTCAGACACTTAATAGTTGTGTGACCCTGAGCAAGTCACTTGATCTCTGTCTTCATCTTTTCATCTCTAAAATGGGGTTCATTGGAGCACCTATCTCCCATGGTTGTTAGGCTAAAGTGAGATAATATTTCTAAAGTTCTTCACAAACCTTCCAGCTCTCTATAAATACTTTAAAAAGAGAAGAAAGCAGAGAAAGAGGAGAAGGATGTATGTTCCTTAAGGGCAGAGACTGGTTTATATTTTGTCTGTGTAGTTCCCCACACCTTGTATAGGACTCAGTACACAGTAGGCACTTAATAAATGCTTTTTGAGTTAAATTGAGAAAAACAATTAAGCCTTTAGAGAATAAGAGATTTCCAGAAATTTTGAAATGAAGAAAAAGGTCGTGGTGATAATAAAGTCATCAGGAGTAGTTGCTTTCTAAAGCAGGTGGCTCAGTTACTCTCAGAAAGAGTTCATTAGGAGTATTGCTTAAATACCTCTTGAGTAAGTTAATGCAAACTGTAATGTATGAAATTCTTTCATGTTTCATAGGTATACTGGGTCTTTACCTGACACGGAATTCCTTCTGAATCTTGGACATAGAACATACTTGTCTATTTAGGGAGCACTTTCCTAACCCTAGAGAACTAGCTCTAAAATGATAGTCTTGAGGGGAAAAAAAATATGCTTCCGTTATGCTTCTCCATATTCTGGGGGAGTATGCAGTTTGTTTTTTATAAAAAGTAAAATACCAAAGTCACATATTTTGTGGTAAAGTTAGAGGTTTGTAATGGACAGTGTCCATTTGTCAGCGTTGCAAGTCACACATGATATGGTCAATTTTCCATACAGGTTCTAAGAATGATGGCTCCCTGAGCATTGTTGTGACAGATATTTCCATAACTGTACCATCACTAAAAGTTTTACTTGAAACTAAAGGTTTTTTTTGTTATATTTTAAACTTTTATGGATAAAATTTTGATATTATAAAGAGATTTAAATAATAAAGAAATCATATTTTTGTTAATGTAATTTTTTTAAATGACTGTGACGTGTTCTTTAAAATTATTAAACATAACATGGAAAACAAAAAAAAGAAAGCCTTCATCATCTGCTTTCAGAGACTTGTGATAAATCAAGCCGAGTCCTTGGCAAGCGGATACTTCTTTTATCAACAATAATTAACAAGCCAACACTTTTGTAAGTGGAAATAGACTAGAGGCAGAACTCTCGTATATTTCTCAGTTGGGATTCTGTAAGCCGTTTCCTGTTAACTGTAGCATGAGTTGAGTCCATCTGTTATTTTTTCCATACCAGAAAGTTTAACATGAATTCCATATGGGGAAATTATTGAATTAAGTAATGCCTTTCATCATGTCAGAAGGAAAAAGGAGCAGCAGCATTTTTGTTCTTCCAACAATTTGGTTCTGACCTCGGAACCTGGAAGTCTATGTCAAAGTGAGGTTTTGTTAGGGATAATTGGTTTTCCCAGGATCATTTTAATCTGGAGCTTATTGCATTCAACTGTTGGAGAGTTATGTATTCGAACTGTTTCTCCAGCCTTTGTTTTCAGTGGTACAGTACAAACATGCATGGTCTCCCTAGTTATTTCCAGGATCTACTGACAGAAACTATCAAGATTAGTTTCTTAACTTTTAAACTGTAAAATAGCAACCCGTTTCAGATGAGCCAATTTCTCATGGAAAGGTGGTGTGATATAGGGATAGAGGACTGGACTCAAAGACAGGAAGAACTACATTCAGGTCCTAATTCTGATCCATATTAGCTACATGATCTTGGATAAGACGTAAGTTCAGTACTTTGGCAGTTTCTTAAGACTATACTCATAGACAAGTCAGTGAAGTGTTTTCCACACACCTAGCGCTGGTGAAATCAGAAGTACAAATTAAAGAAAAATAGTCTTTCACATGAATACCATGGTACTTTTGAGTGTTGTTCAGCTGTGCCTTGTTGGCACATCTCCTCTTTCATCTCACCACAGACCCTTCACTCTTAGGTTGTCCTATAAGGAGGTCTTGCCATGCTGAAACTCTCCTAACTTTACCCAATATCCTTACTATCCATAAAATAGAAATGTCTTCTTTCCCCATCCTATCTTTTCTCCTCCTGCACATGATCTTCCCAGGAGACTGGACCCCTCCTGCCTGTTCATTTGTCATCACTTGAAAAACAAATGTGGGGTTGATTTGGGGAAGAAGCCTTGTGACTGTTTTAATAAGAAGGGAGCTTGTTGAAAGAGTTCAGTTGAACGCATTTTTGCCAATTTCTGAAGTGTTTTATAAACCATTTTCAGGCACAAAAGTAAAATGACTGGTCTTCATTCTAATGATGACATCAACAGGTATTTCTAAATTACATTTATAAAAATATTTTAAAAGTCAAAATGCTTTTCAGACTGTCCTGAAAGACATCGGCAAAGAAGCCAGACACAAACATAACCTTTAAAAAAAATAAATGTGCTAACATTTATGGGACCATTTCGCTGTAGTCATAGCATCCGATCTGTTTGCTTCCCAGCTCTTTTAATGCTAAAAACACACTGTCTACTTTGATCCTCTCTGGCAAAGGAGGCATTGTGGGTTTAGTTAGTTCAGATGTTTATGTTCTTTGGATTACTGGATTTGAACAGGCTGGCTTGAGTGGATCCTGTGAAATATTCTGTTTGGCACTTACAGTATGGACGTCCTAAGTGTTTGACTACTTTGATTTAATGGGTCAAGAGCATTTAAAAAAGAAATAAAAACAAAGAAAAGTTAGAAAGTGGAGATGTCTGACTTTTGAAAACTGAGTGCAGAAGGATCAATTAATCACACAGTAAACATTTATTAAGAGGTTATTATGTTCCAGGCACTATTCTAAGGATGGAATAGCATAGAGAAATGGGAGTCAGGGAGGGGAGGATGCAGAGACTGTTGTACCCTATAATGGGAAGCTTAAAAAGGTCAAGGTCTCCCACTGCATCCAAGGCCATTGCCAGTCAAATCCTAACCTATGTCTTGCCACAATAACTCTGGAGGAGAGCGAAGCTGATGACTTTGCACAGCTCTGCCTCACTGAAATTCCATTAATGTACAAATCATGACATAACCTTCCTGATGTCCTTGATCCTCTTCTGGAAGGAAGGATGAACAACAGCCTGTGAGTAGTAGTAGCCACTTCACCCACTGAAATTGGGGTGACTTTCAGTGCCCTCCAAAAAGATATAAGTATTTGTTGGATAGTTATGGAGAACCCTAACTGATGCAGAATCTAAATAACACAATTTAGAGTTCTCAATAAACTCTTGGAAATGATTTTAGAATTTGGAGAAGTTTTGAGATCAAGTGAGAATGGATCCAAAATGATCTTAGAGTAGGAAGGGATTAGGGATGGCCTGAGATCAGTTCCTACCCAAGGTTTCACTGTTGTCTGCATTATATGCTGAGTTAATCCTCTCTGGCAAGATGAACAAAACATCTCTCAAATGAACCAACTTATTTTGTGCTCCCAAAGGCTCATTTGGTGAATTGTGTCTGTGCTTTAAGTAAATAGTTATGTAAAAGAGCATGGATATAGGTTTCAAGATTTTAGTCCTTTATAAATATGGCAGAAGGTCCTCATTATAGTTGATTAATTAGTCAACAATAAGCATTTACTAAGCATGTGCTACATCTGATTCATTTCCAGACTCTTTGCTGATATAAACATGAATAAGCAGTTTTCAGAAAAAGAAATCAAAGCTATCAGTACTCATATGAAAAAATGTTCTAAGTCACTAATAATTTTAGAAATGTAAACTAAAATAACTCTTAGATACCACCTCACATCTACCATATTGGCTAACATGACAGAAAAGGAAATGATGAATACAGGAGAGGATGTGAAAAATCAATACACTGTTGTTGGAATTGCAAGCTGGTCCAATCATTCTGGAAAACAATTTGGAACAATGTCCAAAGGGCCACAGAACTGCAAACCTTTTGACCCAGCAATACCATGACTAGGGTTATATCCCAAAGAGATCAAAGAAAAAGGGAAAGGATCTATATGTTCAAAACTATTTATGGCAGATCTTTTTGTGAGGGCAAAGAACTGGAAACTGAGGAGATGTCCATCAACTGGGGAATGGTTGAACAAGTTGTGGTACATGATTGTCTTGGAACGCTATTGTGCAAAAGAAATGACAGGGGAGGGGAGGTAGTTTCAGAAAAACTTGGGAAGACTTATATGAGCTGATGCAAAGTGAAGTGAGCAGAACCAGGAGAACATTGTATACAATAACAGCAAGTAATGATGATCCACTGTGAAAGATTTAGATACTCTGATCAACGCAATGATGCAAGACAATTCCAAAGGATTCAGGACAAAAAATGGTATCCACCTCCAAGGAGAGAACTGATGAACTCTGAGTGCATATCAAAGCACTTTGCTTTTCACATTCTTTATTTTTCTTGACTTTTTCAATATGCCTGATATAGAAAAGTGTTTTACATGACTTCTCATTTATAATGAACATGATGTTGCTTGCCTTCTCAATGGATAGGGGATGGACTTGGGGAGGGAGAGAATTTGGAACTCAAAATTTTAAAAAGCAATATTCCAAAAAAGATAGTAAAGCAAAAAAAGGAAATAATATAATAAAAGAAGAAAAAAGAAAAGAAACAAATATGTGTAGACAAAATATTGCTATTTCCAAAAGGAAAAGGTAGATAGATTACATTATATTACATATAATTTGTTCTATATTATATATAATATAGATATATAGATATAACTACAGCTATATTTTTGCTCTGAATCTAGACAAAGTTCTGCATTTTATGGAGATAATGGGAAGTCACTGAATATTTTTGGGTAGGAGCCACCACATGGTCAAATCTGAGTTTTAGGAATATCAATTTGGCAACCATAAAATGAAGGGAACTGGAAAATAAAACATCTGTAATTTTGAAGCAGGCTCAAAAATGTTTTTTTAAAAAATTACATTGACTTTGATTTAATCTTCAGAATGGTTCTAATACATTGGTTTCTTTTTCTTGTCAAGAAATCCTGTACCTTCTGGAGTACTCCGAGAATATCCTGCTGTTCATCTCTGTTCCAAAACAAACAAATTTGTCACAAGGACTTCATTGAGGCCATTTGCAGGAACTTTTGTACTAACTGGTCTTCGGAAATCATTACAGGACACATTAAAATCAAATTAAATATGTGAGGTGGGGACTGCCATTCATCTGAAGCCTACATATCTCCAAATGTTTTAGGAAAGATATATGTACTTGGCTTCCCCTTCAATGGTCCTTCATATTCAATGTATAGCATGGCATAGAGTGATGGAGCTGGAGTAAGAAAGATTTGAGTTCAAATCTAGTGAATGAATCGGGACAAGTCACTTCACTTCTCTGGGGACTTTCTCCCCAGGAAAGCCTCTGAAACTATAGGCTACAGGAGTTCCTGATTTGTGCCAGCGAAAGGAGTTTCCATGTTGGAAGTTCCTCATACTAATAAAATCATGTCTGGACAAAAAAAATAATTAAAATGGAAACCTGTAGTATCTGTCCCACAAGGTCATTATCATAGGCACAAATAAGATAATGTATGAAAAGGGCTTTGAAACATTAAAATGATGCATAAAGTTCAGTTACTATACAAAAAGACAAAGATGATCCAACCTTAATGTGGCTTTGAGTTTGAAAAAGCAATTATATTAACTTGGTATTCTTGTAACACTTTTCCAAAAGAATAGACAGCCAGTGAAAAAAACATTTGTAACCAACATGATTTATGAAGCAATTTAAACAGGTAGATGGGAAACAAAACCAGGGTCTAGACTAAAACGTTCAAAGTAAACTGAGATGGAAAAAAATCTTTCCCAGAGCAAGCTCCCAGGAGGCATCTTATGGAACATATAATGCAGCTATACACTGCTTACTTACCACACCTACAAAGGATTGTGTCTGGGAACTGAAAGTGACATGATGCTCAAGGCTTTTTTTTTTTCTTAAGGAGTTTGGAAAATGACTAAATGCTTTCAGTTCTCTGGGCCTCAGTCTCCTCCTCTGTCAAAAAGAAAAAAATTGTGTGTGTGGGGGGGTGCAGTTGGATAAAATGATCTGTCACATTGCTTCCAGGTATAACAATCTTCTGATTACTCCTTTGAATATACAAGTTACACACAGATAGTAAGCAGCCAGTGAAAGTCCTGTTTACCCTTTGATGGACATCATTGGGATGATTTTAACACTAATGTGGATGGATAATTGTGCTTAACAGAAGTTCACACTTTCTTGTACAACAGCTTCCTTTTGTTTTACACTATATATTAAAAGGGTCATTTTATTTGGCGTTTAAGTGCAGAATTTTTTTAAAGTAAATTAACCACATATTCTGGAAATGAAAAGTATAAAGATTCTTCACTCATTTACATCAACTAATCATAGAAAGTCATTTTGTATGTTAGTCAGTTGATCAATAAGCATTTTTTGAGAGTTTTCTATGTGCTGGGGACTGTGCTAAGCGCTAAGAATATAAGTAGAAAAAGAAAAAACAGTCCCTGACTTCACGAAACTTACATTTGGATGTAAGAAGATGACATATAAAAGGTAGCTCATGGGCTTGGGAGAGGAAACAGGTATCAGGCAAAGTCCTGTGGAGAGCCCAGAGTGGGGCCAGGAAAGGAAGAAGTTGACCCTTACATTGTAATTATACCAATAATATTACCAATTTACATCATTGTTTCCCAAACAACTAAAAAAAACAATTTTTAATTTAGCTTTTGTGTTTGACTAAGATAGATCTTTCCTCCTCATTCTTCTAGTTTTCCACTGGTTGAGAACACTCTGAGGACTACAATCTGGGGGTCAAAAGGAAATACCTAGAACTGAAAAGGGATGGGAATGTTATGGATTTTTATGCTTAGTAGGGCTCTCTTCAAAACAGACTAGACTGTTTTGGAGGCAAGAGCCACACCAGACCACCATGAAGGACCACACAGAGAGAGGGGTGAGGGGAGAGGGAGAGGGAGAGATAGACAGACACAGGGGAGGGGGGAGAGAGAGAAATGGGGAGGAGGGATAGAGATAGAGAGCTGGGCAGGGGGCCAACTCTTGCTCCACAGTGGACTCTCTTGAACATCCAGGGATCAGAGGATATAGATAGGACACTGAAAAGAGTCTTGGCAAATTCTAGACAGAGAAGAAGCAGAGATGATGTGGCCAGTAGTACTGAACAGGGATTTGGAGGAGAAGATTGATAGGAATTCTGACTGTGACCCCTCTAATAAATTGCCTAGAAGGTTGGTAAGGAGGAATGTACTAGTATTTGTCTGTTAGTGGAGCAGAAGAGAGAACGTAGCTCTCCTCTCCCAGTGGAAAAACAAATATGTGAACTTAGCCATTAAGAAGGTTACTGCTAACACTGGTCCATGGATGTGATTCATTCAGGTAAAGATCTGAGTAGAGAGCTGTTGCTAAGGAAGCCGCAATACTATAGCCTATCAGGGGGTTTTTATTTCTTATACTAGTCATACTAAATTCCAATGTGAGTATATTTCCATGCGTGTAATGCAAGGTAGGTGAGGAGATAAGCATCTTAATGGGAAATGAGACATAAGCTATGCTATATGTGTACATTTTCCAGGAGTAAATCCCAGGAAAAAAATTATGATGCTTGGGAAATATTATATATTAAGGATTCTTTTGCATTTAAGAAATTCTAGAACAAACCTAGAGGAAACTGGACCAGGGTAGGGGAGTTAGGGAAGGCAAGATCTTTGCTGTTAGGACAAGATTACTTAATTATGTGTAGACATATCATCAGGCCTTCCCTAAGAAACTAGACCATTCACTGAAACAGACCACCCTCTACCTAACAGTAGACCCTACCTTTTCACAGGGGGACCCAAACCCTCATTTGTTTAGTAATGGCTTTTAGCCTCCATCCTTTGATATTTCCTCAATACAGAACTGTTCTCAATATGAAGAGTACCAGGACATTTTGTAGATGTCTCAGTAGTCTTCAGTACTCTGGTGCATTCTGGGCCCTAGTATCTGTGGATATGGTTCCTGGCACGGTAGGTTCCAATCAATGTGTTTTCATCCTTCATTCATTCATTCATTCATTCATTCATTCATTCATTCATCTCATTCTTGGAATGTAATAGGTTTGTGTTTTCAAGGAGCATGGATAAAGCCTCACCTTCACAACTAGAACCCTGCTCTCTTATTTGATTTTTTAATTCTTTTTAAAGTTCTTCCAAGAACTCATTTTGGGCTTATGACCATTCAATGCTATTCTTTGGGAAATGATGTGGAATGAAGTAGGCAGAACCAAGGGAACATGGTATACAGTAACATCAATATTGTTTTAAGAATGACTTTGGTGGGGCGGAGCCAAGATGGCGGACTAGAAACACACACATACGCTAGCTCCGAACCTATAGCCCATAAAATACCTGTAAAAAAGAACTGCCAATAAATTCTGGAGCAGCAGAAGCCACAGAACAACAGAGCGAACAAAAGGTTCTTCATGCTGCAGACATGGAGCAGAGCCCAGCCCTGCGTTGGCCGCCTGGCGCCGAGAGGAGCAGATCTGATCAGGGAGCAGATCTGAGCAGGCTTCAGGGACAGAATCTCCAGCAGCCGCACGGGTCCCTCCACCCACAGGTGACAAGGGTCGGTGAGAGGGTCTCTTTGGTGGGTCAAGAGGGGAGTGGGGTGCCCCCATAACTCAGGCCCCCTCGGGAGGCAGCAGCGGAGGCGGCAGCAGACACGGGCTCCCCAAGCAGGCAGGAGCCCTGATCGATTGTTGAAGGTCTCTGCATAAACACCCTGAGGGAACTGAGCCCTGTGAGGTGGCCCTGCCCCAACCTGACCACCTGAACTTGATCTCACACTGAATAGCAGCCGCGCCCCTGCGGAAGCCCTGAGGCTGGGAAGCAGCATTTGAATCTCAGACCCCAAGCCCTGGCTGGGCGGATCTGGAGGCCAAGTGGGTGTGAAGAGGATATTCAGAAGTCAAGACACTGGCTGGGAAAATGCCTAGAAAAGGGAAAAAAACCAAGACTATAGAAGGTTACTTTCTTGGTGAACAGGTATTTCCTCCCTCCCTTTCTGATGAGGAAGAACAATGCTCACCATCAGGCAAAGACACAGAAGTCAAGGCTTCTGTATCCCAGCTCACTCAATGGGCTCAGACCATGGAAGAGCTCGAAAAGAGCTCAAAAATTTTTGAAAATCAAGTTAGAGAAGTGGAGGAAAAACTGGGAAGAGCAATGAGAGACATGAAGTCAAAGCATGAACATCAGGTCAGCACTCTGCTAAAGGAGACCCAAAAAAATGCTGAGGAAAATAGCACCCTGAAAAATAGGCTAACTCAATTGGCAAAAGAGGTTCAAAAAGCCGATGAGGAGAAGAATGCTTTCAAAAGCAGAATTAGCCAAATGGAAAAGGAGATTCAAAAGCTCACTGAAGAAAATAGTTCTTTCAAAATTAGAATGGCACAGATGGAGGCTAATGACTTTATGAGAAAGCAAGAAATCACAAAACAAAACCAAAAGAATGAAAAAATGGAAGATAATGTGAAATATCTCATTGGAAAAACAACTGACCTGGAAAATAGATCCAGGAGAGACAATTTAAAAATTATGGGACTACCTGAAAGCCTTGATCAAAAAAAGAAATTATCAAGGAAAACTGCCCTAATATTCTAGAGCCAGAGGGCAAAATAAATATTGAAAGAATCCACCGATCACCACCTGAAAAAGATACAAAAAGAGAAACTCCTAGGAACATTGTGGCCAAATTCCAGAGTTCCCAGGTCAAGGAGAAAATATTGCAAGCAGCTAGAAAGAAACAATTCAAGTATTATGGAAATACAATCAGGATAACACAAGATCTAGCAGCTTCTGCATTAAGGGATTGAAGGGCGTGGAATAGGATATTCCAGAAGTCAAAGGAACTAGGACTAAAACCAAGAATCACCTACCCAGAAAAACTGAGTATAATACTTCAGGCGAAAAATTGGTCTTTCGGTGAAATAGAGGACTTTCAAGCATTCTTGATGAAAAGACCAGAGCTGAAAAGAAAATTTGACTTTCAAACACAAGAATGAAGAGAACCATGAAAAGGTAAACAGCAAAGAGAAGTCATAAGGGACTAATAAAAGTTGAACTGTTTACATTCCTACATGGAAAGACAATATTTGTAACTCTTGAAACTTTTCAGTATCTGGGTATTGGGTGGGATTACACACACACACACACATGCACACGCACACACACATAAAGACAGAGTGCACAGAGTGAATTGAAGAGGATGGGATCATATCTTTAAAAAAATGAAATCAAGCAGTGAGAGAGAAATATATGGGAGAAGAAAGGGAGAAATGGAATGGGGCAAATTGTCTCTCATAAAAGAGGCAAGCAAAAGATGTTTTTAGTTTAGGGAAAAAGAGGGGAGGTGAGAGAATAACATGAAGTTTACTCTCATCACATTCCTCTAAAGGAAGGAATAAAATGCACACTCATTTTGGTATGAAAACCTATCTTACAATACAGGAAAGTGGGGGATAAGGGGATAAGCAGGGTGGGGGGGACGATGGAAGGGACGGCATGGGGAGGAGGGAGCAATTTGAGGTTGACACTCATGGGGAAGGACAGGATCAAAAGAGAGAATAGAAGTAATTTGGGGGCAGGATAGGATGGAGGGAAATATAGTTAGTCTTATACAACACAACTATTATGGAAGTCATTTGCAAAACTACACAGATTTGGCCTATATTGAATTGCTTGCCTTCCAAAGGGAGGGGGTGGGGAGGGAGGGAGGAAAAGAAGTTGGAACTCAAAGTTTTAGGAACAACTGTGAAGTACTGTTCTTGCCACTAGGAAATAAGAAATACAGGTAAAGGGGTATAGAAAGTTATTTGGCCCTACAGGACAGAGGAGAGGATGGAGACAAGGGCAGAGAGGGATGATAGAAGAGAGAGCAGATTGGTGATGCGGGCAATTGGAATGCTCGGTGTTTTGGGGTGGGGGGAGGGGATAAGGGGGGAGAAAATTTGGAACCCAAAATTCTGTGAAAATGAATGTTAAAAGTTAAATTAATTAATTAATTAAAATTAAAAAAATAAAAAGAATGACTTTGAGCAGTTAAGTCATTTTGATTATTACAAATACACAAAAAATAAAGGACATATGAAGAGAGATACTATCTGTTTCCAGAGAAAACTTATAAATAGAAGTAGAAGGAGAAGGAGGAGGAGGTAACTCCCTGTAACTATTGGGTTTACCCTAAGTATACAAACTGGTGGAATAACTGTTCTCATTCATAGAATAAGGATAAAAGGCCTGGGTTTCCATCTTCATCCCTAAGCCAGAGGCTGTATGGTTTAGTGGAAAGAGCACTGGCTTTAAAATACTAAGACCTGGGTTCAAATTTTGCCTGTGCAGAGGTATCCCACCTGTGTGGCCTTTTTCACCTCAATTCTCTCATCAGCAAAATGAGGGGGCTGGACCCAGTGGCCTCTAAATTTCTTTCTAGCTTCAAATCTGCAAGCTAGGGTCCCTCTTTCTCTTGGCAAAAATAAATTGTTGAAAATAGATTAGCAGAGAATGAGAGGAGCCAAAATAGGAGAACATTGTACACCGTTACAACCACATTGTGCTGATGACTGACTTTGATAAACATGGCTCTTCTCAGCAGTGCAAGGATCTAAGGCAACTCCAAAAGGCTCATGATGGAAAATGTCATCCACACAGAGAGAAAGAACTTTGCAGTCTGAATGCAGATGGAAGCAGACTATTTGCTCTTTCTCTCTTTTTTGTTTTGTTTCTTCCTTCTTGTAGTTCATTCCATTGGTTCTAATGCTTCTTTGCAACATGACTAATGTGAAAATAAGTTTAATGTGAATGTATATGTAGAGTCTGTATCAGATTGCATGCCGTCTTGGGGAGGAGGGGAGGGAGGAGGGAGAGAAAATTTGGAACTCAAATTTTGTGAAACTGAATGTTGTAAACTAAAAATAAAATAAAAAAGCAAAAAAAGAAAGAAAGGAAGGAAGGGAGGAAGGAAGGAAGGAAGAAAGAAAATAGTTTAGCAGAGAACAGCTATCTTTAGAACAACTTAGCCTGCATGTTTCCTGATTGTATATCAATAGTACTATAGCATTTATATAGCACTCTAAGGTTCACTTTGCAAATAATTTTCATAAGGTCAAATAATAGATCTGTATGGCACGTGCAATCATTTCCCCCATTTTTACAGATTAAGAAACAGAGGCTAAGTGATTTATCCAGGGTCACATTGTGAATAAATATGTAAAGGTGGATTTGAACTCAGGTCTTGCTGACTTCAGGACCAGCAGTCTACTCACTGGGCCACCTCACTGCCTCTGCGATTTTATATTCTTCTTCCCCAACTCATGCTGGCTATAAATTCCTTGAGGGAAGGAATTACTTCACTAGTGTCTATAAGACCCAACATGTTTTTATTTCTTTTTAATCCAGACTTGAGACTTCTTTGGTGTAGGGAATCCCTGGTAACGATACTCAGTCTAGTGATAAAAAAAAAAAAATCCCCAACTCTACTGAACAGATAATCTCAGAGTTATCTTAGGGCATTGAGAGCTTAAGTGTTTTGACCCAGGTTGCACAGCCAATAGATATCTGAGTTGGGACTGGAATCCAGGTGTTCCTGGCTTTTCCAAATTCTCTACCTGCAGAGATCTGCTGCTCCTCTTCCTTGCACATAAATAAATGTTTGTTGAACTGTCCAATTGAGTTTTAGGTCTGAAAGGTATCACATTCACCTTTCTTGGGCTTTACTTAGATTACTTGAAAGAACAGGTTCTAATGCTTTGGCTGAGAACTAACTTTTCCTCTTGTTTATCTAAACAAACCCCCCAAAAGAATGGTTATGAGTTTATTTGTTTTAGTCTGTTATGAAGGTAAAGACGAGTTCTTTCACATGGGTAAAGTAAAACTTTGTGAAATTTCTCAAATTTAGGCCATTTTGTTCCTAGACTATGGAAAGAAAAAAAACTTTCATTTTAGGAAGGAAAAAAAATAAGAGAAAATATGTTATCTATAACAAAAATAGGATATGGCACTGTTCCTGTTCTCCCCCTCAGAGATTTCTCAGTTTGCCATAATGGCAGCCTTCCACGAGTGTTAAAAAAGAGAGATTTTGTTAGTTGAAGTTTTCCATCATTTCTACTTGCCAAAATTATTAAAACCATGTGACATAATATGTTCCATCCCCAATACAAACTCCTGATCCAAAGCTTCAGTAGGACATGGGAAAAGCAGCTTGTTACATACATGCTTGGTGACTTACACCCCAACCTAACTTCTCCTTGCCTTTTTTTCCCTCAGAATCTAGAGGCTTATTACATATAAAAGTAAAAATAAAAACTGACCGAGAGAAAAAGCATTCACTTATATGAAAACATCATCTACAATAATTAATACACTGTACTAGGTACTGCAAAGCAATGCTACAAAAATTAAATAAGACCTCTTTCCTTTCTTCAAGGAGCTGACCATCTAGTAGTACGAGAAGATGAGGTCTGTGAAATGGAGAGTGTTCATAAAGGTGAACAGAAACACCAAATGCTAGATATGTCAGGGATAAAGGTTGAGAAAAGGTTCTTAGAGTCGGTATTGGTAATCTTTGGGAGATGACTTCAGTGGAGAAGAAGAAACAAAAATTAAAGTGTAAGAGGTTCGAGTCAATGACTGCTGAAGACAAGGGGTCATTAGGAAAGATGCCTTTTTTCTTATTATTTGGCCACAAAGGGAGGGGAGAGTTGGGACAGTAGTTAGATGTGGCAAAAGACTAAAAGAAACAAAGTACTTCCTTGCTCTCTCTCTCTCTCTCTCTCTCTCTCTCTCTCTCTCTCTCTCTCTCTCTCTCTCTCTCTCTCTCCTTCTCTCCCTCTCTCTCTCTCCCTCTCTCTCTCTCTCTCTCTCTCTCTCTCTCTCTCTCTCTCTCTCTCTCGCAATGAGAAGACCTGAGCATGTTTGTAAAGGGCGAGAAAAGGAGTCAACTAAAAGGGAGAGATTAATGATGAGAGAGAAAATGTACACTAAAATGAAATTGTAGAAGAAGCAGTAGGGAAATCTCATCAAGGCACAAGTTAGCCTTAGCAAAGAGTAGGGATAATCTTTTCCTTTGAGTTAAGATATTGCTTCTTCAAATTTTAGTTGCATACTTCAGTGTAGATTCATTTATCACAGTCTAGTTAGCAGAGATTAGGGATCCTTGGCTCATATACTGAGATGAGGAGAGTTTGATGGGGGTTTTATGGGAGAGTTTTGATGGGAGGAAAAAGCATCATTTTGGATAAAGTACACTGCTCAAGGAGGGAAGAAACTGAAATGGGATTAACTTCATGCTCATGCCAACTGTAGAAAGAAGACTTGGATAAGATACTGAATTACCCTCATGCTCATATTCTGTAAAGAAACGAGGAAGAAAAGAGGGAGGAATGGAGAAAAAGAAAGGCAGAGGAGATGACCCTTCAGAAAGAGTTTGCCTAATTCATAATTTTGCCCAAAAATGCCATGTGGTGGCTCTTCATTACCATGATATCAATTACTTAGCCTTATCATTTCTGAGTTTAGTTCCCTCAAAGGGAAAACAACAATATCTACCCATTGTGACCTCATTAAGGAAGTCAGGGCAACTGAGCTGTGGAGCTGGTCATAGTCCTGAAGACTGAGCTGGCTTCTTCTCTCTGGGTTCACCAGAAGGCAGCATTTAAGAGTCAGGGAAAGTATTGTGGGTGTTTGTAAGGCAGTCCCATTCTACTTCTGTTGTAGAGAGAGGGAGAGAACCAGAGACAGATGAGATCTCTTCCTGGAAGAATAGTGTGGTTTCCAGGGGATCTTGTTCCTTCTGTCAGAAGTTATGAGATATTTTGAGGTCAAGGACATTTTGAGGACCAGTGAGGTAATATTTCAAGTCTTGATAATGCAAAGTGAATTGATTCAGTATGAAGCCAGGGAAGGTTGATATGTCTTTGGTGAAAATGATTTGTCAGACAATTGCCTCCATAAGACCACCCACTCAATCTTAGAAAACTAATTAAGTAACTCTCTTCGGGCCAGCTCCTGACTGTTGTCACTCTTTGTTATAATAAAGCTTCTTCAAAGTCAAACAAAACATTCTTTAGTCTGTAGACATGACTGGCCATGAGCTAGGAATTTTTTTCTTTTTATGTTCCCTGGTTAATCCCAGTGTTGAGGAGAATTTTGGAGGTTAATAATAATAGCTAACACTTCGATAACACTTTAAGCATTTGCAAAGTGCTTTGAAATATTATCTCATTTGACCTTCCAAGAATCTGGAAGGCAGATGCTAATATGATCCTATTTTACAGATAAGGAAGCTGAGGCCAAAAGAGGTTAACTGATCCACCCCAGGTTATACAGCTAGTAAGTGTCTGAGGTAGAATTTGAACTCAGGTCTTCTTTACTCCTAGTATTTCACTCAAAGCTGGTCTCTGGACCACCTGGCTGCCCAAGTTCAGATAAAGGCTCTTTACAGTTGGGGAGAGCAATATCGACATATCAGAACAATTGCCTAAGGATTCACTGCCCCTCTTCCCAGCTAAAAACCATAGTTTGGAGAGCTAAATGAAGCCCTTTGTCCATAGTGATATCAATTACCTTTGCTATTGTACTCACATTTGTGTTTAATTCAAAAAATATCTTTCTAGGATGACATACAAGCATAAAGTGAGTTCATCGAGGAAGAGGGGACTATTTGTAGGTTTCCTGAGGAAAGGAGGCATGTAAGCATCATTCAAAGCAGAGGCATAACTGGGAGGAAATTCCTTCTATGACTGTTGGTTAGCATTCACTCTGGAATTGTTGTGGAGAACTGTTTAGAGCAATAAGAGATTAAATAAATGCCTTAAGTAAGCCAGTTTATGTCCTGAACCCACATCTCCCTGAAGAGCTCAGGCCTTCTCGATTCCAAGGTCCCTGCTGCCTTTGTATATAATGTCCATTTAATTAATATTTACTGTTCTCTCTAGTATCTAGTCTGGTCAGTGTTCATATTGAGTTCTCTGTATCTTGTTTAGAATTGATAAAATTGGCCACATGATAATCTTAGAATATCATAGCTCTGGGATGTCAGGGGCCATCTAATCCAATCTCCTCATTGTGCATAAGTGGAAATTGAAGCAGAGAAAGATGACTTGGTCAAGGTCATGTATGTAGTAGGTATAGAATTAAACTTTAAGGGGGGCAGAGCCAAGATGGCAGAGTAGAAAGACACAAATACACATAGCTCCGAACCCACAACCCATAGAACATCGGTATAAAGTAACTCACGGCAAAGTCTGGAGCAGTGAGGCCACGGAGCAGTGGAGCGAGGGAGATTTCTGTTCCAGGGGGACCTGCAGACCTCTCGCGGAGGGTCCGTCGCACTGCAGACGCGGAGCCCAGCCCAGACCTGCCGCGGCCATGGCACCGAGAGGAACAGATCCTAGTGGGCTTCAGGGACGGGATCTCCAGTGGCCACACAAGTCCCTTCACCCACAGGTGATGGGGGTCGGTGAGGGAGTCTCTTTGGAGGGTCAAGAGGGGAGTGGGGTGCCCCTCTGACTCGGGCCCCCTCGGGAGGCAGAAGCTGAGAGGCGGCAGCAGACTGGGGCTCCCCAAGCAGGCAGGAGCCTGGATCCATTGTTGAAGGTCTGTGCATAAACCCCCTGAGGGAACTGAGCTTGAGAGGCAGCCCTGCCCTGACCTGAGCATCTGAACTTAATCTCACGCTGAATAGCAGCCCTGCCCCCACCAAAAGTCCTGAGGCTGGAAGCAGCATTTGAATCTCAGACCCCAAACACTGGCTGGGAGGATCAGGAGGCGAGGTGGGTGTGAGGAGAATATTCAGAGGTCAAGTCACTGGCTGGGAAAATGCCCAGAAAAGGGAAAAGAAATAAGACTATAGAAGGGTACTTTCTTGGTGAACAGGCATTTCCTCCCTTCCTTTCTGATGAGGAAGAACAATGCTTACCATCAGGCAAAGACACAGAAATCAAGGCTTCTGAGTGCCAGCCCACCCAATGGGCTCAGGCCATGGAAGAGCTCAAAAAGAATTTTGAAAATCAAGTTAGAGAGGTGGAGGAAAAGCTGGGAAGAGAAATGAGAGACATGAAGTCAAAGCATGAACAGCAGGTCAGCACCCTGCTAAAGGAGACCCAAAAAAATGTTGAAGAAAATAACACCTTGAAAAATAGGCTAACTCAATTGGCAAAAGAGGTTCAAAAAGTCGATGAGGAGAAGAATGCTTTCAAAAGCAGAATTAGCCAAATGGAAAAGGAGATTCAAAAGCTCACTGAAGAAAATAGTTCTTTCAAAATTAGAATGGCACAGATGGAGGCTAATGACTTTATGAGAAAGCAAGAAATCACAAAACAAAACCAAAAGAATGAAAAAATGGAAGATAATGTGAAATATCTCATTGGAAAAACAACTGACCTGGAAAATAGATCCAGGAGAGACAATTTAAAAATTATGGGACTACCTGAAAGCCATGATCAAAAAAAGAGCCTAGACATCATCTTTCATGAAATTATCAAGGAAAACTGCCCTGAGATTCTAGAACCAGAGGGCAAAATAAATATTCAAGGAATCCACAGAACACCGCCTGAAAGAGATCCAAAAAGAGAAACTCCTAGGAACATTGTGGCCAAATTCCAGAGTTCCCAGGTCAAGGAGAAAATATTGCAAGCAGCTAGAAAGAAACAATTCAAGTATTATGGAAATACAATCAGGATAACACAAGATCTAGCAGCTTCTGCATTAAGGGATAGAAGGGCATGGAATAGGATATTCCAGAAGTCAAAGGAACTAGGACTAAAACCAAGAATCACCTACCCAGAAAAACTGAGTATAATACTTCAGGAGAAAAAATGGTCTTTCAATGAAATAGAGGATTTTCAAATTTTCTTGATGAAAAGACCAGAGCTGAAAAGAAAATTTGACTTTCAAACACAAGAATGAAGAGAACCATGAAAAGGTAAACAGCAAAGAGAAGTCATAAGGGACTTACTAAAGTTGAACTGTTTACATTCCTACATGGAAAGACAATATTTGTAACTCTTGAAACTTTTCAGTATCTGGGTACTGGGTGGGATTACACACACACACATGCACACACGCACACACACATAGAGACAGAGTGCACAGAGTGAATTGAAGAGGATGGGATCATATCTTAAAAAAAAAATGAAATCAAGCAGTGAGAGAGAAATATATTGGGAGGAGAAAGGGAGAAATGGAATGGGGCAAATTATTTCTCATAAAAGAGGCAAGCAAAAGACTCATTAGTGGAGGGATAAAGAGGGGAGGTGAGAGAAAAACATGAAGTCTACTCTCATCACATTCCACTAAAGGAAAGAATAAAATGCACACTCATTTTGGTATGAAAACCTATCTCACAATACAGGAAAGTGGGGGATAAGGGGATAAGCAGGGTGGGGGGGATGATAGAAGGGAGGGCATGGGGAGGAGGGTGCAATTTGAGGTCAACACTCATGGGGAGGGATAGGATCAAAAGAGAATAGAAGTAATGGGGGACTGGATAGGATGGAGGGAAATATAGTTAGTCTTATACAACACAACTATTATGGAAGTCATTTGCAAAACTACACAGATTTGGCCTATATTGAATTGCTTGCCTTCCAAAGGGAAGGGGTGGAGAGGGAGGGAGGCAAAGAAGTTGGAACTCAAAGTGTTAGGATCAACTGTCGAATAATGTTCTTGCCACTAGGAAATAAGAAATACAGGTAAAGGGGTATAGAAAGCTATCTGGCCCTACAGGACAAAAGAGGAGACGGAGACAAGGGCAGAGAGGGATGATAGAAGAGAGAGCAGATTGGTCATAGGGGCAATTAGAATGCTTGGTGTTTGGGGGGGGAGGGGACAAAAGGGGAGAAAATTTGTAACCCAAAATTTTGTGAAAATGAATGTTAAAAGTTAAATAAATAAATTTAATTTAAAAAAAAAGAATTAAACTTTAAACTCATAGATTTAGATCTGGAATGGATCCTGGGGGGCCACATAATATAATTCCTCCTCATTTTACAAATAAGGAAACTGAGGTTCAATTACTTGTTCAAACACAGGTAGTAAGCCTTAAAGATGGGATTTAAGCCCCCTCTAGAGTCAGAAGTTTTTCCTCTATCCCACGCTGTCCCACACTGCCTTACCCAGCGGGTAACCTATTGGTTAACCATTTGTCTGCTCATGGAGCTCTCTGTCAGGCAGCATGAAGGGTGCCCACTTCTCCCCCAGATAATGAGGAGGAGGATGCAATAAAATTTCCTGTGAGGTTATCTCACACGTAATCCTGTGACTCATACAACTTGACCGTGGACAGAATGAAAACAGAGGGGAAGCCATCACTCCTGTCCATGGGCAAAGAACTTCTGGTACAACACAGCTCTGAGGTGGGCATCAGGGAGGCATCTTAGACGAAATGGCACTGGGATTGAATTAGGGAGAATCAGAGACAGGAAGAAGGGCATTCCAGGAAAAGAATATTCTCATGTTCCACATCCCACACACAAATAACATTTCCTTCCCTAAAAGTTTCCGGATCATGTTATTTATGCTTTCATTATGTACCTGTGAGCATTGTGAATTCTAGTTATTTGTAAATAAGTTTTATCTTCCCTATAATATTGCAAGTTCTTGGAAGGCTTTTATTTTTGCATCTTGTAATCTTACCTGGGCTCTTCTGTTTTGTGATTTAATGTAATTTAAACCTGTGATTTAATCAGTGTGATGAAAACTTTCTCTCCACCCATGTACCTTTTGAATGCTCACCTGTACTCAATTTACAGACTGAGAAAGTACCCAGAGGATTCTAAGTGATTTTCCTAGAGTCCCACAGCTAATATATGTCAAGACTTAGACTCTCAGGTCTTTCTGACTTCAAGGCTAGTACCCTAATATTCACTCTGCCAGCAGTTCTCAGTGACCTTCTCCCCCGAATAGATTAAAAATAACCAACTCTATGTTCACCAACCTCCAACTGAAATTAAACGCTTGCTTCAATTATGCATTTTTAAAAAACCACTTTGCTGAGAAGGGATTTATCATGTGTTTCATCAGACTGCCAGTGGTATCCATGACACAAAAAACACTGAGAATCCCTATACATGGTAAGTAGTTAATATATATTTGTGGAATTGGAACTACAGGTGGGAAGTGCATACATATTTGTGGTATTTATACATGGCAAGCACTTAATACATGTTTGTGAAATTTGAGCTCTACATGGTGGGTACTTAATACATACTTACAGAATATGAGTAACATATGATAAGTACTTAATTCATTTTGCGGTACCTACACATAAGTAGTTAATACATATTTGTGGTGCCTACACATGGCAAGTATTTAATATATATTTGTGGAATTTGAGTTATACATGGCAAACATTTAATACATATTTGTGGAATTTGAGCTTAGCTTAATGAAAATTTAATATAATTTAATGAAGCAAACTTCTGCTACTTCATGGTTAAGTTAAAGATATGGAGTGAAACAAATGAATGATAGGTATTTATTAAATACTTACGGTGTGCCAAGTACTAGGATCATAAATGCAAGTAAGCGACGTAGATCCCTCCCCCAAAGAGGTTATGCACTAATGAGGAAAGCAACACACAAGGGGAACAGGAAAAAGGAAGTCTGAGGGGTAGTGATAGGGTTTGTAAATGGTGGCTGGAGTTTAGAGCTGGAAAAGGCTTTAAGAAGCCAACTAACCCAACCCCCTCTTTTTTAAGAAGCTGAGTGCCAGGGAAGCTCAGGGATTTGCCCAAAGTCACAGAAAGGAGCAGAACTTTGATTTCAATTCAGATCACAGGACTGTGGAGCTACAGCAGAGTCGTTCTAAGAAGATACGGGTACCACAATAAGGTATTACTGCATAATAAAGAGGTGGAGGCTTGGTTTGGGCTAAATAAGGCAAAAGTCCACCAATTATAGCTCAAGACGGTTACAGGATTAAGTCCCAAGTTCCATTGAGACTGGGATGAGGAGTTTAAGGACAAGTAGTCAGAGTGCAGGAAACATGGTTTGAGTGGTAGCCAGAAATGAATGGAAGGAGAGTCTGGCAATGAGGAATTCATCAAATCTTTCTTTATGTGAGCTATTAAAAAATAGAACCAACTACAAAGGAAAGCAAGTTCAGAACCCTGAAAGTACTATAAAGCTCCTTCATAATCAATTGCAGATCAAAAATTTGGATTTCAAGAAGAAATCATCTCTGTCTCTCTGTCTCACTGTCTCTGTCTATCTCTCCTCCCCTTACCCCTTAACAGCACTCTTTCAAGGCTGAGTTGGAAGGCAGCAGCATACCCTCTTGATGACATAGTAGATTCCTAACATCTGGTTTCTCCCCACAACTGCGTTTGGGTGGTGGATAAGGTACTGAGTGACCCAAGGAAGTCCTTAGAACCTGGGTTTAGGCTGAGTGAAATATTCCCTAAAATGAGTGTCTACATCTGGAGATCTAGTAATTCCTTGAAAGAAATCTCAAGAGGATTGGAATTAATAGATGAACTATCAAACACTTGTTTAGCAGGATTTTTTACCTTGTTCCAAGCAAAAAGAGCTGATATACACTTGAAAAACCACCCACTATTAGTTATTTTTCCAGAAAGATGAAAATTCTACAAGGCCCAGCATAAATCTCTTTTCTTAGCCTGAGCTTTCCTTGGAGTTCAGAGCATCAAAAGACACTGGTTCAAACCCCTCACTTTAAAAAGGAAGAAACTGAGACCTGGAGAGATGAAATGATTTCTCTACCTCTCTTTGCTCTTATTGTTTGCCTAATTATATGCTAATTATTATTGCCTACTTATATGCCAACGTATTCTGTAATTGTACTGAGCAATTTAATGTTTCATCACATCAATTTTTTAATCATTACAATACATGAGAAAAAATCCCAGGGGAAGGAATACGACTCTTCTGTGACTGTGCCTAACTCCAAGCTTGTTGTCTGAAGCACAGAGAGGTCTTGACTTACCCACAGAGCCACACAGCTCGTTCAGTGTCAGAGGTGGGATTCCAATCCAGGTCCTTTTGACTCCAAGTTCAGTATGATCCACAATCCTACCACACCTCCAATAGAGAGGTAGGTAAAGTTTGCTGCATATAGTTCTTGTCTGTTTAGTGATTTTTTTCAATGCATATTTCTTTTTTTTGCCTATATCCTGTTTCCCTCAATTAAATTATGAAGCTTCTTGTGAACAGGAGAAATACAACCCTCAAAAACATATGACACTGGACTGGCTCAGGAGTCAGAAGGATCAGAATTCAAATCCAGCCTCAGACACTTACTAGCTGTGTGACTGGGGCAGGTGACTTAATTCCTACTGCCTCAAAAAAACAAACAAACCCAAAATATGGCATAGTGTTAGATATTCAGTAGTCACTCAATAAAAAACTTGTTTGATTCATGGATAGAAAGTGATTATACAAAAAGCCCGGGAAAGTAGACAGGAAACAAACTGTGAAGGGCTTTAGATGTCTTGTCGACATATGTATATATACATACCCACATAAAATACATGGATATATATATATATAAAGAGAGAGAGAGAGAGACATATAACATGTATATATACATATAGACAGTTGTATATATGTGATATGGTATTATATGAAGGAGGTTTATGTTGTTCAGTTATGACTAACTCTTCAAGATCCTGTGCACCATAGCATACCAATACTCTCCATAGGTTTTCTTGGCAAGATACTGGAGTGATTTGTCATTTCCTTCTCCAGTGGATTAAGAGAAACAGAGGTTAAGTGACTTGTTCAGGGACACACAGTAAGTGAGTGTCTGAGGCTGGATTTGAACTCAGGTCTTCCTGACCCCAGGGCTGCTAGGTGACTCCACTCACTGAGTCACCTAGCTGAAGGTTTACATTTTATTCCAAGAGAAATAAGGAACTATTGGAACTTTTTCAGGGGGATTGGGTGGGCTTTGGGGAATTATGGTCAGACTTGGGCTTAAGGAATACCAGTTTAGCAGATGTGAGGATGGATTAAAGACAGGCTTGGGCTTAGAGGTTTAGGTTATTGACATCACTTCCAGAATACAAAGTGTGTGAGAGAAGCTCCAGGTATAAGTTTAAAAAAAAATTTATTTCAACTTCTAGGACTTAACCTAAGCTCTCTATAACCTGTTTTTAGTTTTCTCCTTTCTTGTAAAATTTGGTCATATTATGATCTTTAAATTTGTCTTGTACTTTCTTTCTTTCTGATCTTAGCTAGTCATTATTTTTGGTCTTGGACTTTGTCATGTAGGGGGAAAAAATCCTTGTCTTGTGACCCAAACTAGTTTTTATTTTTTTTCTTCCTGGATAAAAGAAACCAAAAAAAACTGTAATTTGGCCAATCATGTGGCAGAATTCCAGTCTGACTTTCCAAGAAGAACAACTGATTCCTGAGAACATGAAGGGGAGAACTGTTCAGGAGGGTGGACAGCAAACATTGACTTTCAGCAGGGCTGCTGCTCCCAGCTGAGACTAGCCAGCTCCAAGAAGGCCTCACCACTGACCTTGGAGTCAGCTATTTTGTTTCCCATGGAAGACTTTCAGTAGAGTTTTTTTTTAGCTAGGAAATCACTTTGTGAAAAATTCCAATCTACTCGACATGATTATATTCTTTTCAGAAAAAAGGCTGTCCCGGTTCTCTGGGTGCCTGGCCCTGTAAGGTCTAGTTTCTGGTTGAAACGGCAAGTGACCACTAGACTGCCTCTCCAAGGTGGCTGGGTGATGTCATTGGGACTTTCTATTGTGGAAGTACAAAGAATATAGGCCACATGCACCAAAAACCACAGGAACCATGCATGTCCAGTTGTCCCCTTTGGAAAGGTTGAACTTTCTGCTAGAAACAAGTGTAGCCCCTGAAGCCACAGGTATGCTAGAAATAACAACATTATTTTTGGGAAAGGGGAAATTGCTACCATCCTGAGCTCAGACATAAGGTCATAAATTTAGAATCAAAAGGAATCTTATGGAATCCTCCCCCCTTTTTACAGATGGAGAAACTAAGTCCCAGAAGGTTAAATGGCTTGTCCAAGATCTAGTGTGTGAGGCAGTATTCAAACCCAACTCTTCCTAACCCCAAGTCACTACTCTATATATTATTGCTGTCTCTCCAGTCTATCACAGTAAGAAAGGATTAGGACCTAAATCTTTGATTTCACTGACATAAAGAAATCTCAAGTGAGATTTCCTCTGCCAATTCAGGTCAGTACCTTCTCTGCAAATTCTAATCTAAGACTTACTCAACCCTCAAGTCTCCTCCTCTGTGTTTCCAGGCTTGCCTGACTTCGTTCAAGTTCCACCTAAAACCTCTTCTTTCTAGGAGTAGCCTTTCCCAATCCCCCTCACTTAGTTACAAAGATACTTAGCTAGCACTTTCCCTCCAATGATTATTTCCAATTTCTCCTGTAGGTGCCTTGTTTGTACCAAATTATTTGCATATTGTCTCCCCCCATTAAACTGTGAGTTTCTTATTTTAGGGGTTTTTGGGGGTCAGGTTTGGGGGTTTTTTTTGTCTTTTGTCTTATGTTGTAACCCCAGAGTGTAATAAATTCACATTGCCTTAAAGAATTACCCAGACCGCTGAAAAGTCAAGGCATGCAGCCAGTATGTGTCAGAGGTGACACTTAAACTGAATTCCTCCAGTCTCCAAAGCTAGCTCTCTGTTTACAGTTCCTCAAGGCCTTTGTCCAGGAAAGACATGAAATGATTCTCAGCAAGGCAGTCTGGCATCCTGGAATCCTTATCCTGGTTTCTCACACTTGACCTATCTTGGAGACTTAGTTTCTTCTGCTGCAATAAGCAGAAGGATAATTATAATATTTATCCTACTACCCTATAATAAGCAGAAGGATAATTATAATATTTATATATATATATATATATATAATATTTATCCTACTACCCTATATAGTGGGGAGTAAAAACTACATGTGCGATTAGAAGGCCTGAGTTCAAATCCTGATACTGTTTGTGACTTAGTACTATACTTCAACCAAAATGATATATCACAACAGATGGAATACATAATTAGATAAGAGTTCAGCTGTTTTCCCTTAAACCAGACATTTGAAAGATTTGTGAAAATGTGTAAAGCAATGCTGATGAGGGCTGCAAGGGGTGTGTAAGACCTCCACAAGGACCAGGGTAACAAGGGGAGGTGGTCTGGAGAAGAATTCATGGACTCAAGCATTATTGAGGTCAAGGTAAAGATTTATTACACTTCTCAGCAGGCAAGAGTTCCTAGGGAACTTGCAACCTTAAAGGGGTACGGAGAAAGTTTATATAGGATATTCTATAGGAAACGTGCCAAATATGCTAACTAGGTGTTTTGAGGTGGGATTAGGGAATGGTTAAGGAGTGGTCAGTTCTTAAAGGAACATGTACTTTTGGTATCTACTACGCAGGTGTTTTACCCAAAATTCATTGGGAAAGAGACAAAGGTGGGGGTGCTACCTGGAGGTGTGGTTTTAGTCCTGAAATGTCGCTAAGTCAACCTATGGTCAGGGTTGTCTCAGAAATATCAGGTTGCTCTCGTCAATGTCTTGTACAAGATAAATGTAAGGGAGTATATGTATAACTAAGTCTTGGATACATATGATTGGTCAGTGAATAGTAAATTTCGTTATGATCCAGTGCACAGCCCATTCAGCCAGTACACAATTGGTTCAAACTAATAAGTTCTATAAGTGCAGATGTCTGCTGTAGCAGGAAGGGAGATAATAATTGTTGCTAGGGTAGGCTATGCCCTTGGACTGGGGAGAAACTGCCTGGGATAGTATTTTTAGGCTAGGGAGAAATGTGATTTTTAAAGAGAAATGTAATTTTAGAAGTGGGGCCCAAGCACCCCATCAATGCCACTTTTCTCACTACATTTTTTTTGTGATGGTAAAGTTATTTTTTCATAAAAATATGTTATTTTAACATATAATGAGTTTGCTATCATTATTTTAATGAATTGATAAACATTTTAAAATTAATTTTTTATTTTAATATGGTAATATTAAATATATTATTATATATAAAATATATATTAAATAAATATATACTAATATAATCCACATAATAATAATAATCCATATAAGCTCTTGGAGGATAAGGAAAGCTTATTTTTGAGAGTGTAAAAGGGTCATAAGACCAAAAGTTAGAGAACCCCCAACATAATATACTGCCTCTCAATTCACCCCAATTTTTTTCTTCTAAACTTTTAGAAACAGCATTTTATGAGTTTCTCTCTAAGCCCCAATTTACTTATCTCCAGAGTAAAAGGATCAAACTAGCCAATCTCTAAATTTTCTCTTGGGTTTATAATTCTTGATGAATTTTAGATGACTTGAGAGTATTTCCAAGAAGCAAGCCTATCTTGGAGTTACTTAATTGGCTGATGTATTACTGGGCATCATCCAACTGCATCAAAGCTCTTAGAAGATGAGTCACACTAATCAGTATTGTTAAACTTTCATCAAGTAACATTACAAACTTAGAAATATGGCTACCACATAGGCATAATATTCATTTTAGGTAACATAGACAGCAAGGAGAGCTTAGAAACCCAAGTGATAAATCAAGATAGTGATTTGGATCCTTGTATACCACTCCCCCAAATTACATAAAGAACAACCTTCGGGATGTCATTTCTTTCCCTTTTCAGACTCTGTGCTTTCATCTTTTGAGGGAATGAATGTCTAATGAAGAAAGTCCCTCTGCCAAGACAGATTAGCAATTCCTCTGTTATTTAAGAGATTTAGAAAGTTGCCTGAACACTGAGAGTGTCAGGGATGGGACTGGAACTTGGGTCTTCCCAGATCCCGAGGATCACTCATTCTCTCTTCAATGGACCACTTGACAGTCATGACGGGAGCACATATAAGTCAATACTGTTCTTGTTGTTTTTTCTTTTTTAAGTTTCTCATTTATTAGCACTGATAGTTGAAATGTTGGTAATGTTCTATTATAAGATTGTCTTAGGAAACATTTTTTGTTTCCTTTGTTTATTGTCTTAAAAATATAAATTTTCCATCTTGTGTTAAAGTATGATTTAGTAATTCATTTATGTTAGATGTCAAGAAATAGTTTTTTAAAAAGTTTATTTTCTGTAGTTGTACTTTTTCAAGAATTAGCTTGTGATTGTAAGTACATTCAAGAAATAAAGTACCTGAAATCAACTGTCATGTACAGTAGATTAATCAACATGGCAAAGTCTTTTAATTGATGTTATAATTAGAGCTGTGGAGGAACTTAGATGCTATCTAGGTGAGGGGTGGGAAATCTGTGGCCTCAAGGCCACATGTGGCCCTCTAAGGCCTCAAGTGTGGCCCTTTGACTGAATCCAAACTTTATAGAACAAATCCCCTTAATAATAAGGTTCAATCTGTAAAATTTGGACTCATTCAAAAGGCTGGGCTCAAGGACCTAGAAGGCCATATGTGGCCCCGAAGCCACAGGTTCCCCACCCTGATCTAAGTTACCCTCTCCTTTTGCAAGTAAGAAAATTGAGGTCTTTTATCTGTTAAGAATGGCAGCAATCCATTTTGATACTGTAAGAGTATATTTAGATTTGAGGAAAAAGCAAAATATCAAGCTTGGGAGACTTATCTAGGTATCATTTTATTGATTTTAAAATTAAAGCTACAGGGAGGTCACAGTCTATGACCATCTGAATCCCATTTTCCTATTTGGAATGTGCTACATCATGAAGTCCAAGAGACAGCTTGGCCAGGACTACAGACTGACCCAGTGACTCCTGACTCTTGGGGTTTACGCTAAGACCCAGAGTGGTAGAGATCTTTGGAGATGCACTGATCTAAGGTAAGCAAACCCCAGGAAGCTCTGAATATACCAAAGGTGAGTGAGCTAGGTGAAGATTCATGCAAAGTGTTGGTGTGGGCAAAATCTTTTAAAGTTTAGTGTGTATTTTCATGAATTTATCAGTCATTCTAGTTTCTTCTGTCTATATGGTTACCTCCTCCCTTCCAGGGGTAGAGATCTAGTCTGGCCTGACTTAGCTCTTAAACAATGGATTGTATAAGTCAGCATATTTCTAAGGAGCATAGTTATATGTTTATGAGGTTGACGGGCAGGAAAGACCTGTAATTAAACAGTCATCTTTATGGGATAGGATTCAATTTGCAAGTGAGAAAGTTTCTCTGGCTTAAATCATCCTCCCCATTGTCCTCATCAAGGTCTCTAAATCTAGGCATTATTTACTGTCTTGAATTATTATTTTAATTGGAGCAATTCCACAGATCATGTGTTCTGGCTCCTTGGGGATGGACACATATTCTGATCTTTTGCTAAAAGGTACCTTTAGAAGACCTGTAGGTCCAAAACTTTCACTGGGATCACTTCCAGTGGCACATGAACTCTGGACTCTTGGTACAGAACATTCATGACCAAGGACTCTAGGTTAGCCCCTCCCTTGTTCCTTCTGTGTGTGTGGTGAGGGGGGAGGGGGGTGTTGCTTTATTAAAGAGGATTGTCAGGAGGAGCAATTCACTTATTAGACTTTAAGAGAAATTCTCTCTGTCTCTGTGTGTGTCTGTCTCTGTCTCTATCTCTCTGTCTCTGTCTGTCTGACTCTTTTTCTGTTTCTGTTTCCCTCTGTCTCTGTCTCTCTCTCCAGCATGTTGAAATTCTACCATCTCTCCCTCAGACTTCAAGTGGGGAGACAGAAGGGGTAATTCTACCCTCTCCACCACCAACATTGGCTGTATATCTGTGATAATGAAAGAATGTTTTTGCCCAAATGAAAGTGAGACTGGATCTTGAATCCTCACCCGCCTCTCCAGCTTTGTGTTTCCTTCCCTGAGGTGACCAAACAATGATCCTGAGATGGGTATTTCTAGCCTTGCTGGGAAATTTGCAAATTAGAGAGGTCCCATCAGGTGTGGTTGCTGACTGCTCCTAGGGAGGTACATCGTTTTGGTTGGAGAAGATGATAATTTCAGGAAACATGAAACCCAGAGTCATGTCTTCTATTCTGAGGATATCTGGGTTTGTGAGCTGTGCTGACATCCTAAGTCAGAGATGAAACTAAACTGTATGTTTATCAGTTCCATAAGTCTGTACCTACTAACCCTAATATATTACCTCTTTCTTGGATATTTGCAATGTACCATTCACAAAGAAATGAATCCCTGATTGTAAAATTGTTGGCATCCCTCAGCAAGCTGGATTGAAGAGAGGGAGTGGAAGCTTTCTCAATACCCTGAAATCCCTCCTTGTGGGCAGCCACCATCTCTCAATCATCTTGATAAGGTCATGCAATCGGAGTTTCACAAAAATTGTGAAATGTTTCATATGAAGTAGAAGGGAATTCAGAAGTTATCAAATGTACCTGAAAACAATCCATTGTATCATGAGTCATCAGAGAAATCCCTTGTTCTACTGGTCTTGGCCAGAGCATGGTTACTCCCAGCAAAACCAAAATGTACCTACGCAGCTCCACAGGTGCTCCTCTCCAGAGAAGGGCATTCTCTAGGTCACCTTTGTTATCCCAGATTGCCCAACTCTTAACTCCAATAATAAATGGATTTTTTTTGCATAATGTTTTGTTCCAAAACAAAAATTTTATCACAAAACAATTCTTTTCAGATATCTTCTCATTTTCAGCACATCTTTTAAGAAATCAAATTTCATTCAAACTCATACAAATATGATTTTCTGCTAATAAGCACAATATGGTTTGCTAAACTGGGCAGCAAAGTGGAAGAGTGGACAGAGCAATGGCCCTTGAGTCATAAAGACTTTAGTTCAAATATGACTTCAGACACTTTCTAGCTGTGAGACCCTGGGAAAGTGATTTAACCCCTTTGGCCTCAGTTTCCTTATCTGCAAAATGAGCTGGAGAAGGAAATGGTGAATCACTCCAATATCTTTGACAAAAAGACTCCAAATCGGTCACAAAAAATAGGAAGCAACAAGCTGAAAATGGGAAAGAGGACAGAAGGGGAAAGGGAAGAGGTTAGGATGGAAAAAAGAAGGTAGGTAGGAAGCACGGACCAAGAGAGAGAAATGGTTACATGATGGTGGGTCATATAGATTTGAAGAATGAGGAGTGGATCCCTTTAAACCAGTAGAACAAGGTCCTATTATGATCCTTTCTATAGCCCCTTCAAAAGCCTCCCACCAGTTATTTGAAGGCTTTTGTCTGCTCCTGAAATTCTGCAACTTATTTTTTTATTTTTACTTGTATCTTTTGTTTTTAAATTGCCAACATTATGTCCCAAGTCCTTCTTCTTCCTATCTCCCAAAGAGCTATATTTTACCACAAAGTTTTTCTTTAAAAGGAGGAAGAAGGGGAAAAATCAGCAAAATCAACCAACACTTCAAAAACACCTGCCTTGTATTTTCTGCTTCATGCTGGGAGATTTGGACCTCTGCAAAGGCTGGCAAGGGGGACATCTTCTCTGAGGCTAAGCTTGTTCTTTACCATATCACAATATCCCATTTTCGTTGTTTTATGGTCATTGTTGTAATCATTGCATAAATCATTTTCCAGCTTTCTGCAACAACTCTTAAATATCACTCAACAAAGAGTAACTCAGACTAGCCTGACTAGATCTAGGTCAGTAGAGCAAGTCACCTGTAAGTAGGATATTAAATGCCACCCTTGTCTAGCTTTTGCTCTTGCCCAGAAAACCTGCTAGCCCAGGTTACCTACTGAATGTCACCAGTCAATAACTCTGAGTGCATAAACTTACTGTAACGCAGTAGACTATCATCAGTGTTATACAGTTCGACAAAGTACAGATTCGTTCAGTTACTGAGCCCGAGGAGACAAGCAGCACTAGAAAGGAGATGTGGAGCCTCAGAGAGGGGAGCAGCAAAGGAGCCCAAAGAACGATGGGGGTGAAGCCCGAGAACCACCGGCAGTATAGAATATCCGTGGATATCAGCTATGGGATCAATTTACTAGGATCAATGAGTATAGATTTGGGATAGAATCAAGAAGCAGCAAAGTCCCTGGACTTTACAAAGGAAGTAGAGTTGTATATATTCAGGAAGGGAGAGCATTTAAGTAGCAAAGTAAGACAGGGAACCTCCTGAAATTCTTCCTTATGTCACTTTTTCCTATGGACTCATGACTCCGGGAGATTGGGTATGGGACTGAGAATGGTTCTGTTTTCTACTTTGTTATTCTATTCAAATTAGATATCATTCCAAGATTTTGTCCTGGGATCTCTTCTCTTTTTCCTCCATACAGTTTAGCTTGGTGATCTCATTAATTCCCATGTGTTCAGTTATTTCTATGCTGATCATTCTGAGCTCTCTCCAGACCTCCAGACTCATATCTCCAACAGCCTATTGGAATCCAGAACTAGATGTCTCATGGACATCTTAAATGCAATATGTCAAAAATTGAATTCACATCTCCCCCTCCTCCATACCCAAACACTCCCCATTTCCTCATTTCTCTTTTACTGCCAAAGGTACTATCATCCTTGCTGTCATCTAGGCATGAAACCTCACTCTATCTCCCCAACCCATTTCCAATCTGTTGTCAGGTCTCATAGATTATACCCTTGTAACATCTCCCTCATACTTCCCCATCTCTCCTCTGACATTGTCACCACTTTGATACAGATTCTCATCATCTCATACATGGACTATTGCAGCAATAGTTGCAGATTGGTGTCCCTACCTCAAATTTCTCACTATTCCAGTCCATCCTTCACTTTGTTCCTAAATTGATCTTCCTAAAGTACAGATCTGACTCTCTCTCTCTCTCTCTCTCTCTCTCTCTCTCTCTCTCTCTCTCTCTCTCTCTCTCTTTCTCTCTCTCACACACACATGCATGCGGGCACACACACACATTCACACACATGACATTTAAACTCTAGTGACTGCCTATCAATTCCTGGTTCAAATATAAAACCTGTCTTTCACAGCCCCTCACAACCTGGCCTCCTACTACTTTTTCTGTCTTCTTACACTTTACCTTCTCACCTCCCCCAATAACATACTCTACAATACAATGATTTGGACCTCCTTAGTATTTCTCATACAAGGCATTCCATCTCTTGACAATGAATTTTCACTGGCTCTCCCCCATACCTGGAATTTTCTTTTTCCTCATCTCCTTCTCCTAAATCCCTTGGCTTTCTTTGAATTAAACCCAATTAAAATCCCACCTTCTAGGAGAAATCTTCTCTGGTCCCCCTTGATGGGACTGCCTTTCTTCTGTTGACCTCTACATGCCTTGTTTCATGTTGTCTCTCCATTAGGCTGTGAATACCTTGAAAGTAGGAACCATGTTTTCCTTTCTGTGTATGCAAAGGGATTAGCATAGTGCTTGAGGGGTATCATAAACTTTTCCTAGAGTCTCTTGACTTGACTCATCTTCCTCTTTGACTCATGGTTCCTACCTGGACTGTTGGTAGAGAGCACACTGAATTGCGACATGAGCCCCTTTGTTGGACCTGCGTAGTTACTGGATTCTAGAGCTGAATGGAATACCTGTGTTTCACGTATGTTCAGACTGTGATTTGACATCCGCTACAATGGATCACTCTGAGCTTGAGGTCTTAGTCCAACAGTCCTTTACTAAAAATACATTCCTATAACCTCAGGTAGAAGCAATTCTCAAAGTGATTAAAAAGCAGTTATGGAAATGTTTGTTTTATTCCATAAATTAAAAATAAAATAAATTTAGAGTGGGGGGAAGCAGTGCTGGAAGAATTAAAAAAACCAACAAATAAAAGCCCAAAGACTTTGATTTATTTTTATTGTGGACTGACAAGCAGTCAACAAAGAGATTCACTATGGAGGTAGGGAGACTTAACTCCTTGATATCCTAACCCACAACAACACAGGCATCAGAGACAGCTTGAACAAAGGCAGAGATGGGAGACGTTACAATGAAAACAGAAGTGAGGGGATCCAGTTTGGCTAGACCCAGAAGTTCTGTGCCAAATGATAAGTTCAAGAGACATAGTTTCTGGGTAATTAGCAATCAATTTCTTAATTATGTCTAGCAATTAATCAATAGATTAAGGTCATTGGCTTTCTCTTGTAATCCAAAGACAGCTGCTAAATGCTGAAATATCTTTGGAGAGTGGGTGTTCCCAAAAGGCAGAAATCAACTTTAATTGATTAACAATTGTTGTTGTGTTCATCCTTCATTGCCATCACAGAAATGATATCACTTGCACTTGATAATGTTTAATATAAAATTTTGGAATAATCTCTTTCTTCTCTCTGAAGCAAACTCAGAGAATGCCTCTTCCTACGTCAGCAAAAGCCAGCCAAGGCCAACTCTACACTCCTTAAGGAGACCTTTAACCTAAGACACTATATCTTGGATAATGAGACTTTCCTTTGTATCTTATTATCTATAGACATATACTATGTTATGGCATATTAATGGTAAAGAAAATATAGACATCTTAGTTTGTAATTTCTATTGAACTTTGTTTACCCTTTCCTGTGTCAGCTATTTCGAGTACCTGTTTAGGACAGGAAGCCTGGTGGGATTTTCTTATTGTATGTCACAGAGACATATGTTTACACAGCCTGGAATCGCAAGGCCCAACCGACATTACTTTCTTAATTGTCTTGTCTTACTGAATTTATGATTTGTTCAACTAGGAGAGTTCCTTTCTCACGGCAAAATGTATATAAGCCAGAAGATTTCTGCACTGGGTAGCCAGAGCATTTCTGGCTCCATAATGCATTATGTTTCCATTGTCTTTAATAGGGAATTGATCAATTAATTAATTAAATCATAAAATGTATGCATTTAGCCTGTTGCCTTTTTTTTTTAACCAAGTTTTCAGGTCAACAGTTATGGCGCCCAAATGTGGATTGGAACTGTGGAACGGAATGGACATTTCCTCATCTCGCCAACGCCAGGACTCCGGCGCCAATAGGAATCGTTTTTCCTAGAGTCCTGGGCCTTGACGGGGTCGGGATAAGTCCTTCCATTCCCAGCTTCCAAAGGACTCAAAAATTCCCTTTAAAGATAACCGCAGGACAGAGACCACTCTGCATGAAAACGCCTCTGTATTAATTAGGTCTCCTCTGAAGATCGATCTAGGGAAATCAGCTAGCTATGGGTCAGTCAAAAACTAGAAGTAGAAATCTGGCTGACAAGACCCCTGTTTCTCGTATGTCAAGCCGTTACCAACCTGATGATCACAGGTATTACTAGCACTAGTGTTAATCAACTGAAGATAGCCCTAAATTACGTTGGCTACCACAGGGCCCTTTTGGACCAGTCAAAGTTACTTTATCTTACAACCAAATTAAGTT